>NC_080386.1:20994142-21313879 GCF_014773155.1 Arachis stenosperma | reverse complement strand
AAATATTTAAAATGAGAACATTTTAGATAATCATTCTATCATATAGTTATACTGGGAGGTTATATATTATATTTTTTGCTTTGTTATGGTATCAAAGCTATAAGTTTCTGATATAAAAAAATTCAATTATTTTAAGTTCAATGATGTTTCTTACAAAATATTGCAGTTTGCAAAAGAGAACCCAATTAGTGAAATCCTACCCAAAGTCTGAGTGAAAGATTGAAGATGTTACTAAAGAAACTGTGACAAGAACATTAAAAGGGGCCATTACTTTCGATTTAACCCTCTAGAGTGACAATGGACACTGGCCTAGAGATTATGGAGGTCCCTTGTTTCTTATGTCTGGCTTGGTAAGTTTTATTTTGAACACTTGATCATTTCTCCTGCATTAAATTTTTTCCCTATTAATTGCTATATTTCACATATTCTAGCTTTAAAATGTATGCTTTTTGACAATATTGCAAACTTTTTCCTTTAAAAATATGTTTGACATTGTCTTCCTTCTGACTTAATAACTGTGGATATCAAATACTATTTGGGATATCCAATCAAACAGATGATTACACTTTCTGTCACTGGGGCACTGAATGTAGTCTTAACAGAAGAACATAAAAAGGAAATATGCCGATATCTCTATAATCAATAGGTAAGAGCATTATCCCATCCTTTCCCCTAATCTTTGGGCTTGTCCTAGAAATTATTCTCATTAGTTTACTGTAACTACGGAACAAGGATGGTTAATGAGATTTGCATATTGAAGGTCCAAGCACCATGTTTGGCTCTGTCTTGAATTATGTTGTTCTGAGATTGCTTAGTGAGGGACCTAATGATGGAGGAGGAGACATGGAGAAGGCACGTAACTTGATTCAATCACATAGTGGTGTTACTTACATAATATCATAGGAGAAGATGTGGCTTTCAGTTAAAATTTTAGCCTACCTTTGAGTCTCTTTATTTTTTATTTTAAATTTTCATCTTATGAATATTAAGACATTTTTAATGATTTTACTAATGTATATGGTATATATGTTTATTTTCTACTTTCTGATTATAGGTGCTCGGGGCGCATGAATGGTCAAGAAATAATCCCATGCCCCCTATGATATGGCTACTTAGAGACAATACATGAACTAATGGATGAGTAAAATATTTTCAGTTTAAGAACAACGATCCACTTAAGTGGTTATCGATGTTAAGTAGCTGTTACTTAAATGATAGATTGTCTCCAAGTGTTTGTTTTTCTTTCATGCTTTACAGTTGAGTGTTTCTTGTTAGGATGTTTACAAATGGATCAAGTTTCTGATATGATCAGCTTTTGTATATTAGTTGGACTTTTTATCCCAGGAATAGAGCAAATTGCACTATGATAGTGAGAACTCCTTTCAACCTAAACACGAAAGCTGATCTTGTTGCTGGAGAGATACATATATCATTTTGAGTTGAATAAGATGATTTAACATAAAGTTTTATAAAAGACTTCTACTGTAAATTTTGTGCTGAAATTTTTGTTGTTGTTCAATCTGGAAACCTTTGTGTCATGATTAAGTACTGTATATCATGGTTACTGAATATAAAAGGCTGGTATAGTAGTATGTGTTCATTAGTTCATGCGGTGTATGCAATCCTTATTCCTTAAGAATGACTTCTATTGTTGATTACTTATACAACGAATCATTTTAAAATTAGTTGTCTATGTTTATTATAATTTGTTTTTAGGTGAATTATCTTAAACATTGTTTAATGTTATATGTATTTTTCACATTGAGTTATATTTTTTGTGCTATACAAGAAGGATGTGATGTCATTGTCAGATGGTCTATTTGTCCATGTTCTACTTATATGGCAAGAGGTTTGTTGGTCTAATCACACCATCAGTGTTATCTTTGAGAAAAAAGCTCTATAACACACCATATCATGATATAGACTGGGATAAAGCTCGCAATTTGTGTGATAAGGTTAGTGATTCTTGTAAGTTGTAAAAACATTTTGAGCCTCCACACTTGGAATTTTTCTTGTAGTTAACAATTGCATGGAAATAGAATTTGCACTTTGTTCCTCGTAATGGCTTCTTTTCTCATCAAAATCATATGTTAATTATCCTGTTAAATTGATGCCAGAACTTATATTCAAGCAAAACTGATTACTATTGTTTATGCCAACATAATACCCATCTACAAACTACAATGGCAACCATCATGTTATCAGTGACCCTGTTTACCCATGACTAGCACACTTTACAAGCCGACAACCACTGGCGCCATACCTCTCACGATCACAGACCTCCAACGAGGACAAAGACCCCACTACTCCTCTCTGTAGCCCCTAACTTCAACTACGATGACTGCTGTCCAGGCTTCTCTCCTCAACTAAACCCAATGCAAAACTGGACATCAGAACTGTAACACCCTATCACACAGAGCTTTACACCTAGGAGGTAAATCAAAGGTGGTATGGCGTTACGACCTCTCTCTCTCTCTCTCTCTCTCTCTCTCTCTCTCTCTCTCTCTCTCTCTCTCTCTCTCTCTCTCTCTCGATATATATATATATAACTAGGTGCCTTGAAGAAAGGGGTACGATCAAAACCAAACCGAAGATGTATCACTCACAGAAAATGATAAGGTGTAAAGCTTATACAGAAAACCAAAAGACATATATATATAGAGTTCCAACGGGTAAATATAATTCAAGCCCTAGACTCGACCTGTGAAGTAAAGGCCGGCCAAAGTATAAATACATATATACATAACCCATAAAGTATAACCCAAAAAGAAACACCTATTTCTCCAAACCTCTAAGAAGGACAAAATATAACATATACAAGGCGGAGAATATATATATATATATATATATATATATATATATATATATATATATATATATATATATATATATATATATATATATAACAAAATATAAACACTAAGTCCAATAATTGTTCTTTACTTCCAAAGAGTCTCTAGAATGCTTACTGAGGTGCCCAACGTCCTGCATCTGAAAATAACAACATATGTATGAAATGAGAACCAAAATTTCTCAGTATGATAAAGGTGTCCACATAGATAATATATAAGGTCACAGAAAAGCCAGAGGCATTCCTAGAACTCCAACAGTCAGAATTAAACTTAAGAAGTATACTAAACCAAAAATTTGGTAAGTTATCTAAGGTATCCCAATTCCAGATCTAACTTTAACCTAACACTTTACATTCCGTCTCCTTCAACCCTCCGAATCACTGGTGGAACTACCCTCAGCGTCACCTCTGCCAGAATGAGGGACCTCTCTATTGCAAAGACATACAAAACAATCAAGGAAAACACAATTATGGATAACCAGTACAACATATAAGACAAGTAGCAATTAATTATAGTAAAACAATTAGGCAAGCCAAGACAAAACCTTCTCAAAAAAATCACACAAATGCACATGATGCATGTCTGTCCTATAGCCGATGAGTCTCATCTGTCGGTTATATAGCCAAACCCGACATGTCCAGTAGCAAACCCTGGATAAAACACCAAATACAGAGCAAGTGAGACCCAACCGCAACCCTTGCATCTTACCCGCGTACCCAGAGCAAGGGAACAACCTCACCCTTGTCTTTTACCCAGGCAGTGTTACAGTTCTCAACTCAGAGCAAGCGACAATAAAACTCAGCCCTTACATCTTACTTGGAGTCTCAAACTCTTACCCGGAGCAAGTGAACAACGCCATTGCATCTTACCCGGCTTCTCGACTCTTACCCAAACCAAGTGGATAAAACCACTGCATCTTACCCGGAGTCTCAACTCTTACCCGGAGCAAGTGGATCACACTATTGCCTCTTACTCAGTAACATATCACAATCAAATTCAATCTCATTTTCAATATCACTTTAATTCATTCATATTCATTAAAATTCATAATTAAACTCAGTTCTCATCATTCTTCTCTCCAAAATGGCTAGTGGTACACAGGTACTATAGCTTCAAGTGCAGAGTGGATTTAACATGGTACGACTTGCCACCAAAGATCTCATCAAGATAGTTCTTGCCATCCAAATCCAACGATTCTGGGATTCATCGATCAAGGAAAGTGTGGTCATTAGTGTTACTAGCCTGTTGACAAAATCGTTTGACAAAACCCTAGAAATAGAAATGTCGATACTGCAATTATGGTGGCGAGGGAGGGAACAAAGTGAAGAGCAAGGAAAATTTCAGGGAGGATTTTGTTGGTGGATTCTGAGTATTGGAAATTTTATTGAGAAAGGTTGGAGGAAGGAGCTAACGGTAAAGAATTAGAATGAGAGGAAGAGGAGGTTCCGATAAAAGAATATGGAGGCAATGATGAGGATGATGATGATGACGGAGAAGATGGAGGTGATAGTGGTGGGGTTGATGGTGGGGGGCGTGGCTTCCTTGTTTGGTCTGATAGGTTTCACAAATTAGGATTGGATTTTGGTGAGACTGAGATAGAAGGGACAAGGAAGGTTTTTTATTTGAATAAATAAAAAATACATTAATTCTCATAATACGCATGGATAAAAATGTAAATGCATAGAGTTACTTCAGAGAAAGCACTTGCAAAATGGGTTAAGCTTCATTTCAGGGGAGCACTCGCGAATTGAATCTGACATGGCAGAACCACTTATTGCTCGGCGCCAGCAAACTAGGCAAGAGTAGCCATTTTGTGACTGGTGCCCACGAAATAGGCACATCAAGTAAGACAGACACGAAATGGTAACCAACTCATTAGTTGTACTTAACTGTTCCTGCAGCCTGGTTGCACTTATCTGAATTAATAACTTTTAAATTGAAAGACTCATATGTGAAGTACCAAAAAAAGATACAATGGAAACAAGGATAATAAACAGAGTTGTGAATGAGAAGTTTATACAATTATACCTAGAATGATTTAGAGTGTGTTTAGCAAACGCGTTCGGAAAGAGAGAAGCGCGTTTGAGTCTCTTGAACCTTATCTTTTATTTTCTTTTATAAAAGAATACCAATAACCATTACCTTCATAGCTTCATAGTAGTTCTTTCTAATTCTTCGTTTCATATTTTTTTCATCAAAATCTTTCAAATTTAGTTCAATCTCTAGCAAAGTGAATATTTGGTTCAAATTTTAACCCTATATTTTTTTATTTTTAGTTTTCTCGTATTTTTTATTTTATGTTTTGAAATACAATGTTGGTATTTTTGTGGAATTCTACTTTTGTGAAGGAAATTTTTGATATTATAATATTTGTATACATATATATAAATTATTATTACTTACAATGAAAATAATTTTGGTAAAATTCAATAAAAGAATGATGCTGCTAGAAAGATGGTGTCATTTTTGAAGTGACACAAGTATTCAAAAATAAGAAACTTGATATGAGAGAGATGGTGATGTTTATAGAAATTAAAAACTTAGTGATGGTTTCAAACCGTCACTAAAAATATTGTGACGATTTAAAAATCACAAAATATAAGGAGAAACTGTCACAAAATTTACTAACTTAGTTACAGTTTTAAGTCGTCACGAAATATAGCATAAAAAAACACTTTGAGTAGTGTTACAAATTAATGACGATTTTATACTTAAAAAACCATCACAAATAATTTAGTGACATTTCTTACCAACAGTAGTCCAAAATCGTCATTATGTCACATGGCGATGCTCAAATTTGTGACACTTTTTTAACAGTTACGAAAAAATTTATCAACGGTAAAAATTGTTATTAAGCGTCACCAAAATGCTATTTTGTTGTAGTGCATTTAAAATTTAAAATAGGGGAACATTATACAAAGGCGAGTTCTATGGTGTAAAAAGAGAAATTTTTCTACATATATATGTATGTGCTGTTAAAGCCATAAAATAACAACTGCCTATTATAAGAGACAAGATCGGAAGACTATTAATACTTTTTTATGTTACTTTTGCTGTGCATCACGTGAGGCATTGAATGGGTTTTTTTTTTTTTTTTTATCATGGTGAAGTACTGAAGTGTTAAGAAGAGTGATTATATTTAACACTGTTAATGATTCAATATAATCATAGGCCTTATATTGCTGGGCTTTATGGAAAATGTTAAAAGGATAAGAAGAAGGCTTGAAGAGGGTAGGTAGAATAAAGATGTTAGTTCATGTATATAAAAAAAAGTATTTAAGATGTTAGTATAAAATCTGCTGTGTTTAGAGTCCGTTAACATATGACTCAACTATACATAAAATTTAAACTCTATATATAAAATTAACACAACTACACAAAAATATTATACATAAAATTATAAATTTTATTTTATAATTTAAAATAATTAAATTAAATTCATATCAATATTATAATTATTTTTAATAATATTATTTATAAAATTATTATAATATTATTTATATTAATATACATATTATAATTTTTATTATTTATGATCAAGAAAAAAAAAACTTTTTCTTGAATAAAAAGAGGAGAAAATCAATAAAAAAGCCATACATGAATTCAAAGACGCAGCGCACTCTATTACTCTCTCTTTTTCTATTACTCTCTCTCTTTTCCTGTACAGCCTGTACATTGTTTGTTAGTATCCACTATCCTTGTCTTTGAAAATAAAAATCTCAATTAAAAAAACAAAAAATTCAAAGGAATAAAATATCCTCCTCACTCTAATTATTATTATTATTTATGATCCCATTATAATATCATTTACATTAATATATAATATAAATTTTATTATTTATCATCCTATTATAATGCAGTTATATTAGTATACATATTATAAAATTATTCTTATATATTATAATATTATTCTTATAAATAATATTAATAATATTATTTATTATAATGTCTATAATCAACTAATATTAATCTCTAAACATTAATACATCAATACTAATTCCTAATTTTCAAACTTTAACCCTAATCTATCAATACTAAACCCTAAAATTTATCGATCTTTATTATTTTTTAAATTCTAAATCCTAAACACTTAAATTTTAAAAAAAAATTTCTAAATCCTATGTTATTTTATTTATTTAACTTTTTTGCTCATTGTGGTATCTTGTTCCCCCCCCCCCCCTTTTTTTAATTTGGTTATGGTCATATGTTGTTTTTCAATTTCATATTTGATAAACAAATTTTATGCCCAATAATTTCAAATTTCAATTTTCTTTCCTAACAAATATATATATATATATATATATATATATATATAGTCCTACTAACAATCACACTTTCGGCATATATATACCCACCAATAACAATAAAACCAACCCTCATCCCTCAATGTTTTAAAGTTTAACAAAATAGTAAAAAAAAACCCAACAATATCAGGTCATAATTATCTTCAATAATTAAACATGTTAAGTCTAATCATTCTTTTTAACCAACAAATGTCTCACGTGATGCACAACAAAAATAATATAAAAACGTGCTAATAGCCTTCAGATCTTGTTTTTATAGTGGACGGATGTTGCTTTATAATTTTGACAGCACATATATACATGTGTAGAAGGATTTTTTCTTCTACACGATAGAATTCGCCTTATATATAACTATATTTAAAAAAAATTGAAAGCACAGTACTGACCTGTTCGATTTGTTCACTATATCAACAGTTTGATTTGCTGTTCGTAGGACAATCGAACCAAATTAACATCGATTTAGTTCTGTCGATTTTTTTTATTTTTTAAATACAAATAACCAAAATTTCAATCACCATAAAATGAAGTTTAAAAGAGTTAATAAACTAAAATAACAAGAGTGCATCACATTCAAATTCAATATAATTTCAATTTGTCCCAATAATTAAACATAAAAACAAAGACAATTAGAAATGTCTAATAAACAACAAAAACAAACACACTTTAAAACAAAATAAAAACCAAACCACACCAGAGTTGCACCCACATTAGTTCAATCAACCTTCATTTTCTTTGATCTACGATGGGGCGGGGGTTTGGTAAGCACACTGCTGTCCATTAAGAACGTACCACGGACTCAACATTTTCACCTCCAACTTCAGGCGTCGGTTATTCAAACTCATCAACCTAATCAAGAACAGACAAGCAACAACAATTAGAGATAGTAATTTTATTGAAAAAAATTATTCAAACTCATCAACCTAATTAAGAACATACCAGCAACAACAATTAGCGACAGTCATTTTATTCAAACTCATCAATGTATATTCAGGTGTAAAGTCAAATGAAATCAAAAGTATACCATCATTCAAAACTCATATTTTTTCCAACAGAATAGCAACAACAACAAAATTATAGCCATAATGAGGTTGAAGATTATAACATTATATATCAACTTATGACGTTAAAAAAATTGTTTTTTTTTTCCAACAAACCAGCGGCGACAACAAAATTATAGTCATAATGAGGTTGAAGATTCTACCATTATCAACTTATAACGTTAAAAAAATTGTTTTTTCCAACAGATCAGCAATAACAACAAATTTTATGCCAAAAATTGTGAATATACTAAGTTACCGACCTCCGAAGAAGACATTGTTGAGTTGCACGAGAGGGCTCGAACTGAGGCTGTTGATCGGTAACGAAGAGGACTGCTTGGCGATGGAGAAGGCTGCTTGGCGACAGAGAGGGCTGCCCAACGATGGAGAAGAACTGATTGGTTTAGGGTTTGCTGCGACAGCACAGACTGGATGACGGCATGGACTGGACGATGGTGCAAACTAGATGGATGAGCGGATAATTTATACGCTTTTTGGCATCATTTTCATATAGTTTTCATTATGTTTTGTTTAAGTTTTATTATATTTTCATAGGTTTTAGTGCAAAATTCACATTTTTGGATTCTACTTTGATTTTGTGTGTTTTATGATGATTTTAGGTATTTTCTGGCTGAAATTGAGAAGCTTGAGCAAAAGCCTGATTCAGAGACAGAGAAAGGACTGTAGATGCTATCAGGATCTGACCTCCATGCACTCGAAGGAGCATTTCTAGAGCTACAGAAGTCCAAATGGCGCGCTCTCAATGGCTATAGAAAGCTAACATCCAGGGCTCTAGAAATATATAATAGTCTATACTTTGCTTTGAAAATGAAGGCTCAAAGCTAAAATTCAACGCCAGCCACCAGCCCCAGTCTTGGCGTTCAACGCCCAGAAGGGAGCAACTGGTGTCCAACGCCCATTCAGGAGTCCAAAGCTAGCGTTGGACGCCCAAAAGGGAGCACTAGCTCGTGGATTTCACTTAAGATTAGCCCAAACACTCACCAAGTGGGCCCCAGAAGTGGATTTTCACACTACAAGACTAGTTTATCTTATTTCTGTAATTCTTAGTTATCAGAATAATATATATAGGAGGAGATCAACCTTATTTAAGATCTTCTTCCCCCACTTTACATTCGAACATTGTTTTTCTGTACAGTATGAGTCACTAACCTAGGTTAAGGTTAAGAGCTCTGCTGATTCTTATGAATTAATAATATCACTATTCTACTTCAATCTATGCTTGATTCTATTCTAAGATGTATCTTCGTTCTTCATCCTAATGGATTGGGAGTGTAATTTGACCGTCATCCCTATTCACATGGGTTCTTACGAGTCATTGACGGGATAGTATTGAACCACCAGCTTGACTATACATCTCTTAGATGGCTAATCCATGATTTCGTTGGGTACTTAGAGACATCAGTGCAGCCGAGGTACGGGGCGATTAGGGCCTTTGTGGTATAGGCTAGAACCAAAGGAGCAGCGTTCTCTTATCCAGAAGATCCGACCTTGTCTGCGGCGTTTTAAGTAGGATCACCAAGGGAATGGACTGCTAGAGCTTCACCCCGTTCAGATTGGATGACCGCTGACCCGGCATTTGATCTGAAGCAGAGGAGATTAATGACCGCTGACCCGGCGTTAATCATATACAGCCTGCCATGGAATGAATCAATCAGAAGTTGGAGTAGATGGTGAGAAAAGTTAATTCAGAAGGAAAAAGCATCTCCGAAGCCTCAACCGTTCTCATACCATTGATTTCACACCTATCTAGTAACGTTTTATTTATTTATCTGTTTTATGCATTTTTCGTGACAACTATATTTTCTATTTTTTATTTATGGTCTGATTGGTTGGGCCTTGGGCCCATTTTGGGTCCAGTTCAACCGATTTGACCCGTTCGGTCTAATTTTGGGCCAAATTCTTTGAAATTAGTGTCAAAATTCTCGTTTTAATGAGCTCTATTCTAATTTAATATAAAACTTACATTTTTAATTTTTCTTATTAAAATTTAATTTATTGACTATTTATTTACTAATTTAGCTGGGTTTACATCCTACCCACCTAATTAAGAATTTTGTCCTCAAAATTCAGATTTAGTTACCTGAAAAGAGGTGTGGGTAGGGGTCTCATTTTGGATTCAATACTTCTCGATCTTAATCACTTGGTCTCAACTACTCATCGTTCCTAATTTGTTCAGATAACTTCTAAGAAGGTACAACTTCCCTTTTTCAACTATCTAGGCCTTCCCTCTCTCTTTACCTGTTAGCTTTGTGCAGTTAGAATCTTTGTTCGAATTCACTGATCTCTTCTCCGTTATTTCTGTTGTTAATCTAGGACTTAAGTGTCAAATCCCTCGGGATTAGGTCGATACCCGAGTGACTAACGTATCACGCCACCTTAATGTATAACCTGATCATTTTTCCTCCGATCAGTGAAAGGTGGATGGATTTTTGGTCATTCGATTCACAATTACCTAATGGTATTAAATCCTTCGATTACTGCTAAAAGTTTGTCTACTGGGGCGTCGTCATGGCATCATAAGGTTGCATCCACCCACATCCTAAGTCCTTGGTTAATGTATCATTAGGTTCAGAGGTGATGAATCTCGACACAAAGGTTGCTTTCTTCTCTCAAAGTTCGAAAACTTGCTATATCGGGGCATCTAAATAATCAATGCATATTGACGCGTCGATTGAACCGCATACAACATGGTCGACAAAATTAAAGCTTCAGAGCTTTTCTTGTTGTGGTATACTACTCATTCCATCTTTTGTATTTTAAAAGCTTTACTCTTAATGGATTATCACCATGATGGTTATATTTAGAAACTATACAAGATGTTTACCGCATGCGAGGCAACTCCTGAAAAATATCAAGCTGAGAGACGTTCACATCACACAACCAGAGTTTATAAATAATGAAAAAGGACATCTGGTATGATGACCACACTATGTCTTAAGATGATAAATAAAATGTACAAGAAGAAAATCAAGATGCATAGTAAGAGAGGAATTCGATCTTGAAATTGTGAGAGAGAGAATCAAGGAATTTCAAGTCAAGTAAGTCTCAACTAAATTCCGAAGAATATAAATTGCAAAGGTGAGAAACTCCACTCACAACAAATTTCTCAAGTTCAAAATTGACGTAAGTATGCCCAGACAAGGTTCATGTAAGTAAGGAGTAAAAATTCGGAAAGATGGACAATTCATTACGAGTGTTGCAAAACTTATCGGGTACTCGCGGGTTACTTATATTTGTTTTGTATGGCTAAATGACGAGAGCTGATAAGGTTAGGAATTAGCGAGTAGGCTCGGGATAAGATCGGTTCTAGTTTGTTTGATGGCATTGTAAGAGATGAATTTGTGATTGATCGTGATAAAAGCTGGCTATGTGTGAGTCGAGAGCAAACACACAATTGTATTTAAGTTAAAATGTGTAGTAAAGCATGGAGGGCTTGAGTAATTTAAAAGAATTATCAACTCCAATTGTTAAAAGGGCTTCCAAATTTAAACAAAACTATGAACTAAGAAGAAGAATCGGAAGAGCTACCAAATAACCAACTATAATGTTGAAATAAGCTCGAGTAATAATGAGTATGAAAATGTTTGGGCTGCTGACTTGTGATGTAACCATGGTACATGGACGATTTGACAAAGGTGATATTTGAATTGGCTTTTAAATTGAACTGTAATAAGTTAATTATCGAAAGTCTTTCTGTTGTTGTCTTCCTCTTCCTCTGATATCATCGGTATTTCACATTAAGAGCGCTTAATCGAACGGACTTCATTTCTACTACTCACTTCATCTAGCTTTCCAAGTTTTGTCGACTTTAACAGTGTTATTGTACATAATGTAACTAAGAATGATTTGGTCCTCAGCTCTAATCTTTATCGCTACCCACACTCTCTCGCCGCCTGAGCAATTTGTAGCTACAAGCTAAATCCGTGTCATGCCTCTTCCTCGCAGTTTTGGGTTGTTAGGATTGACACCTACGGTTCTGGTTTATCTTAAGTATGGATAAGTGCGATGTCTCACTTTCTATAACACAAATAAAATTCAGGAATCAGTTTCAGCCTGCCCCCTCCTCGTTGTTACCCACCGTTACCTCGGGCCCTCCTACATGGACAAACTATCACCCTATGCCTCTGATTCGCTTATTTATAAGAGTCTTGATCATTTGTCCAACGCCAACCCGAAACTTCACTAAACTCTGCAAGCTTTGATGGCAATACCCTACTCCGAACGATTTGGTTTGGTTCTAAATCCAACACTAGGTTTGACATTTCAATGTTAGATCTTTCTTCCCTATCCTAGTCTATGAGTAATCATGGTATCCTAGAATGATACATTGCCCCTCAAATTCAATCATTGCAATTACCATAACCTTGTGATTGTGATGGATCTGCATCATGAGTTTCCTCTACGTGGACTAGGACAGTCCTTAACTAGATGTCCTGGTGATCCGCACCGGTAACACATGCCTTGCTTGTTTTTATGCTGCCTATTTGGTCGGTAGTTCTCAGTCCTCTTGAACTCTTGACTCCTTGGTGCCAGGTTTTGATGGTGGTCTCTTCGGCGGAACTCCCATTTATCATTCTTTGCCACAGCTGCATTCCTCACACATTCTTTAGCTATTCGACTCTTGTTCACAAGTTCAGAAAACACCCTGATCTCCATCGGTACAACAAAGCTCAGAATATCACTTTGAAGGCCCCCCTCGTACTTAATGCACTTTCATTCCGCAAAATTCTCAGGCGCACCTTGGAAAATGCTAGAAAATTGGCACAGTTCTTCGAATTTATTAGTATACTCAGCAACAATCATTTGGCCTTATTTTGATTGAAGCAATTCAAGTTCTTTGGCGTTTCTGACTGAGCTTGGAAAATACTTTCTGTAAAATTCTGTGCAGAATACTTCCCAAGAGATTATAATACCGTCTGGCTGCAGGATACGCCGTGTTCACAGCCACTAATACTGAGCCTCGTTTTGGAGCTGATAAGTTCCAAATTCAACCCACTGCTCTTCAGGAACCTGCTGAGCCTACAATGCCTGCTTCATTGCCTGAATCTAGTTATCCGCTTCAGTGGGGTTTGAAGTTCCTCTGAAGGTTGGAGGGTGAACCTTCAGAAAAGAGGAAAGCGTCATAGGGCCCTCTTCGCCATTATTTTCATTGTACCCATTGTTCATCTGGTTCCCCAGCGCTTCGGCTATCGCAGTCATGTTACCCAGGGCAGCCATGAAATCTACAAGGTCATTCCCTGTCGGTTCGGGATTAGCATTCCCTAATCTACCTCTGCCTCGCCTGCAACCGCATCCACGAGTCGCCATATGGTTCCTGTTCACACCAAACAAGTGATATCAAGGTGATCAATTTTAATATCGCAAGTCTAGTGCTTCAAGTCCCAAATGCATGCTTATGAACATTTATTATAACACCCTAATTACCCTAAGCCTTACCTCATGCCGTAAAGCAAAGGTTAATCAAAGGTTACGATATATATATATATATATATATATATATATATGGAGTAATAATTCTAGAAGTCCGATAGAGAAAATAAGCTCAAATACAGAATTACAAAGTGTGAACGTTCACACAAAGCTACAAGTGTAAAAGACAAGATCGACTATGTGAGATAGCAAGATATATGTAGTTATATAAGAGTATAATAATCATAAGATACTAGTCTAAGTCTGCGGAGTTTAGGTCGACTAATTAAATATAGACATATAGAGTTTTGACAGTAAAACAGCTTATATAGTATCTCTCTCTCAAAGTAAGCCTCTAAGGTAAAATAAATACAAAAGTGAGAGTACTAATAAAAATAAATCGAAAGACTCCAAAAACATGATAAAGATCATCCACTCTGTCACCGTCAAGCAACTCACCAAGGTGGGTCGCGACCTGTATCTGAAAAACAACAACAGCATATGGTATGGGAACCGGAGGTTCTCAGTATGGTAACAGTGCCCAATATGTAAGATGTAAGGCTCTGGGACGCCGAAGGCAATCCTAGAACTTCACATCGAACACAGATATTCAAGCTTAGAATAAAATAAATAAATAAAGAATTTAAACCATAAACCGGGTTATCTAAACTTAGGGGAATTCTAACTAATACTAATCACACCGTTGTATCCCACAGCCTTCGCCAACCTAACCTCTGTGCGATCCCAGCGCCACCACCTACCTAACCTCCTCAACACCAGACAATCACAAATAATGCAAACAAGTAATACACAGGTAGTAATCATATATAACAAGTAATTCAATAAGCAAGTAAGTATATTATACAATTAGGCAAACTCAAGTAATCAAAGCAAACAAACACATAAGAGATGCATATGATGAATGCATGTCCTATTGGCTTGTGATATCACTTGTCGGTCCGTAAATGCCAACTCGACACATCCTTCCGGATGTAGCCTTTTCTGCCACGCCAGAGATATAGTGCCATGCACACTCATGTAGCAGCGAATCTGCTACGCCAGAGATATAGGCTCCGCACACTTCATGAAGCAAAGAAGGAAACAATCACAATAAATCATGTAGCGAAAAAATCTGCCACGCCAGGGATATAGGCCCTGCACACTCTCAATGACAACTACTCATGCAGTAGAGACATCTGCTACGCCAGAGATATAGGCTCCGTACACTCTCAACAACAACTAGTCATGCAGTAGAGAAATCTGATACGCCGGGGATATAGGCCCCGCACACTCTCATATAATCCAATAACTTCATCGACTTCAAATCATCACCAGACATCACCATTTCTCATCTCAAATCACTTTCAATTATCAATTCTCAACATTCCAAGGATATAGTGCCTCGCACACTTTCCTTCAATATCTGTCAAGCTCATAATAACCATCATCAGTTCTTAATTCCATTCCAAACTCATTAATTCATCAGTTTCTCAATTCATTGTCAGTAATCACTAAGTTCACTACTCTTCCTTCTTTCTCAACCAAACTCATCCTCAATACACCAGAAACTTAAACCTCCATTCTCTAACTTTTCAAAGTAAAACCCAAATTAAATCTCCTAAGACCTTTCCCATGTTTTGATACCCGAAAATAAGTCAAAGAGTCTTAAATAGGTGTCACAGAAGTTTACAAGCTTGTTGAGAAGGTGAAACAGTTAAAAATAAGATTTTAGTTGAGAAACAAGACATGTGCATATGGACAAGGGTGTGCGTGGCATGCCCAGGAAAGTTTTCAAATGTGTGCGTACGCATAGAGGTGTGCATACACACAGGTAGTAACATTTTTAACTCTATTCATCCGCACAAGGCATGTAAACGCCCTCAACAGAGTGCACCTTCCAACGTGTGCGTGCGCACAGGTTGCCAAAACTTCGTTGGTTGTGTGCGCGCACAGGTTGTGCTAGCGCTCTCAACAGCAAGTCTTTCCCTGTGTGTGCATACACACAAGGCTGTGCGTGCACACATGTTTAAAAACTCACAGGGGTGTGCATGCGCACACAAACCAAAAATTACAAATTCTGCAGCATGCACAGAATTCAGATTTTGACACCAAACTTTGAATGATCATAACTTCCTCTACAAAAATCCATTTCCTACAAACTTTAATTCCACTTAAAGATTCTTCAATTAACTTTAATTTAAAGCAATTTCAAAAATTTTTTAAAAACTGAGGCTCAAGTTATGATCCGTCAAAGTTCACCAAAAATCTGTTTTTACCAAAAGTCTCAAAACCTCAATTTTACCAAAATTCCCAATTCAAAACCAAACTAATCACAACCCAAACAAAGCTAAAACATCATAGAAGTCCATACCATTCTTCTCCCAACTCAACCATCCATATTATCCCAATTACATCATTCAACACCATCAAAACCCTTAATCATCAACATCCAAAACCATCATAAACACTCATAATCATCATCAACCAACAACAACATCAACAACCACTTCAAATCCTCATTCATTTCAATAACCATCACTTAAAAATATCAACATTAACCAAATCTATCTAAATTTTTATTCCTCACATTATCCTCATAAAACTCACATCCTCTAACAATAGTCATCAAAATCAACATTCATACTCCTCATCAATTAACCTCTATATTAGCAATCATAATCAACCTTCATATTACCACAATCAACATACACACTCATCAACCTCAACCAACATCATCAATATCATCAATCCCTCATCAACAACAAATAAATCACAACATTCTTCATCCACCTCCATACAACTTATCATCAATTTTACATACAATTAAACATACACCCAAATATTCAACCCTATCTTAAGGTCAATTATCCTCCATGCACGAAACTACCAAAAAGCCAAGACAACTCCAAAAAGCACCAAAGCTCAAACTAACAACACACATATCACCAAAATCAAAACCTAAAAACCACAACATACAAAACTACAAGGGTTTATAAGGAACTTTACCTTGTCAAAAGAGGATTGGGACAATTCCCAACAATTATCCGCTTCTAGAGATCACCTAAACAAGTAAAGTCACAAAATCTACTAAAAAACCATAACCAAAAAATGCAGAGATTTAGGGCTGGAAACTGGAGCTTGAGCTTCGATTTTTTACCATATTTTCTTAGATAGAAATGAATATCTCAACGATAGCTTCGCGTGGCCACAAACGGCTCGTCAATCAGAGTTCCGTAGCTCAAGTTATGGCTTCCGGAAGGTGAAGATGAATAGTGACATTCCCCTCTTCTCCTCTCTTCTCAATTCTGCGCCCCGGCCCTCTCTCTCAAGTTAGGTCATAATGAGCTAAATGCTCATTAATTGGCCTTATATATGTTGGGCCTTGGGCCCGGTTTGGGCTCAATCCAACCCGCTAGCGTTTTTAGTCCGTTTGGCCCACTTTGGGCCAAAACCTTTAAGATTAGTGTCCGGTTTCAATTCTAAATTATTTTTGTCCTTTCAAATAAATAAATCAATTTTCAAAATCTTATTTTCCAAAATACGCGATACTGGACAGACTAGAGCCGGTACTGCCAGCTTAAGCGTTAGTACGTGTTTTTATAAAAACTTTTTGAAAAAGATACATTTTCCAACTCAGAAAAATTTATTGAAATCAAATTTCACCTTTATATTTTCAAATTAAAACCTCTAAATTTTGAATCTACTCTGGGCACTTAAAATTATTATTTTATCAAAACGGTTATATCGGTTCTTACATTTATGTCATATATTAGTTAGATATCCTAATAGCACATAGGCACATATACAGAGAATGCACAGAAGCATAATCAGTCCATCCCTCAGGCTCTATAGGAATGAACTGCTCTGATACCATAATGTAACACCCTACCACACAGAGCTTTACACCTAGGATGTAAAACAGAGGTGGCGAGGCACTTTGACTCTAAGGATAAAATATATACATATAATAGCAGAAAGAATGTGATAAACTAGGAGCCTTGCAAAATAGTTGAAACAAAAATCACGAAAATAAAAAGTGCAACACTCAGGAAATGTGATTACTGGTGTATTAAAAAAACTAAGGTTTAAAAGAATAAATAAATAGGAGATAGGAATAGAGAGACAAGAAAATGATATAACAAGCTCATAACTCAGCTTGCGAAACTAAGGCTAGCCAGAGAATATTTACATGCATATATACAATACCCCAAAATCCAAAATACAAAGATAAACCCTAATTCTCCATAAACCTCTAAGAGATACAAAAGTAAAATATAGATACATAGGGAGAATCTACACATACATACATACACATATATATATATATAACAAAACAGAACAGAAATATAAACCCAAAAGCCCACTTCGCTGCAGAGAGCTCCAGACGCCTTGCGAGGTGCCTCTCGACCTACATCTGAAAAATACAACATTATATGGAATGAGAATCAGAGGTTCTCAACATAGTAAAGGTGCCACACACATAATATATATAAGGTCCTGGGAATGCCAGAGGGAATCCTAGAACGCCGACACTCAGATTATAAAGTTTAAGAGGATTAAACGGAAGCCATAAAAGGTGGTCTTCTAGGATATCTAAGTCTTACTTAACTTAACCGTAACTCTAAGTCTTTCCTCATTTCCTTCATACCTCCATCTCCGATAGTTCGCATAGACAAACAAACAGACAAGACAAGCACAGGTAAAAAACAAGTAGTTCAAGTAACAATTGCAACAATTAGTAGAATATAATCAATTAGGCATTCCCCATTAATGCATAGCAAACAAAGCACACATATGCATATGATGAATGTCTATCCTACTGGCCATGAGCTCACGCGTCGGTTACTTTGTCAGAACCCGACACATCTGGTAGCTAACCCAGTCATTTGTCTCTAGGTTGCGCATCTCCAGGAGGATCATAAATAAAGGAGAGTGCCTTTCTACCTTCTCCTGGAGGTTTCACGAAGGAGAGTGCCTTTCCACATCGAAGGAGTGTGCCTTTTCACCTTACAACCAGAGAAGAATGTGGGGAAAACAATACGAAGGATAGTGCCTTTCCACCTTCTCCACATCCACATCACGATAAGAGAGGGAACTTCCATCCTCAATTTGTCATCCGAACACATTTTCAAGTTAATACGTAAGCGGGATCACACCCAAACCTTGCCATCTCGACCATTTCGGCCACATACACATCTCGACCATTCCGGCCACACACAGTCATCCTAAATCTCATCATTTATCATCATCATTTCCTTACATTCATTCTTTATAGCCATAGTTTAGCATGGTCTCATACATACACCTCATATCATTGCAATTTGTATCTAATTCATCATTTAAGATTATTACTTCACTCTCAAGTTATCACATTTTCCTAGCTTCAGCTCATTACTAGACTTACTACTATAGCTTAGAGCTAAAAGAATGAAAACGGAGGTTTAGAAGTTTGAAATTATGCTTGGAAAGACAAAATACAGTTTTGTTGAAACAGCGGCCACGCGTACGCGTGGACGTGCAAAAAGGCTTGCTCGCGTACGCGTGGATCCTAGCCCGAGAGGGTTGGTCGCGTTGCGAGCGACTGAACGCGTACTCAAATTCCATGCCCACGCGTACGTGAGGACATGCGTTTTCCAAAAAAATTTTGCCAAGTCTGAAATGCTGTAGAATTCCAAATTTCAAGTCCAAACTTTCGACGCACATAACTTTTTTGTTTTAAAATATTTTTTATTCATTCTTTGAACGGCGTAAACTTCACGAACTCAATTTTCATTTAAAACAGATTTGAAATTCTTCAGAGGTTTGGAAGCCAAGTTATGACTCGCCGAAGTTCAGCAAAAAAAAAACCCAAATTTACATAAATGATCCAAACCTTCATTTTCATAAACCAACCTCAACTCTTCCTTCCTTTACACATATAACCAATCACAACAATCATACCAATTATAATACCAAAACTTCCATCACCTTACTTTAGTCACTCACACATCAATACATACATAAACTCTTTACCAATAACTTATTACTCTAGTCACAATAATCACCATCAAACCACTACAATTCATATTCATTCACCTTCTCCACTTTACAAGCACCAATAAATCTTTAATTAGCATTCCAAATTCAGCACCAACAATTTAAACCAAAACTCAATATTTATCATCAAACACTAATCAATTTACATGTTTGTACATTCATCCCTATCTTATAGTCCACTAGCCTAAGTCTTCACAAAATATTATATATTATATACGCGAAATCTAAACCATACCTTGGCCAATTTCCACACATTATCCCAAGCAACCCTCTTAGGCGAAAAGGCAAAGATTTAACACCACAATTCAGCTCTAACACCCACCAAGTTTTCAATCAAACTTCCAATAGCTCCACATCATATATATACACATACACCTAATACATGATTCATATACCCAAATACCGAATTCAATACCCAACATATAAAATCAAGGAATTAGATAGGATTCTTTAAATTCTCACTTTACCAAAGCGTCACACAACAAGAGTGAACGTTTTCCTCAAGCTAATTGGGTCCTATAACATCAAGGATAAAAAATCTCAACACATGTAGTCATAATTTTCGAAAATCAAGGGGTAGAGAGACTGGGTGATCGAAAGAGAAGCTTACCAATGAAATTGTTCTGATAGGTTTGTAGAGATCGACGCGCTGGATGCGTGGCCACAAATAGTGCGACGATCGGAGCTTGGAGTGAGAAGTTATGGTGGTTGGAATCAAAGCCTAGGGTTGGAACCCTTCTCTTCTCTCCCCTTGCATAGCTTCAGCATTCTTGGCTGAATGGAGATGAAGAGTGTTGCTTCTCTTTAAGTGTATGGGCTGATGGGTTGGATCTTGGGCTCATTTTGGTCTTGGTTCAATCGGTTCAACTCGTTCGATCCAATTTTAGGCTAAATTCTTTAAAATTAGTGTCAAAATTCTTGTTTTAATGAGTTTTATCCTAATTTAATATAAAATTCACATTTTTAATTTTTCTTATTAAAATTTAATTTATTGACTATTTATTTACTAATTTAATGGAATTTACAAAAATATCCTTCAATAATCATTATTATAATTATATATTAGTAATAATAATATAAAATATATATTTATTATTAATGTAATATATTTAATTTATTTTTAATATTTTAACTTCTTAAAAAAATATTTAATCTAAATTTTTTATATATTTCATGATTAATGATAACATATTAAAGACAAATAAAATATATTATAATAATAAATATATTTTATATTATTATTTTTACTACTATAATAATATCAATAATAATTTTAAAAGTAATAAATATTATTTATTTTTAATATTTTTATTAATCATTAAATATATAAAAAATTTTGAATTAAATATTTTTATAACAAGATAAAATATTAAAAATAAATAAAATCTATAATAATAATAATAAATATATAATATATATAATACTAAAATAATTGTCACTAATTTATATATAAAAATAATTATTAAAGAGTATTTTTATAACAAGTTAAAATATTAAAAATAATTGAAATCTATTACAATAATAATATGTATATATTTTATATTATTATTTTTTCTAAATTAATAAAATAATTGACTAATTTATCTATAAAAATGATTATTAAAGAGTATTTTAATTAAGTAGACTAAAATATATGTTATTTAATTCTCGCAAGAAAAAAAAAAGTGTACATTTGAAAGATAGAGAAAACAATTAGTATTATTTAGACATCTTGCAAGAAAGAAAAGGATCATTTTCTAAAAAAATATTATTAATGGTGTGTGAAGAATTATTTAAACGATAAATACATGAGCATATGGATCCATGTCTTTCTCTAGCTCTCTCTCTCTATATATATATACACTAGCACTAAACTTGTCCTTTTACCTTGTTAATTTGAAATAATTTTTTCTAAGAATAAAATTTCATTAATTAAATTAGTCTTGGTTTTACAGTTAGCTTCATCTCTATTAATGTAAACAATAGCTTTTGGAAGGAGGTGATCTTCAAAGTGGGAATATTGGTGACTATGAAAGATGAAATAAATTTGTAATTAATAGGATTAGTTAATGACTTGTTGTAATTGACGAAAATAAATCAATTCCAACTCATCCTTTGAAAATATTACATATTGCTTAATATCTAAATATATTGTTTTGCACACCCATCACAGAATAAATAATAATATATTACACTCACAACTCATCTTCCGATCAAATTTCAAGTGCCAGACATAAAAGTAACTGTCATATCTACCAAACTTAAAAAACTATGGAAAAATAAGCTATTTTCTGAATTTTCACTTTTAAAGATTTTGTGAGAAAAAAAAAGTAAAGAAATTAAAAACGTTTGATTTATTGTCTTTTTCACTTAAGGGGTTATGTAGAATTGTGCACAAAATTGCACATAAATATTTGGGAAATTATCTGGTGCTGACAGAACTTTTGTCGAATTTATGGAAGAATAATATTGAAGTAAGGTGGGACTCATCTTTTTATTTTTGAGCCCTACAAGTGAATTTCAGACACCATATTAATGGCAAAAGAAGGAGGAACCATCGTATCTGGTGAACATGGTATTACCACAATCTGTGTGCCTAGGAGAGATAGTTACTTGCATTCTGTAGGCATGTGGGTTGGAGATAATCCATTTGATTTTGTTGTTCCTGTCACGTTGTTCCAAATCATTATCTTCATTATAGCTTCCCGAATATTGTACATTGTTCTCAGGCCTCTAAGCACACCCAAATTCGTCTGCTATGTTCTGGTAACTTTTATCATATTTAAATTTTATTTTGTTTTTCTCAATATTCAACATATATATAAGATTAGCATTTGTTTAAGACGAAAAAAAGAACTTTATGAACACAAGATGTATTCATCCTGTCTATTTGTCTTTATATTATTTATACATAATTCACATTTGTTTTTATTAGGGAAACCAATTATTAAACTAATTAGTAAGCAATTTTTTTATGATAGTAATGAAACTTGTCATGACATAATAATTAAATTTTGCATAAACACAAAAGATATTAGCTACATCATAATTGATAGTGCCTACTTTTCTAAGTACTTGCCAAAACATTTCAGGGTGGCATTCTGGTAGGACCATCAATTTTGGGCAACCATTTATTTGAAGTTGTATATCCTCCTATACAATCTCCAATTTTATTCTTGTTGGGAAGGTTAGGTGCTGCATATAGTGTGTTCTTCATCACACTGAAAATGGACATAGTCCCAACTATAAAAGCAGCAAAAAAATATTGGAAATTAGGTTTCATGCCGTTCTTAAGTTCTTTTCTTGTTATGTACACCCTAGCACACTATACCAACTTGGAATATAGAGGTAAATTAAAGCAACCAAGCATTCCTTGTTGGACTAGTTTTCCCGTTGTCTCAGATTTCTTGATGGAACTCAACCTTATAACTATGGAAATAGGTCAGATCGCTCTGTCTACGGCTATCGTATCCGAAATGTGTCAGTGGATTGTGTTGATAACCTACGTGTTAGCAACAAACACACTAAACTTCTCATTTGCAAACCTAAGTTTCCTTGTGGCCTTCTTGATGTTCTTGTGCTTTGTTGTAAGACCAATAATGAAGGTGATAATTAAAAAAACACCGAAGGGGGAACCGGTAAAACAAGGTTATGTTATTATGGTCCTTCTAGGTGTTATTGGCATGGCAACAATTAGTGATATCATTGGAATAACGTTCATAATGGGACCCACACTTTATGGTTTGTTTATCCCTAATGGTCCCCCTTTGGCAACAACAATAGTGGAGAGGTCTGAAGTTGTTATATCGGAACTTATTATGCCTTTTTTCTATTTGACGTTAGGCACAACCACAAAAATAAGTAGCATTACTGATGAATATTGGTACCAAAATTTGATGGTTGAGTTTGTTGTTTTGTGTGGGGTCATGACAAAAGTGCTTGTAACTATGGTCCTTGGCATGGCGCATAATTTAAGATTAAAACATGGGTTTATTCTTGGCCTTATGATGAGCATTGAAGGCATACTTGACCTAATCTTATTTCATGGAATGATGAGAGCACAGGTATGTACTATCTTATTAATCTTATTTTACAATTTATAACTTGAAAGTTAAATGTGACTTTTGATTATGTAATTTTTTGAATAATACCAACATTATAAATGTCAAAAAAAAATATTAAAAATAACTTAAATGAAAGACATTTTAAATTCAAATAGTCATGTTCATGCACACTAGCTAAAATTTATTATATATAAAAATAATATTTGCATATAATAGAACATTTATTAACAATTCATGGGTTAGTTGTAAAAAAAAAATATTTTTGCTGATGTAAAAATACAGAATTGAATGTCAATGTATCAAAATTAGATTGATCATTACTGTTTACAAAGCATATTTGTATAATTACTACACTAAATTTTTATTATAATTTTAAATAAACCCATTTAACTAGGAATATCTTTTTTTTTTAGATTTTTGAAGATTACATATTTGTTATACTCGAGCTTCATGCTTTGTTGATAACCGCTATTTCTGCACCATTGATAAAGTTCTTATACAAACATCATCCTCGTTTGTCAAAAGAGCCAAGTGCACATGATGCAAGAGTGAGAACAATCCAAAGAACTTCTTTAACATCAGAATTTAGCATCATTTCTTGCGTACACAAAGACACAGATGTTCCTAGCATGATTGCGCTTCTAGAATCCTTTAACACCTACCAAGAGAGTCCTCTGTGTGTCCACGTCATACACCTTGTTGAGCTCTTGGGAAAAAGTACACCCATTCTTCTTCCTTTGAAAAAGAAAAACAAGAAGGTCAAATCATCCGCCATTTATCTTGAAACCAACCACATCATGCGAGCATTTGAGAATTACTCGCAAAACTCTGCAGGTACCATATAACTAAAATCTCGATTTAATTTTATAATCTTTTGATCTTGTCATTTTAAATGGATCAATCAATTTTACAAATAAAAAATGTTAGAGGAACAATATAATTTTTTTTTTTTTGTAGTTAACCATCAATATTTAAAAATATAAGTTAAAAGTATATTGTTAGATTGTTATACTAAAGAAATTGGTATGATGGCTATACTAAAAGTGTTGGTCAAAATAAATAAATTTTACCAATCTTATAATTTTTCTCTAAAATTTATACTAAGTTTGACAATTTTACTATTTAAAATTTTTTTAACTTGACAGGTGCGGTAACCGTGCTTTCCTATGTCAACATTGCACCTTACAAGATCATGCATGAGTCTGTTTGTAATCTTGCTGACCACAACCGGATATCTTTGATTCTCATCCCTTTCTATGAATACAACCAAACCATTAATAGCCATGACGGAACCTTTATTCGTGACCTTAACACCTCCTTTCAACTAAATGCAAGATGCACAATAGGCATCCTAGTGGACAGGTATATTTCCATACATGGGATGATAAAATATATGACCAGTTCTTTTTAATCCTTTTATAATAATATGAAACATTGTGTGCCTCTTAATTACATCCAAAAATTTTAAAGGGTTAACCATGACTAAATATTAAAAATTGTTCACTAAAAAATTTTTTTAGTTCCTAATAATTTTTTTTATAAGTTCTCTAGCATTATTTTCTTCTAACATATTAGTCCCTTTATAATTTTAAAGAAAGACTAATTTATTTTATATAATGATATTTTTAAGATTTAATTGTCTTATAATAAAATTTATTAGGAAGTTATTTGTTTAATATAATTAAAATTTAAATTAAAAATAACAAAAAGATCAATTTATCTGACAAGAATAATTTTTGAGAATTTATAATAAATAAATATTTATTAAAATTTTCAACCACCTAGCGGGGCTCAAAAAATTAGTTTGACACTATTTAATGCTTTTTTTTGTATGTCTTGACACTATCTAATGTCTGTGTATATATAATTCCTTGGAACTATTAATAACTTTTTTTTTTATCTTTCACTGTAAACAACTAATTTGTGGTATCATATATATCAGATATTCAACATTGGCTTTGAATGCATCGTTATCATGTTTTCATGTGGCTATCTTCTTCCTTGGTGGGCAAGACGATAGAGAAGCACTAGCATTAGGTATTAGAATGTTGGACCGTATAACCATAAAGGTCACACTAGTGCAATTCATTGTACAAGAGCAACACAACTTTGATAGCAGCAACCCATCATCATCATCATCATTAGGGTTAGATAATAATAATAATAATAATAATAATAATAATAAACCAGTAGAAGAAGAACAAGCAGAAGCAGATAAGATATTGGACGAATGCTTGGTAGATGAATTCAAGGGGAAGAAGATTGTCCACAACAATGTTAATTTTCATGAAATTTTGGTAGAAGATTCCATAGGTGTTTTAGAAGCGATTCGGGGCATGGAGATGGAGATATATGACCTTGTCATTGTCGGAAAGAGGCATCAATCTATGAGTATTACGGATGAAGAAATGATGGATTTTATGGACAACGCGGATCAATTAGGAGTTATTGGCGACATGTTAGCGTCCACAGAGTTTTATGGTGGGAAAATTTCACTCTTGGTGATGCAATGTGGAGGGAGGAAGGTTTTGGAAAAGAAAACCTCTACTAATCGAGGTTTAAAACTTTAAGATTTTAGAAGGTCCTTTTTGTTTTAACCAATAATTTAATCAATCATATTTCATGTACATTAGAAATCTGTTATCAGTATAGAAATATGAAGTGGCTTCACATTCATAATTGCACGAACACGACTATGCCGCACGCATCGTCTCTTCTATGTCACCGTACACTGCTCACATCTTTCCCTAACTAGAGCAGAAACACTGTTCCTCCTTCTCCTCATGACCAAAATCATGGCCGACGCCGCACCTCTCTCTTCGTTTGTCTTTCTTCTCTTTTTCTACGTTAAGGCACTCACACCTCTTCCTCAACCATTTTATGAAAATTTATTTAAGTTGAGAATTATTGACATTTTCCATCCACCAGTTTTTATGGGCATATTAAAATAGAATTATACTACGTGTATACCAAAATCAGCCACCAAAGTTAGCCACCAGTATAAAATACATGCTGGACTATAAATACACATTGAAAATAAATTAAACCACATATGTATTGATATATAAATATATTAGTGACTGATTTTAGTGGCTAATTTTAGTATACAGATAGCATTTTCTATTAAAATATTATTAGAGATGTTAGTAGTTAGGAGTTAAGTTAATAATTGCTAGTAATTAGTAAATGAATATTTACAAGGTGAGTTAGTAATATTCTTATAAATAGGATAACTCTTATATCATGTAACAACAAACAATTAATGAATGTTAAATAAGACAAGTTATGGCTATTTTTGTCTGATTTTCTTTGGTTACCAAACATTTTCGCAACAATTTTGATATAACAACTTCACATATAAGATTATCTTTTTATTCTGTTCTTCTCCTAGAAAGTTAACAAATAAATTAAAAATTAGGTTTGATTAATTGTGGGATTTGGATTTGATTTAGAGTTGGAAAGTACTTTGTTATTAGCTAATGGGTACTCGCATCCTGCATTGCTTTTCTTAATTTGTTTTTAAGAATCAAAATTTCTTGATTAAGATGATTTCTTTACTGGTCAATTGTATGATTTAATTGCTACTCATTATTGTACTCTATATATCAACCAAGATGGTGACAGCATTAATTGTCACTGGTTAGTGGTTAGTGGTTACTTATTTTCTATACCATGAACAAAAATTTAAAAAAATTAACATATTTGTGTGTGTTTGGTGTTCACGATGTTGATTGCACTTTCTTAGGTGGTGTGAGCATTTCTTGATTTATATTATTAAGCATACCATGTAGAAATCTATGCCAAGCCTCACGACTATTTTATATATAAAACACTAGAACTGATAGTACAACTAATACTTACATACTTAGCTCTACTCTCTACAGTCGCCCAAACTCAGCCAACCTGAGTTTGTCAAAATATTTGGGGGAATACTGAGAGAGGCTTTGTCAAAATATCAGCTATTTGCTCAGTGTTAGAAATATGAGTAACAGCGACAAGCCCCTTGGTGACTTGATCACGAACAAAATAGAAGTCTAGTTCAAAGTGTATGGTTCGATTGTGTAAAATAGGATTATAAGCAAGGAGCACGACATATTGTTACAAAAAACTGTAGGTGACATAGTACAAGGTTATTGTATCTCAATGAGTAAATGCTGAATCCAAATGAGCTCAGTAAATACCGTTGCAAGCGCACGAAATTCTGGTTTGGTAGAGCTTCTATTCACTGTTGATTGCTTGCTACATTTTCAAGAGACAAGATTTACGCCAAGAAAAACACAGAAGACAGAAGTAGACTTGTGATAAATCAGAAGCCCAATCTGAATCTGCAAAGCTGTAAGGCGCAAGTCAGTGGATTTCTAGAAGTGTAAAGCAAATATCAAACGTACCTGCAAGGTAGTGAAGATTCTCTTCAAGGCTATCCAGTGTTCTTGCTTGTGAGAGGCCATAAATTGGCTAATTTTATTGACCCAATATGCAATATCAGGTTTTATGATTATGATATATTGTAAACCTCCCAGCAAAGAACGAAATAATGTAGGATCATCACATCACTTGCCATCTGTTGCTGTTAAACGATTAGAGCTCATCATAGGTATAACACCCTAATTAGCCTAAGTCTTACCTCGCGTCGTAAAGCAAAAGTTAATCAGAGATTACGACAGTTCTAAACTCATACATAATATATATAGAAAGAATAGTATAATCTAGAAGGCCGATGAAGGATATAGCTCAAAAACAGGATTTTAAAAGCGTAAAACATACTAACGAAGGTACTAGCTTAAGGCACAAGAAACAGATAAGATATAACAAAAGATAAGTATATAATATCATAGGAAACTAGTCATGACTCGCGGAGTTTAAGCCGGTTAGTCATATACAGGTAAGCAGAACCATACAGTAAGAACAGTTTATATAAGTTTGGTTCTCTCATATACATGCCTCTAGGCTAAACAAAATATAAAAGGAGAGATGTATACACAAAGTAAACCAAAAAGACTCCAAAAGAATCCAAGATCCTCCGCTTCTGTCGCCATCCAAAGCAACTCACCGAGGTGGGTTGCGACCTGCATCTGAAAAACACAACAAAGATATGGTATGAGAATCAGATGTTCTCAATATGGTAACAGTTCCCAGTGATATAGGATATAAGATCCCGAGACGCCAAAGACAATCCTAAACTCCATATCTATCACAAGATTTCATTACTTAAGCATTGTAAAACAGATAAGCATGATATACCAACATTGACTTAAATAAACCAGGTCATCTATCTTAGGGGATTTCTACTCTAACCAAACACCGTTGTCCCACAGCCTTCACCAACCGATCCTCCATGCGATCCCATCGCCACCGCCTTCCGAACCTCCTCAATCCCAGTAGAAAATACAGGTAATATACAATGCAAGTAAAGCACAAGTAGAAGCATATAAGGCAAATAATTCAGATAGCAAGTAAGTATGTTATTCAATTAGGCAAGCCATTACAAGTAAACAAAGCATACAAATAGATAGAAAATACATATGATGAATGCCTGCCCTACTGGCTGTGATATCACATTGTCGGTTCAACTGCCAACCTAACACATCTCCATAGAGACGTCGCCCTTTGAATTTCTTATATGGGAACCCCCGAGATATAGTGCTCGGATCACTGTCCAGGTACTGGCGCCTGCACGCTCTATAGATCCGAAGGGATGCGAGTGGGATACTCTTACCTCAGACCTTACATCTCAACGTAAACGGGATTAACCACCATCCTTACGCCACCGCCGCTATCTTGACAGGCGGGATTAACCACCGCCCCTGCCAGGCGCATAGCGTCTCATAATCTTAGTAAAACAATATTTCAGTGGTTTTTAAAAAGCATTTTCAGTATACAGAAATCCATCATCTCAATCCAAGTCCCCGACTCATCTCAACCACTGTCCATTCATAACTCAGTTTCCAAATACCACAAGTTCATCATTTCTCATCTCATATACCAATCATCTTTCACCTAACGTCAAACCATTCTCAGCACACCAGAAACCTAGGCCTCCATTTTCTAATTTATCATAAAATCATGTACTAGAACCCTTAAGTTATACCCCATGTTCTAATACTTAAAACTAGGCCCAAAAGTCTTAAAATGGTGTTATAGAAGCTTGCAATCTTGTTGGGAAGGTAGAATAGTTGAAAACAAGTAAATTTGAGAAACAGGACGTGTGCGGCCGCACAGGAGTCTGTGCGTACGGACGCTCAGAAAATTTTAAAATGTGTGCGTACGCACAGGTGGAAAAACTTACGGAATCTACTCACTAGCACAACCTGTGCCAGTGACCCTAACAGAATGGCCTTCCCAACGTGTGCGTCCGCACAGGTTGAAATTCTTCCTTAGATATGTGAGTGCATAAGCTATGCTAGCGCTGCAAACAGAACGCACTTCCCTGCCTGTGTGTGCGCACAAGTGTGTGCGTCCGCACAGATCAAAATTTTTGCAGGTTGTGCGTCCGCACAAGGTTGTGCGTGCGCACATATTAGAAATCATAAAATTCTGCAACTTTGTAGAATTTCAGATTTTTAACACCAACTTTGAACGATCATAACTTCCTCTACAAAATTTCAATTGTTACAAACTTTATATCGGTTTAAAGGGTTTTCAAAGATCTTTAATTTTAAATAAATTTCAATCAGTTTCAAAAATCGATGCAAAAGTTATGATCGAACAAAGTTCACCAAAACCCAATTTTTTTCCAAACTTCACCATTTACACAATTTCTTACCATACACATTCTAAATCATATCAAACCATTCAAAAACTTCATCTTTCATAAAAATAAATCTGTTGTGCCCTAATACATCAACATTACCACATTTTCTTCCTCACTTCATCATCTTCAATATCAACACCAATATATCACACTTTTACAACCATAATGCCAAACAATCCAATTCAACATCACTTATATCATCATTATGTCTTTTCAAGTTACACAATTAATCATCATTATCATATTACCATCATTCATCATACGCAAACCCAACAATCATTAATTCATCATAAACCACCACATATCATCATTTAACAACTCAACAACCATTTAAATTCAAACCTATCCTATGGGTCACTAGCCCAGGTGTCCATGAATATTATATACTACATAGAGAAAATCGAAACCATACCTTGGCCGATTTTCTATATGCACCGAATGTCCAAGTTAGCACAAACAAGCTTCCAACCACAATCCAAGCTTTCAATTCTACTCCAATAATAAGCACAATTAAGTTCCAATAGCTCCCAAAGCCACAATAATCAAACTATATACATATAAATCACCTCAAATCAACTTAGGATTTCTATTAAACATAAATTTACAAGAGTTTAATGGCTTTTATATTTTCCAACAGATTTAAATGTCAAAACCCAAGGCTAAGAAAGGATTAGAGCAAACCTAAACATCCAAAATCACAAAAACTCACTTAATCACAAACCCTAAGAATCGAAATTTTGGAGAGAAGAATAGAAATGATTTTCGTGGTTACCTCTCCAGTTTCTTATATGGACTTTGTAGAGCTCTTCACAAGGAACGCGTAGCCGCAAACAGTGCGATGATCGGAGCTCTATAGCTCAAGATATGAGCTTGTGAAGATGGTAATGAATAGTAACCATGGGGTTTCTCTCTTCTTCTCTTTTCAGCATGTATGAGTGTGTTTGTTTGTGTGTTATGCTAAAATGGGTTCACTTATGAACCCTTTTATATGTTGGGCTTGGGCCCAACTTAGACCTGGTCTAACCCGTTAGCGTTTTTAGCCCATTTGGTCCAACTTCGAGGCAAACCTTTAAAATTAACGTCCGATTTTCTATTTCTAATGTTTTTCTAAGGTTTTTGACGGTTTTCACTTTTTTCCGTGCGATACCGGGCAGACTTGAACCGGTTCAACTGTCGGTTCGCGGTTTTTTACGGTTTTTCGCAGAAAGCACATTTTCTGACTCAGAAAGACCCACTGAGTCAAAAAATCACTTGTAAATCCTCAAATTCTCTCTCTAACTTTTTGGAATCTAATTTGAGCAATTAATCACTTAATTAACGGGTTGATTAGTTGCGATTCTTACAATAGGTGTAACCATAGGTTTAAAGTGTTGCATACCAGATTTTTCTAAAAGTTCATGTATATACTTGGTCTGACGTAAAGAAATATGAGTAGAAGAATGAGATGTGGCTTTGATGCCTAAGGAAAAATGAATGTCACCTAAATCCTTCGATAAAAAAGTAGAATGAAGCTGATTTATTGTCATCTAGATTTCTTTTTCATTACTACCCGTAACCAATATATCTTCTACATATATGAGAATGTATGTAACATGAGAATCTGAAAATTTAAAAAAATAAAGAGGGATCCAAACGAGTGCATGAAAAGCCAAAAAGTACTTTATTCAACAATTGATATAGAATTATATATAAATTTTAGAAGAAGGACTGGCAGACTTGATTTCTGAACTGCCTAAAAAAATAGCACAGCCAACTTCTAAAATTTATAATTAATCTTATAAAGCTTGAAAATATATGAGACGAAAAACACTGTGAATTTTAGTATCTCTAGTTTGTCCCCCACCAAATTTTAGCTCACGAAGAGGTGTTATGGATTTATTGTAATTTTTGGAAGAAAGTGGCAGATTGTAATTTTTGGGCAGTTATGGTAATTGCCCTTTATCTAAATACTAGTGTTAAATCCGTGCGATGCACGGACTTATATTTAAATTTGACATATTAAATTTAAAATAATATTTTATAATCATAAATTTTTTTGAGTTTAGTATAACACGATCATCGTTATTATATAATAAACGTATTGAATATGTTATTTTATCTTTATTCAAAATAAAAAGCAAATAGAAGAGTTTGAAGTCTATAATATTCTTGAACCATAAGAAGTGAGACATGAAAAAAATAAGAACATATATAACTGTAATAATAGCATGTCAATTTTATACTAAATTTTATACTAAAAGGCTAATAAAAATCTATCGACAACCTAGTATCTTACTAACTTCATTAGAAAAATAATTGGCATATGATGTTGTGCTCCTTGTTACACATTTCATCTCAAATCTGAAAACAGAGTTATAGACAAATTAGTTATATCTACAGTAAATATTTATACAAAAGTGTAAATCATAACATACTATTAAAATGAAAATAATATTATTCTTACCTAAATATTATTAAAAATTTCTTTAAACACGACATTTGTTGTTGATGACTTTGAATTGCCGTCTTCGTCTAGAATTAAAATCCTGAGGCCACTGCGACTCTTAACTCTTGACAAAGCAACATAAAGTTGTCCATGGGTGAACACTGATTTTGGCAAGTAAAGTCCTACATGTGATAATGATTGACCGTGACTCTTGTTAATGGTCATTGCAAAGCATACTGTTAATGGAAATTGTCTTTGTTGGAACTTAAATGGCAATCCTGAATCTGAAGAGATCAAGTTCATTCTTGGAATGTACACTTTATCTCCAATATTTCTACCAGTCACTACTATTGCTTCAATTATGTTGCTGCCAAATTCGTTAATTATTAATCTTGTCCCGTTGCATAAACCTAAAGTCTGGTCTATGTTTCGCAGTAGCATTACAACGACTCCTAGCTTCAAAGTCAACTTGTGATTGAATAGTCCCGAATATTTGATGTCATTTAGGAACTCTAGTGTGAACCACTCTTATTGTACATCTTCATTCTCATCAGCTTGACATGTTGTGTCAGAACTCAAATACTCCTTTTTCATCCCTGAAAAGATTGTCAAGATAAAATCGTTTACTTCCTCGACACTCTCAAGCATGGGTTCAAGAATTGCCCTACTCTAAAAATACCTGTAATCTGACATGTTTTGCAACAAATTTGGATATGCAAAGTCTACCAAACGAGAGAGAGGGTCATTAGTAGTTGTAATTTCAATTTCAATTTTTGATTATCTGGAATTTCAATTTCTGATTCATCACCAATAACAGAACCAATATTTCCATTTCCAACATCAAGTATCCAATTAGCAAATCTCTTCATTTCACCTTTATCTTGATCTGAAGAAGACATTAAAAGTTTTATGATTAAAAATATAGGAATTAGTATTAGAATTTCAAATTTCAAATTTTTAAATAGAGTTTCCTAATTAGCTAGTGCAAATTTTAAATTTTTAAATAAAATTTTTTAATTAAACGTTCGTTGTTCATTAAGAATATAGGAATTTGTTAATTTAAAAATAATTTTTATTAGTTTTATCAAAAATAGTATCAATCCTATTATTTATCGATAAAAAAAATAAAATTAAAAATAATTTAAAAATTAATAACCTTATAAATGACGTAAATTTAGAAAAAATATTTAAAAATGGAGAAAAACTGAAAGTACTTCTATTGTGGAGAAACAATATAAAAGATAACAATGTAAATTGAGTAAAGAGAAAATTTATAAATGTGTAAAAAAATTTAAATTTAAAAACCGAAATGATTAAGGAGTCACTTAATTATGAATTAGTATTAAAATTTCAAATTTCAAAATTTTAAATAGAGTTTCCTAATTATCTAGTACAAATTTTAAATTTTTAAATAGAATTTCCTAAATTAATTCAATTTTGTCGAAACAACATTAGAAACAAAATTCAGAATTCAGTATAGAAGAATATCAAATTAAAATTTTCTTTTAAATAGTATAAATAACCTCACATTTTAATAAGACTAATAATTTTATTTACTTTAATATAATCTTTTGTAATTAGCATAATAGCTTATAAATTATATAAAGTTTTAAAAAATATTCTCAAACCCAATTGCTTACTTAAAAATTAAAAAAAATTATTTGAATTTAAATTTAAAATTTTAAACATAATACTTTAATTAAAAATTATAATTAGACTTTTTTTAAAATAAGTACACATTAAAAATTAATAACTTTATGAGAAATTTATAACTTTATGACATTAAATAATAAAGTAGAAATTAACAGAATATCAACGGTGTGAATCGAATTAAAAATAAAACCACAAGTAATAACCAAATAATTTCAATTTATATTTAAAAAAATTTAAATTCCAAACATAAAAATCGAAAAGAACCAAAAGAAAAATAACTCAAGAAAAGACAATGTTTTCACCAAAACAAACATATGATTGCCATTATTCTATTAGATAGACTCTAAAAGGGATTCCAAAACATGTGCATCTAAATTCTCAAGTTTCATTCTCAATCTTGATCTTCTTGCAAGTTGAGGTATCTCCTTGCACTTTCGAATTTTCTGACTCCGAGGATATCGCTTGGTTGGTGTAATAGCATTTTTCAACACTTCAAAATCATCATTGTTCGCAACTTCATTGGAGGATTCAAACAACAAATTCTGTACAAAATACTACGTTAAATTAAAGACTTCCTTCTCACCTTTGATTTTATCTCAATAATATTTTTTGAATAAAATAAAGATCTAACTTTGAGAAAACAAACAAACAAAAAATTCATTTTTTGAACAAACTAGTGTATGTTCCCGTGTCCTACACGGGATAATACATAAAATTATATAAATTTTTTTATTAAATTTAAATAAAAAATATACATAGTAATTATTATTATAAATATTTTACAACTTGAAAATATTAAAAATAATTAATATTTATTTTAATCAATTTAGATTTATTGAATGGTCATCTCATTTGCCTGCTTAAGCAAGTATTTGTAGTTTGAATTTCGCCTTGTGTGTATCACAATCCATTAATTAGCGATAGACCCTTAATAAATAGAGCATCAATATGTGGTGGATTAATTCTCGACTTGCCAAGTTAGAAAATCCATAGAAAAAAAATTGTATTTGTCTTTAAAATAGATTAATTTTTCATTAATAAAAATACTTATAAATTTTTGTCTTTGTTGAAATTTACTTGGGATAATTTTATTTATTGCTATCGTATTCATTCTTAAAATCAAAATAATATGATCAACATTATTACTTGTTAAAACTTCACATTTTATAAAATAATTTTTAAATTTCCAAATTCATAAACTTATGTCATTACAAAAGTTATTAGATCGATTAATATTTTTTGGTAATATGGTGTATCGAAACATCATCGTTGAGTATTAGTTAGTGTGAAAAGAAACTGATAGCAACTTTTGTTATTCAATATATAATTTATTTTATTGAAAAATAAACTAATATGGTAATGAGGACTCAAGGAGAGCGTGAGAAACCCACTTTTCATCCCTCGTTCCTATTTAAAAAAAAATATCCCTGTTCTTTCTCCATCATTGCAAGTTCCTGTTTAATTACCCCTTAAAGAACGCAGATCTCTTTGGGTATCTACGAATATTCTTTAAAAATTTTTAAAAAAATTAACACAAAAAGACATAATATAATCAATCATAAAATAATCAATTCAATATAATTCAATACAATTTATAACATATTCGTTATGAAAAATAACATTTCAAAAGGAGAAAACATAAAAAAATAATCCAACATAATAACATAACATAATTTTTTAGGACTATACTGAGCGACATAGTGACGGACTTGATGAGAGGTAGAGAAAGTGAGTTAGAGAGAGAGGATCAAGGCTGAGAATGAGTCTAGAAGAAAAAGAAAAAATTCGAATTGGAGACAGAAATTAGGATTACTAATTTCAAGAAATGGATTTACGTATATATAAATTAGGATAAATTAATAATTTTATATTCGCGTATATTTAATAAGTTTCATAGGGCGGGTACTTATATCCGTTCCCCTATTAGGAGTGGCAAACGGGAAAGTCCGTCCTGTCTCGCTAAAAGCTCACCCCGCCTAGTAAGATGATCCTGAATTTTTCTCCCGCCCGTCTAATAGTAGGCTAGTGGGATCTCCTTTTTTTTATAAGGCATTAAATATTAAACAATATATATAATTTCACAATAATTTCAATAAATTTATAATTCCTAAAAATATAAAAAATTATAATTTTTAAATTCATGTACATTAACGTCTTTATAATTATAAATGTGTAATAAATATAATTATAAATAATTTTTTTGAAACAAAATAATAAAACCAGCATTGTTCAAAGCAAAACAAATATTATCCAAAATATAACTTCAAACTTCTTCAATTATCATCTTCATCATTTTGTAGATCAATAACATCATAGAAATTTATAAAAAAATAGCTCTACCAAAATAAAAGCTTGGCCCAGCGAAAAAGTCTACCCCGTCCCGCAAAAGCCCGCCAAATCCCGTGGATTAGGCGGTGCAAGGTAGGTGAGATTTTTAAGTTTGGTGGCCATAAATTTCCAGCCCAACCCGCATTTTTTAGCGGGTTATACGACCAGCTCGACAGATTTCGACCCGCTTACCACCCCTAGTCCCCATTCATTTTCGCATGGCAGGTCGTGAGAATTTCAGGAGTCCTCATCTAACTCCAAAACGCGAGTAATCCGTGCAAATACCCATTTCAGATGTTTTTGTGATCATCCTTATTGCTAGCATTCATTGGTTCGTGACTTGGAGTTATTCTAGCCACTCAATAAATTCTTAGATAATCAAAGTTTAGGTTATCTCATTTTTATAAAGTTACATGTATCCTTGTTATAACAATATTAATAAAAGATAAATGGATAAACACTAAACTATTGTTTGGATATAAGATAAAAAATAAGAGGAAAGAAAATGGAAAGAAAAGTATATTTTTTTTTGTGCTGTTTAGATGAAAAAAAATGAATGAAAAGAAAATAGAGGAAAAAATTTCTTTTGCTTAAATGGAAGGAAAAGTAAGAAGAGGAAAAATTATAATAGAGAAAAATTATATAAATATTTTTATATATTATATATAAATTATATTTCAAAAGGTAACTCTGTATTTTTATTCATGTTTGCACTTTTGAATCAGTTTTTTTGTGCAACTTTGAAGAGAAAAAATTTACGTGAGCTTCGTATACACTTTTATGTTTTTCATTCAATTTCTTTGTTAAACCAAATAATAAAAAAATAATTTTTCCATCCATTTTCTTCTCCAACATGTCATTTCTCTACAAATTCTTCTAATCTAAACAATGCATAAATATATCACATTTTTTATATATATAACAATAACTAATATCACATATTAGGCTAATTTACGTTGATAAATCAAAGTCACCCTAAAATTACCTGAATCCCCTAAATCCAATAACGTTACCTAGTTGTCTCCATTTAAATCGAATTTAATGAATTTGAATTAGGATAATAAGTAATAAATCTAATTTATATTTAATAATTTACCTCTAACTTATGGTAAAAATGTAAGATATGATGCCAAAAAAAAATTAAAGCGTCATAAATTTTTTACTAACAAAAAAATATTTTTTATTTTTTAGACACGTATCTATCTTTTTAAGTTATACATTTTGATTTATATAAATTAATGATAATTAAATGTAAAAAAATACTAATTAATAAATGAATAAATTTTAAGATAAACATGTACTGAACAAATTGAAATAAAATAAAGACTTTTAATTATGATCATTAATTATAATTACATATATTTACTTCAAGATTTATACTTCAAAAATACAGTATATTAATATTTTGCATTTTTATTTTTTAATTTTATACTATCACAAACATTAATTACTCTCCAATAATGACAATACTTTTAAAAAAATAAACGTAACTAAATTATCTTAGAATTATATAATAATTTTTAACGTAACAAAAATAATATACAATTACCTAAAATATAATATTTGTGTAGTAACTGAAATTTAATTGTCAATATAAAGTAATATATAATATCATTTCATAATCAAATAAGTGTTTAATCGAAGAATTTAATATTTATATAATAATATGACAAAATAAATTAAAGTTTGAGTTTAATCATAGCAAGCGTTCAAGTTTAAATTTTTATAAATTAATTTATTTGTGTTAAAGTGAATTGCACAATAAAAAATTCATAAAAATTTCATATATTGAAGTAGACAATAATTTATTTGTAAATACAAAAAGTGTATTGAATAAGTAAGAAATTATTTTATTTTAATTTGGTCCATAATTCACATGATTTGAATTTAGCTCAATATATATGATTTGATTTTATTTGATTTAATTATTAGTTGAAAATATCTCAGTTGCCTATTTTATTCATAGATTTATTATTTTAATGACTAATAAATTAATCAAATTAATTAATTAGTACACACAATAAATTTGGGTTAATAAATTTAAAAAAATAAATTAAAAATACTAACAAAATATTAAAAGAAATAAATTAGAAAATACTACCAAATCAAATTGATATAAATTATAATAAATTATATAATATTTAAATATTTAATCAAATTAATTGGTTGATATAGTTAATTTATCATAATAACTTATAGTTAATGAATTAAAAGAAATAAATCGGAAAACATTCTCATAAGCATGCTACGTCATGTTCATCATTAAGTATAAAAATTCGATTTTTATATAATAGAATAGATAAATTTAAATGCGTAATATTATTCTTATTAAAATTATCTAATTATATTTATGCAACTTAAACTTTTAGAGAAGATTATTAATAACATCTTATTGGTCAAAAAACTTATTAATGACTCTAGAGTCTAGATAACTTGATGTGATTTTTTTTTATATTTTACATTAACTTTAGATAAAAAAATTAGTTCTGACATATAATTGAAAACTTAAAATGTAATTAATAAAAAAATTTTATCTATAATTATTAATAAGATATAATCTAGATATAATGAGAAATAAATCATATAAATAGAGATTTTGTATAATAGGTAGAGTTAAATTCAAGAATAACGATATTTTTTAATTATTTTTTTAATTTATTCAATAATAATAATAATAATAATAATAATAATAATAATAATATATTTGTCTAACTTAATTTAATTTTCTCGTAGACAATTTCTAATATATTTTATATTCATCTACATTTAAAAAAAAAAGAAAGAAATGAAGGATATATAATCTTTAACACGGTGCTCTTTTAGGTATTTAGAAATCTGGAAAAAAAAGCTTTGAAAAACCAAATAGTCACCTAACTTTTCTTGCCCTCAATTCTATGATCTCACTCCCAAAATCCCAGGAAAGTAGAATATTGCTAGACTTGTTTTCGAATGCAATAGAGAAGAATATGCAACTTTCATCTCGTCACCGTTATTCCACCTGTCCAATCACTACTGTTGTCGTGTCTGCTCTGTCGCCGTGTGTGTTGCTATGCGTCATCCAATTTAATTTAATTATAATAAATAATAAATTATTTATTTTATTTTAGATTTCATAAATGAAAAAAACCAATTCACTGATATAATGAATTACAATTAACGTAGTCTAATTAATTAAGTAATATAAATTTTAATAAATTATATTAATATTTAAATATCCAATCAAATCAATTAGTTAATATAATTAAGTCATTGTAATAAATTGTATTTAATGAGTTAAAATAATTAAATCGAGAAACACTCTTTGGAGCATGCTACGTCAATTCCATCATTAAATGCAGAAACTCAATATTTATATAATAGAATAAATAAATAAAATAAATAAGTAAGTAAGTATTTGCACTATTATACTTCTTGTTCTACATGATGACTTAAGATATTTGTTTTGTATGTTAAATAATATAAATAATATTTTGTATCTTATATTCATTAAATATTGATATTAAGATGAGAAAATTATGTAATAAATTTTATAAATAGTAATTATAAAAAATAAATAATTATTTATTATATATAATAATTCTTGGTATACATAGGATCGAATCATGTATATATTAGGATATCTATTTTAATTATGTGAGTAATTATTGTTATTTTTAATTTTTTATTATATTAGTAAATAATATTTAAAACTAAAAGAAAAAATAACTAAAAATAAAATTTTCTTAATTTGAATAAAAACTCTCTTATAAATATAGTAAAAATATAAGATGTGATATAGAAAAAAAAAAAAGCTAAAACGACATAAATTTTTACTAAAAATAAAAATATTTTTCTATTCATTTTTTTAGACACATAACTATTTTATTCAAGGTATAAATTTTAATTGGTATTTTATAAAAAAAAGCAATCAATACAAAAATAAAACTTAAATAAGACAAATATGTTCTGAAAAAATTAGAATAAAATAAAAACTCTAATTATAACAATTAATCATAATCATATATATTTATTTTAAGATTTATACTTCAAAAATTTAGAATATTAATATTTTGTATTTTGTATTTTTTTCAATTTTAAACTATTATAAATATTCGTTGTTCTCTAATAATAGTAATTCTTTTAAAAAAATAAACATAATTAAATAATTGTAAAAATATATAATGATTTTTAAAATAACAAAAAAATGTATAATTACCTAAAATATATTATTTTTATGTAGCAATTGAAATTTAATTGTCAATATAAAAATTATATATAATATCCTATCATAAACAAATAAGTGTTTAATCAAAGAATTTAATATTTATATAATATAAAAAATAAATTAAAATTTGAGCTTAATCATAGTAAACGCTCAAATTTAAATTTTTATAAATCAAATTTTATCATTTTTTTCTCGAAGTAACTTATACAATAAAAAATTCCTAACGCATTATTGATACTCAAATAATAGAAATAATATATTAATAAATAAAAAATATTATTAAAAGTTAAATATACAAATAAAAAATTATAACTTGCAAAAATATCTCTAAAATTTATTACATAAATATTAAAAGTGATGTATTTATATAAATTAAATTATATTAAATTATAAGATATTTAGATATTTAATTAAATTTAAAAATAAATGGTATGCCAATTTAAATAATTTAGATTGAAGATTAAAAAAATATATAATCAAATTATATCATATAACATAAAATTTCTATAAGTTTCTTTTATAAGATATTTAATACAAAAATATTTATCATCATCTGTTTAACGTAACAATTTAAATTTAGGTGAATTGTTCCAAAAAATACCTTTTTCGAATTATTTATTGTTATTATCAGGTTAATTTCATAACATTCAATAATAACATAAATGATTATATTTGAACCACAAAGTTAACCTAAAATAAAATATAGAAATTGATGAGAATAAAATATTAAGACAAAAAATGATTACAAGCGTAAAAATAGAAAAAAAATATATCAAATTTAAATAATGTCAAAAAGAATCTAATATATAAATATGTGAATTGTAAAAATAGAGGGATACATATATAAAGAAGAATAACATGCATATATGAACGTTTTTTCACTATATTATAATTTGCTCCAGCTATACGATGAATTCAGCGGCAGTCAGCGGCTCCAAAAGTTTGCATCGATGCACCTCGAACACATGACCTGATTTTTTAAGCTGCAAGTATGCCGAGCACATTGTCGTCCAATTCCATTAGCAACGGTAGTGCCTAAATTAAGACATTTTCGAGTTATAAACAAATACACACTCTCTTGTTTCAAGCTCCCGGACACGCTGTTAACTGAGATTCATAGCATGCTCTCGCAATTTTGGTGGGGTCAAAAAGGCGCAGAACGAAGAATGGTTTGGATTAAATAGGACACGGAGGGTTGGGGATCAAAGACCTAAGGGCACAAAATTTGGCCTTATTGGGCAAGCAATGTTGGCGTCTAATGAAATACCCTAATTCTACACTTTCAAGAATGTTCAAAGCTAAATATTTCAGATATACATATTTCTTACATGCAGAGATAGGAAGAATACCGTTGTGAGGCTGGAGAAGTGTTCTTGAAGGTCGCAAGGTGATCGAGAAAGGCTTGTTATGGAAAATAGGTTCTGGTGCTAATGTCCGCATCTTCTATGATCCTTGGCTCCCACCACCATTGTCCTTTAATGTCCCTCAAGCTGCAGTCACAATCCCACCTAATTTACAAGTGTATTATGTTAGTGCACTACTAAATTCTGATAGAAATTGGATCAGAAACCTGATTGAGTCAATTTTTCCAATTGATATATGCAATAAAAATTTTTCAATCAAATTGGTGCTGGACAAAATCTGGTATATATGAAGTTGGGTCAGGATACAAAGTTGCTTATGAGTTCTTTCATTCTCCTACTTCATTGAGGCCTCAGAACATACAGAGTAATAGAGTATGGAATAGTATTTTGGAATTGAAATTACCTCATAAAATTAAGATCTTCTTATGGAAGAGTCTTCATAAAAAGCTTCTGATTTTGTAACAAATCTATAGCCGGTTTGCTTTCACCCCCGCCACTTGCCCAAGATGCATGCTGAAAGATGAATTAATTTCTTATACCTTGTTCCAATGCCTTCTGTCTTGAGTCTAAGTTTAATAACCCCTTACCTATGGCAGAGAGAAGAGAAGACCTTCATCAATTGGTGGCAACGAGCCTTATCTTGGGCAGGGGCTCAAACCGAAGGTAGACAAAAGATCCTCTTCATCGTGGCACTATGTTGGAGCACTTGAAAAGCGAGAAATAGGTATGTCTTTGAGAAACTAATAAGCCTAGCGCCGGAGATAGTGCAAGAAGCCAGCAGTTTAGTGCGTGAACTCAATAGCCATACCTGATGAATGCTGCTCATTTCTCTTTATTCTTACTTTACTCTTACTTAAGCTTTTTGTCTTCTAATCACATTTGGTGATAATTGGGAATATCCAACTTCTTTTGTACTTCCTTATGGAAATAACTTTATTTTATAATAATAAAATAATATCTATCTTAGAGAAAAAATAAGTTAAAATAGCAATTTAAAAAGATGAGAGTATTAAAATTTTTATATTTATAAAAATAAATATATGATTACCCATCATCAAATTCTAATTCAATAATAGTGTACTTAGTATAATTGCCATCCTTTTCAAGAGTTCTCTCATTTTCAATTCCAGCAAAATATCCAACAACATCTGAAATGATTTAAAATAAAAAAATTGTTGTCAATAAGTTTGTTTAAAAAAAATATAGCCGAAATTATCAATAAAATAAATAAATCTATAAATAAATTATATTTTTTCTAAAACAATAAACTTACCTACTAAGTAGGTGTAATCTTATTCAGGAGCATTGAGAGTGTCAAAACTCACAAAATTAAATCCATATCGTGGGATACTTGACAATTCTGAGAGTCTGTGCACATCCGTACGTTGATTTAAATTAACCACATACTCAAGATGTGGAAGTTACCCTCATTGAGTTCAAAACCAAAATAATTTGGTAAGATATTCTTTCCTTTAGCAAATTCACGAATCGAGATATAAGAACCCTTTTAACCGAGGCGTGTATTTTTCCTCCCAAGAATTGATAAATAAAAATCAAAAGAACAATTAGTTGGGGATAAACAAACAAATTTAAAATAAAATATAAAATTATTAGTAGAAAACTCACGTCTTCATCGAATCAAACCATCTCAATTGAGTATGACAATGAAGAATTTTCGTAACTTGGTAATGTCTATAACCATATCACTCGTATACGTATACACAAATTGTCGATTGTAGGATTGATTTCTGCGATTTTGTGAATACCAGCCATTGGAATAAGTAGAGAAATTTTAGATTTTGAATGTATGTAAAAAAAGGGTTTGATGTACTTTGAATTATGGTGCTATACATATCTCATGACTTGTATACTTTTATAGTTGACTCATAATTAAAATTTTTTAAATTTGATTGACCTTAATTTAAATTTGAATTAAATTTGTAAATAAAGTAAATAAATATATTGACAATTTTAAAAATTCTAAATTAACGTAAACATATTTAAATCAATTTTTGAAAAAAATCTACAAAAATTTAAAAAATAATGCTAAAAAGAATCAACAAATTTTTAAAAAATAGTGTTAAAATTTAAAAAATAACAACCTAAATAAAATAATTTAAAATTTAAAAAATAACAACCTAAGTATAACAACCAAAACAAATTATTTAAAATTTAAAAATAACAACCTAAGCAAATAAACTCCCAAACTCAACCTATGAGGCCACATCAGTATATGAACTCTCCATTTGTATTACTATAAAGATGTTGCGCCTAAAAATTGATGATTCATGATTTGTTTGGTTAGCTTGTTTCTAAGACTGTGTTTGTTTTGTCTATCCTTTAATACATAAACACAGAAACATAGACATTAAAGACACAGACACAATAAAACATAAATTTTTTAAACTTGTTTGGTATACAAATATAAAACAGAAGACACAAATTACAATTATATTAAATTTTAATATTACTCTTGTTACAAATTGTTATTAGTACCATTACTACACAACTACTATCTCAACCAAACTACCATCATTAATAATCAGCCACCATTTTTTACTGTACACAAATTTTGTGTCTTTGTGTGCCTTTGTATCTTTTCATGTATATCAAAATTTTATGTCTTACTAACTAAACAAAAAATGTGTACTTCCATATCTATGCCTTGAGTAGACACATCCACTAAACAAAGGCAAAGAACGTGTTGATAGAAGGTGGAAATGTGTGGTTTCTTGAAAAAATGAAGTGCATGGTTTGTCCAAATTCAAGGATTTGCCTAGCTATTTAGACTCTAAATACTGAGTCCTATTGAGGTGATTTGCCTAGCTATTTGGTCAAAGTATAAATGGATGGGACCTAGGCTTCACTTGATCTTCTTAATAGAAATTGAGCAATAACTTATTGCTTCATGTGAACGAAGTCTATCTTGGAAATCCAAAAGTATTATTCTAATTTATCACTATGATGATTGTTAGACAAAGACAGAAAATGTTTATAAACCGGGATCATGTTTTATATTAAAATGTATTGGGTTAGGAGTGGAAATAAGGATCACGTTTTTCGCTCATTAGAGGTGTTAGTTGTGGTATTTAAATGTATTTTACTCTGGTTGATTTTTTTGTGTGAGTTCTAGTCTCTTGTTCCTCATGTTTTGAACATGATACTTGTCTTACCAAAATAAATAAATAAATAAACAAATGGTTGATTATTAGTAATTTTTTTTGTTAATTTTTCTTTAGTATTTATCCTTTTGCTAAAACCGAAGACAGATTATTTTTGCTATTTTTCCATCGTAATTAAGAATTTTAACTTGTGACCTGTGAGGCAGATACATTTAGCACTAAGCCACTAACATTTGTTTTTCTTTTCCTAACAGATCTGTAACATTGTGTTTGTTAGATGAATTTTGAAAAAAAAAAAGAATAATAATAATAATCATAGGATCAATTAAACTAATCGGGCTAAGATTACAGTGTGTGTTGGACCACATCACAATGCCCAAAGTCCTTAACCCAATTTTGATTTTTCTCTAAATAAAAAATATTGGAAACATACTCAAAAATCCACAAAAAAAAAAATCAAAATATCCTTCCCCAAATGTTGGGAAACATACACCAATAATAACAACTTCGGAACTAAGCAAAAAAATACAACCCTTTCATTATTGGGTTGAAGAATTCAACGATTTTGGTGGTCCTAACAGAGAGGCAGATCCAACGGAGGGGGCTCGATGGATTGCAATTCTCGATTTCCATTCTCTACTAAGAGGATTGTGGCCAAACCCCATGTAATGTGAACATCCAAGTGACAATGCATAAGCCAGGCACCTAAAATATAAGATCAAATCAAACATCAACATATTATTAATTACTTTATCATCACAAGATTTATAACTAGTGCTATTTAAATTAAATCTATTAAAGCTACTTGAAGTTGTCTAATAATAGTGAAAGACTTAATAATATGCATAAGGTCCTAAGAATTTATACAAGTTAAAAATGGAAATTTAAGAGTGTGTTGAATTTATATTTTTTATTTTTATTTTCAATTTTTTTTAATTCTGTGAAAAAAATAGAATATAAAAACAGAAAACTTGATTTTATTGTTTTTAATATTGTTTATTTTTCTTTAACAAAAATCTAATAAAGACAAAATATATTGAAAATAAAAATAAAAAATAAAAACGTAAACTAAAGGTACTCTAAATATTGGAACAACATTTGTAATTAAAATCTTCTTTAATGAAACAATTTATTAGAAGGATAAATAAATAATTTAATTTTTGACCTGGATTATCAGCAACAAACCGAATAACTGCCCATCCATTCACAGGCACGGCCACAGTGTTCCTCAAAGGTGGATCAACAAGGTTGAACTTTGATGCATCTTTCTTGGCATCAAAATTTCCAAAACCTTGAGCAACAATGTAGAAATCATAGCCATGAAGATGAATAGGGTGGTTCTCAGGGGTCACAATGCTAGTGTCCTGAATTACAATCTGCACTCTTGACCCATACTTTAGCTTGTAAGCCTTGGTCCCTCGAATCGGCTGCCACAACGAACGGCTAACGTTGCCCGTGTAGTCGAATTTCACGGCTGGCTGCGCCGGAAAATCAGTGGTGAACACTCCCGGAATTCCAAGTTGGTGTGCTTGAAGGATGGAAATCTTGTTTGGGAGAACAAATGAGACATTGTTTATGCTTGCAGTGAACCTTGTCCCGTTTGGACCTTGGCATCGATTTTTCCTAAAATTTGGTGGGCACCTATGTTCCAACATTTTAGGTAAATTTTTAGATATAAAAAAGGATTTAAGGCAATAAAAATAGAGTTCAGAAACATAGGAACACACTTAGATGGAGGGAACATATAGTCCAAAATTAGAACTAAGTCACAAAAGAGAACATATCATAAAACGGTTAGTAACAACTAACAACAAGAAGACTAACAGAGCAGTGAGCAGAGGATCTAAGTTTAATTCACGTCATTCTTTTGCTTTTTCTAAAAAAAGGATGAAGTTATAAAACTAAAAAATTATGAAATATTTATTAATGAAAAAAAAGTCTGCACAAGTATTCAATATCGTTTCAAGACTCTTAAAATAATTATTATTAAAAATTTGATGTGTTACTCAGTTGTTGGTAAAAAATTATTAGCCTTCTAAAATTTTTAATTAAAAAATATTCTTAAGAAACATGACATTAACTAATTTTTTTCAACTAACATCAGCAATTTTTTAAAAATTATTTTGTTTATTTTAAATTCTACATCATAAATCATAATTCTTTAATCTTAAATCCTAAATTATAAATACTAAATTTTTAAAAATAAAAACTTTTAAAAATAAAAACTTTTAAAAATAAAAAAATTAACTAATGTTTATTAACTAAAAATTAATTTTTTATATTTTTCAATTTTTAAGTAAAAAAAAATTAAAAAAATTAACTTTTAGTTAGTTAACATTAACTAACTTCTTTTAAAATTTATAATTTAAAATTTAGAACTAACGATTATAATTTAAGATAAATAAAATAATTTAAAAAATTTAGCTGATTTTGTCCAAAAAAAAGTTGCTTGATTATTCTTACAAAAATGTTATTCTTAAACAAAAATCAATCACTAAATTTAATCATTATATATATTTATAATTATTTTTAATATTTATTTTATATTTCAATATTTATATTATAATAATGACTAATTTTTGTAACTAATTTTATCTAGAATGTTGATTGTTTAAAGTATTTGTGCATGGGGCATATATACCTGTTGAGTCCCAAGCCAACGGTGAAAAACAAATTGTCGTCAATCTGAGTAGGAACCTCAACTTTTCTTGGGCTGAAGAAGCTTCTGCTGAATGCAGTAACTGTATTTGTGTCATTGTAAGCAGGAAGTGATGGCATCACTGGTTTCATAACAGAACTTTTCTTGTATTGGAGTATGGCGGTTGTGGTGGTGTTGTCAAAAGCAGCGTTTTGTGCTGATTGGTAGGCACGCGCCGCCATGTAGTACCGGGAAGCTGGCTGGTCGCCGGTGATCAAGACGTCGGTGGTTTGCCCCGGGCCCAGCATAAGGACTTTGGTGGTGAATGGCCTTACGTAAGAGGCATCGGCGCCAACCACCGTCAGCTTATGGTTGGCGACGGTGAAAAACAGTGGTTGGTTGAGTGCTGCGTTTACCACACGGAGGAGGTTGGTCTCGCCGGAATCAATTGTAACAATGCTAGTCCCTGCATTGCAAATTATTATTACTTAAAAACAATATTAATGATTATTGTTAATACTAGTGTCTAATATTAATGATTTCATTTTTCTTTTCAACATTTTCCCCATCAAAAGTTCACTTCATTATTATGATTATTGTTATTGTATGTGCCCACTTTCGACACATAATTATTTAAAATCCTTTTCCTAAAGTAAAATTTATTAGCCAGGATATATATCATGTGACATGTTCCATTATGTGTAATCAAAATTAACAAAGAATAATAATCAAACCTTTGGTAGAGCACTTATAGAGATCACCAGGTTGACCATTAATAGTGTAGGCATCAGAGACATTAGGAGCTGCTCCTGTTCTTGTGGCCTGCCTCACCACATCGATAGGGTTTGCATCCCACCATTCCCCTAATCATCATTATCATCACTTTCAATATTAATTAATTTTTAATGAAATACTTTTAAATTTGGTTTAGTCATTTTTTCATATGTATAAATTTGACAATAATTTTTTTTATCAAAAATAGAAAGACTCAAACCCACAATCTTTTAGGTGAGTATGGAGATACTATGCCATTTAAACTATAATTCATTGGCATAAATTATCTTTTATTATGATAGTATGAAGTTATAGTTTAACATTAACTTGTTAATAAAAACTAATGCAACCTAAAAAAAGCTACCGCATTAAAGCTCTAAGAAGAATAATAATGTGAAATGATACACAATGAATGTCAACTAATAATTAATTAGATTGCATAAGTAAGAATAATTACCTAGAAGAATGGGTGTTTCTCGGTGAGGCTTAGGGAAAGGGTAGGGGTGTCCTTGTATAGGACGAATGATTAAAGCTCCATAAACAGTGGCCCTTAGCCATGAGCTATGAGCATGCCACCAAAGAGTACCTTCTTGTCCTTGAATTGTGAACCTGTATGTGTAACTCTCTCCAGGTCTAATGGGACACTGTGTCACAAATTCTGGTCCATCTGCCCACCCTGTTCTCATTTGCCTTACACCGTGCCTAAGCAAAAATATATACAGCAATATAATTAAATAATAATATACTATGTTTCTATATTTAGAAACTTTACTGTACTCAACCATTGAGACTATCTTATTTTCAGACAATTTATCTGTTGCTACAATTTTTTTCTTTATTTTGTAGTATTATATATGTTAAAAATATAAATACATCATATTTCAAAAAATTTATAAAACCATATATACTATAACAAAAATCATTTTTAGTGACAATAGCATAATGATCTATATATATCTTATTTAATTATATTTTTACAGTAATTATATATTTGTTATTATTATTGTATGTTATAATGTAGTTATGTACTTTTTATAATTATTAAAAAGATTTTTATTAATAATAGTATAATTGCCGCCAAAATCATTTAGTGACAAAATATAAAATAACTAATATCTAATTGCTATTAAAAACAAAATAAATAATCGTAAAATGTGATTTTTAATTGTGCGTAACTTAATCAACACGAGCTAGCACATATAGACAAGGATCTTGTGTCTCTTAATTAACCATTTCTTCTGAGTTTGATTCTCTCAAAAGATTAAGAGTCATTCGGTTTAATTTATTTTATAGTATCCATTCAGGAGATTAGTCATTGGATCTTCAACCCAATGAATATCATGATCCAAACCAAAAAAGAACAAATGTAGAGAAAATGATCGATATGTCCAGAATTTGAAAAAGTTAAAGATTTAAATGTATTTTTAAATTTTCAAAAATTTAAATGTTTACGGACCAAAATGTCAAAGACCTATTTATCTTTTTTTAAAAAAATTTTTTGATGTTATGTATGCACTATTAGGGTATATACCAGTGAATGGTGACATTGTAGCGAGCTTTGTTAGTGACTTTGACGACCAAAGTGTCTCCATTGTTGACTTCCAAAGTAGGGCCAGGATATTGTCCATTCACAGTTATTCTATTGTGAGTTTTGCACAGCCTCTTCACTGGTGTTGCTTCAACCTATATATTCAAATTCAATAAAAGAAAAAAAAGGGGTTGGGGAATAAGAAATAAGAATGAATAGAGGGTAATGAGAGAACTTACAACAAACTCGTGCTCACAAATTTTGGCCTTTGCTGAGGAAAATGCGGAAGTTAAAAGAACAAACATGGCTAATAGAAAGATGAGAATAGTAGGATACTCCATGTTTTAGAGTTTAATTATTTGTGCTAATAATGGTATGGAGATTAAGGTTTTTGCTATATGCAAGTAAGAGTGTATTAAGAGAGGGTGCTTTTATAGGGAAGATTAAAGAAGAGAGAGATATGTTGGAATATTTGGTTTAGTTAAGAAATAATCCGTGGTCAGAATGAATGCTGGGAAAACATGGTTCGTGCCAATAAAAGTTGTTGCACCCACTTGTTAATTGATGAGTTCGTAAATGCTTGCTTCATAAGTCTTCAAATTAGGGGTTGAATTTTATATATTCACATATATAGTCAATAATAGAATATATTAATTTTGGATTTGGATCCTCTAAAATTTAAATTTTATTTTAGAGAGTAAAATGTGATCTTCTACTATTGAATAGTTTCTCTTTCATATTTATTCTTGGTCCTATCTATAAAATAAATAGTGAGAGATTCTATTTTACTCTCTAAAGTGAAATTCAAATTTTAAAGGATCTAAATCCATTAATTTTAATCTACTAATCTTTTTTATTTTTTTTAAATATATAAGACTTATTTGGGTGAGTTTAAAAAGAAAAATTTTTCGAGTGGTATTTTTTAAAAAAAATCGTTGAAAAAGTAAAAATAATTTTATATTTGGATATCTCATGTAAAAAATTTTTTTTATTAATAATTATATTTAAGCATAATAATATAAAAATATTTTTTGTTTATTTATTATGTGAAAAATATTTTTTTAAATAATTTTTTAAAAAAATGTATATTATTATTTCTAAAAAAATTATTTTTTTAATATTTTTATTTTATTATTAAAAATTTACTAAACACACCAAAAATAAAAATATATTTTTTATTATAAAAATATCTTTTTTCAATAATTTAGTGACGTTCAAATAATTTCAGAGTGAGATGTGATCGATCAATAATTGATTCCATATTCATATTTTTAGTAATTTACTTGTAACTAACCTGCTTGTTTAATTTCTTGTTTAGAAATAGTAGCATATCATTCAAAAAGAGACCAAATCAAAGCTAGGCACAATAGTGTTATATATTATTCCTTGCTCTATATTACAATTTTTATGCTCCACAAAATACCATTGGACTGAGCAATAATAACTGTTATAAAAAAAGTAGCTCTTGTATTATATGTGACTTTTGGATAATATTTTACTTGCGGCTGAAGAGTTTGATTATTATTATTTTAATTAGATACGGTTCATCCTTTAATACTTCTTATTAAATGAGAGCGTTTTAATTTTTTTATTAATTATGCAAATTTTAACTTTTCATTCTATTTTGTTTTATATGAATAGTTGAGATTTAGATAATAACGTAACCTGCTAATAATCAAGTTAACCATAATTTTTTGAATTTTTTAAATGGGCTCATATATTATTTTACACAATGAAAAACAAAATAAAATAATAGTTAATTATTTTATTTATTATCTCTAATAGCAAGTCCTTTTAATTGGTTTGAGAAATAATGTGCTTAACTCTTCTTACCATTTTGTTAAAACAAATATATATATATATATATATATATATATATATATATATATATATATATATATTTGAAACAACATTATGTCATAAAATTATTATATTGAAATTAAGTTAAATTTTAAAAAAAAATTTAATTATTATATATAATATTTTTGTAAAACTAAGTATTTATTTAGTGACCTGTATACCGCCGTCAACATCATCAGGATACTTATACTAAACTTTGATTTATTCAAGTGTCCATTCAAAGGGAAGAAAAATAAAAAAAGATTAGTGTTAAAAGTAGATCGACTATACCATATTAGCATTAGGTAGTTGCGCAACAAATAAAGTACTAAACCAAAAGTAGTGATCTGATTGGATCCAACAAGAATTTAGTTAGACATAGATATTATGAAAAACATTATTTTTAAGTTATAACTATAAGTGTTAAATTAGGTGACCTGTCAACCTAAGCTACATGGAAGATAACAACATTATCAATTATCTATATCTATAAGTATTCAGTTATAATCTACGCACACGAACATGTCATATACTCAAAGATACGTACTTGGTTGAACAAGCCACAACAACGTCACTTCACCAACGTTAGTCGTCATCATATCATATATAGTGCTATTAATTAGTGCAACATCTTTTTTTATTAATTAAATCTATAATGTCAAAGACAACATATATAGGAGGATTTTGGTTTCCTAATTATCTCTGTTAATTTTTTGAAAGATGAGTTTAATTGTTTTATGTATGTAGTATTAGTATATAAGAATTTTGTGCTTATTATGTTACGATAAAATATAGAAAAGTAATTTTTATTTAATTAATATTAATTATCTTTTTAATTTAATTTTTTTTTATTTTTTGAATGATTTATAATTTAAGTTTATAATTTAGGATTTAGAGGAGGCTAGAGTTTATAATTTAAGATTTAGAATTTAAAATAAATAAAATATTTTTAAAAAATTGACTAATGTTGATTGAAAAAAAAATAGTTCTCTAGCTTTATTTATTATTATTATTATTATTATTATTATTATTATTATTAATTAATTAATTAATTAAGTGTTATTATATAAACAAAAGTATATAGTAATTAATTTCTATTTTTTATTATCTTAAGAAAAAAAATTATTTATGTGTTATATATATATATTATTCAACGTCAGTATAAAACAAAATACTCATAGTAGTTCCAATAGTTAAGAACTTTTTATTTGTATTTGTTACGTGGATAACTTGAGTTTTAATGGATTGGGCTTGTAAGGCTGGTTTAAATGTCTAGATGTAGTGGTTTTTGACTTGGTATGTGTCTGGGAACCTCCATCTGACTTGCGTGTGTGAGGGAATGAGAGGTGCTATCTTTAAAGACACTTCGATGCCTAAGTCAGCAAAGAATTTAGCAGATTTAAAGAATATTGGAACTTAGAGATACCTGAGGGGTGTCAGTGTATTTATAGTGGTGATCCAATAACCACCGTTAGAGTAGTTTCACCTTTTAAGGTGAATAAACATTTCTTTATCTTAGGATAGTTGAGATATGACTCCTGGAAGTGGATTGAGAGATTTTAGAGACAATTATTTATTTGAATAAGTATTATCTGTCATCTATCCTTCGAGCCTGACTTCCTAGGGAAGGAGTCTGTATTGAATCCGACTTCTTCCGAAGAGGTCGGTGGGAAACAAAGGCCAATCTTTAAGTTGGTCCTTTTGGTGTGTTTGAGTCTAGACCATAGTGTTGGGTCAGGGTATAAACTGTATTTATATTTTTTGTTTTATTAAATTGATACAATTTTGTCTATCTTATTATCATTTTCTATTTGTCGTTTTCATTTCAAGGAAAAAGTTGTCTCAGAACAAGATTTATACAACATTAAAACACAACACATCATGGCAAGTATATGTGAACAGTTACCAACGACTTGTGATTAATGCCTTCATTGGAGACTTTTGTTTGTGGTTTGTATAGTAGTGGAGCTTTGTTTAATAATTTACTAATTTAGTTTTTTTTAGGTTATTAGCTGTAAATTTTCTTGAATATTCTTTAGCCGAAACTAGTGACTAATTACTAATTTAACTTTTTGATGAATAAAAAGTTGATCATAAAATCCATTGTAAAAATCGAATTTACTAATTTTAACTTACTTAGATATGGACCTCTACGAGGATGAGGATCTTATGCTGATGACCAATTATGAAAAATGATTTGACATCTGAAATCTCATAGTCAACTAAAGGGTGGGGAACATAGAAAAGTCTTTGGAACTTGTCTATTGTAATGTCATATGTGATGTGAAATCATACAATATTTAAATCTTAAATCACAAGGAAAGATAATCTAGTTTTTTTTTTCTAAAATAAAAGAAAAGTATAATATTGTAAATTGAAATTTAGAAATTATAAATTCATCAATTAAAATTTAAAATATGTTTAACTATTTGGAAAAGAAAAACATAACGCTAACTAGTATCTTTTAAAAAGTTGCATATGTACAAAAGATTAATATATTTATTTTAGCAAGTTAAGGAATAAATGTTAGGACATCAAAATGAGAAATATTAAGAAACTAATATTTTTAATATTTTTTTTATATTTGACCTAATGCCAGCTAATTTCTATTTTTTTAAAATTAAAAGTGCTGACCCCTAATATTTTACTAAAATTATAGTGAATGAAAACTGAAAAGTTCCTTATCTCTCACATTTTTAGTCATACATAAGATTCTATTCAAGTAAATAAAGTAATAAAATTAATGATTATTTTAAGAGAGAATTTAGAAAAAGGAAATAAAAATTGAATATTAGACTCTAAGTTCAAATAAAACATAATGAAAAAGATAAATAACTAAACTTTTAGAATACTTGATAATTGTTAAAAACTACTAATATATTAATTGAAGATAAATAACTAAATTATAGATTCAATATTATCATTGTCTTCTTGGACACCGCAAACAAAATTGAAAATTTATTTTTGTAAAGTTATTAAGTGTTTCAAGAACATTAATATTTTAGTATAGTTTTAGTCATTTGTATGAAAAATATATAATTAAAATTAAAGACTAAAATGATTAAAATATCAATATTTTTAGAATACTTGATCATTTTTCTTCATTTTTATTTTCTTGTCATTTTATTCTTTCCCTACAAACAGTTAGACAGTTAGTTACCACACCCTCCCTGTCTGAATGTGAAGTGATAAAGTGCTATGAATAATTGATTAGCGAGATAGATAATTATTCTGCTTTCAGAGATTAACATGATGAAAGAGATATAATGTAACCAAATTGAGATTTGATAGGTGAACAAGAAACCCAAGATATGACATTAGATAGGGTTGGTAGCTGGTACAGTTTGTTACTCACCGTCTTAGATTCTTAACAAGTAATAAATTAATATAATAAGTTGTTAGATCGATATAAAATGTGGGAACTATGAAAAAATAAAATTGTGCATTGAATTCCTTATTCGTTGAATAATAATTCTCAAATTAAATAACTATATGCATAAAATGGAAGGAATTTTTATTTTTTTTAAAACAATTGACATAGTTATTTACTATACAATATTACAATCCCTAAACAAAAATCCCGCGAAACATGTGATAAAAACAAAATTGTACATGAACATACATTTCAATTTTCTTTTAAGAAATTTTCTCATGTGAAATTACACTACTTAGATGAGAAGAAAGCAATAATTTTTCTTTAATAGTACTACATGAATACTAAACCACACAAAACATTTATACTATATAGAAGTACAAATTAGTTTCACAATGTCTATAAAATGCGAATCAAATTCATACTTATAATAAACTTTATATTCAATTTAAATTATAATCAAATTTTCGCGATTATGACCTAAAAAATATGCTTTCATATTAATTATTGAATTTTTATGTTCACTTAGTATTTTTATTCCTTTTCTCATCTCCTCATCATAGTCAAAGTAAAAACAAAATAATAGATAAAAGTAATTTCTTTTCTCTAGAAGACTTTTAACTTTTTATACTATTGCTTTTCCTTGTTTTCTCTAGGTATTTTCTTTCTTTTGTTTTCATTTTCATGGGTTGTTATAAAGTGGTTGCATAGTACTTCTTATTTTTAACTTTAATGCCACGCTGAATGTTCACTCCATCACGAGAAAAATTACAAAATTTAATATAATAGATGATGAAATGAACGACCAATTGATCGATCATGCTCTTTTGTTTCTAATAATAACATGGGGCCTTCTTAAAGATCACGCTCAAAATTATATGTTTACTTTTTAATTTTGTAAAAACTAAAAACAAATAAAAGCACGTTGCTCTCATGGAACCCTAATAATGGATTAAATAGGAGTCTATATATAATAAATTCAATAATAATGCTATGTGGACCTCGGAGTGAAAGGTCGAAAGTCGCTATAATATAATAATGTTGTATTAACTTTTAATGTATGCATGCATGCATTTCGTGGGCATCCAATGTCCAAATTAATGGCAAAAAAACTTATTTATGATTGGTCAAATAGTTAGCTTATTTGTCTGTTTAAATAAGTATTGAAAGATTTAAATTCGTCTTATGTATACAATAATTTATTGGCCAATAATAAACTTTTAAATAAAACTTAAATTTGTAATAAATTAATTCTTGATCTATTAGGTTAAAAAATTTTGTGAGAAGAAAAATTGATGGCACAAAAGATTTAGAAAGTACCACAGTTTCTTGGATAAGGTTGAAGAAATTAAATGGACTTAAGCTCAAACAAATTCATGTGGTTACACATGGTAGAAATATTGAAAGCCCAACAACTAAGTTGAGTCAAACATCAACCTATTAATTATTATTGATTCGAAAAAAATAGATCAACTTGAAATTTGACCTCGATCAAGCTTGAACTAAACTAGCAATTATTGGTGGGTTCAATCGAGCTTTTATAATGAAAAAATTTTCGTTTGAAGACCTAATTTCCCTTTGAAATTTTAATTGATTACTAAATTATATTTTTCCAACCGCTTATAAGTCATAACTAGTAATGCTAACTTCACATTGCCAAAAATACGGAGAAATTGAATTGGTCAAACTGTACTTTGTTGGACTAAACTGAAAAATGAAAGAAAAGGAAGAAATGTTAATTACACATTTAATTAAAAATGACTGTAAAAATGTTGATTTCGGTCCTAATTTTGAATGTGCTTTTTAGGAGTGTATAAATGAGCATTTTTGGATGTGGAATTAGTTTTTGATGTATTTAGAGACGTTTTGTTAACTATGCTTATTTAGAAGTGAAATGCTAAGGATTAGCAAATTTTGTGATTTGTCGTTATTAATTAGTCATTATCAATATTTTTAATGGTGTGAAATTATATCTAATGATATAAAATTATTTATTTTTTTAATAATTAAAAACTAACTAAATTTTAATAAAAATACTGAGCCCTAAATTTTCTCTATTTAAACAACGGGAAAGAAAATAAAGAATACATACAAAACATACTGGCATTGATGAAGTTTTACGAAAGAAACTATACAGGGAGAAAAATGTCTGAGAACAAAAAAATTTCAACCAAAAACCGTCAGAATGTTTATCACTTTCATATATTAGACTTTCAAAACCCACGCCCCTATCATATATTGATTTGTCATTAATTAGATAATTTTTTTATACACTAATTATAAAAAAGACTAATGAAGTAATTAATATTTTTTAATTGGTATTAATACTAATTTATTTATTTTTTAAAAGCCTCAATGAAACCTTAATCACCGTATAGCACTAAATCTTGATAATCGTATAGCACTAATAGCACTAGTAGTGTAAGGATATTAATCTGATTTTTTAATCACACATTAATGGTAATATCGATTATACATTTAGTATTATTTTAGAAAAATAATATAATTATTTTAATGAGAGATTTAATTAGTAATAACTTATATTTTTTTAATTTTTATTCTTTGTATTTTAACTCTTCTCAAGTATTAACTAATTTAATTTTTTTTTTTTTGTAATGACATTTGAAGGAGTCGAAGATTTTAACATTTATTAAATTCACGAGAACACGAAAATTCATACGATAGCTCTAACGAGATATGCTTATAAATTAATTTAATATTTTAAAATGATATTTATGTTTATTTATAGACAAATTTAATATTTAATTACATATAAAATATTTTATTTTCAAATGTTACCATAATTAGATTTGAAAAAAGAATGTCATATAATACTTAAATTAATTTATTTAGTTAACAAATTTATTCATAAACTCCAGCTATGTTACACTTGCGGTACATAGCCGGTCCCAAGCCTGGATAAAGGAGGAGGGTTGTGTTAGGTCTTCGGCAACCAACATAAAAATATAGCCGAACCCCCATGACATGAATCAAAGACATTATTGCGCTAAAGTTAGGTCGTTGCCCGGAAGCAACGCGCCGTATGGCTCGAGTACGGTGTCAAAGTAAGAGCCGCTGCATTAGTGCCCGGATGTAGTGTTAAATAAGCAAGGGTTCTCGCGTTTTCGTGAACGGACGAGGGTAAATAAGCTAGTTCACAAAGTAAAAGGTAAAGGTCGAAGCGACAGAAGGTGGAGATTTGGGACATGGAACATAGGCACTCTAACAGGAAAGTCCATGGAGGTGGTGGACACCATGACAAGGAGGAAGATTAACATTATGTGCCTACAAGAAACAAAATGGGTTGGTGCAAAGGTTAGAGAGTTGGATACTTCTGGTTTCAAACTTTGGTATACAGGAAAGGTGAAGAATAGGAATGGGGTTGGAATAATTGTGGATAAGCAGTGGAAGAAGGACGTAGTGGATGTCAAGAGGGTGGGAGATCGGATCATCTCTATCAAACTTGTGGTGGAGGGAGGTGCTTTCCATGTGATTAGTGCCTATGCACCGCAAGTGGGTTCGGACGAACAACACAAGATAAGATTTTGGGAGGATCTAGAGAGTTTGGTTCAAGGCATACCTTTGGGAGATAAGATTTTCTTAGGAGGAGATTTAAATGGCCATGTTGGGAGAGAAGTGACTGGATATGGGAGTATTCATGGAGGCCATGGTTTCGGGGTGATCAATGCCGAGGGTAAAACTATTTTGGACTTTTCCTCAACCTTTGATCTTCTCATCGCAAATACATGTTTTAAAAAGAGAGACGAACATCTTATAACCTATAAGAGTGGCATGACAAGCTCTCAAATTGACTTCTTCTTGTTGAGGAGAGTCGACCGGAAATTTTGCATTAACTGTAAAATTATCCCGGGAGAGAGTTTGACAACACAACATAGGGTGCTCGTCATGGATTTTCGTGTTGAGCAAAAGTTAAGGAAAAGACATCATACGAAAACTTCAAGGACAAGGTGGTGGCGGATGAAAGGTGAGGAACAAAGAAGCTTCCTAAGACGGGTAGGAGAAGAGGCAAAGTGGAATGGGAATGGAAGCGCGAAAGAGATGTGGAGGGAGATGGCAGAAGTTATTAGAAGAACAGCAAAAGAAAGTTTTGGTGAATCTAAAGGAATAGAACCAAGAGACAAGGAGTCCTGGTGGTGGAATGCGAGTATACAAGAAAAGATAAAGATAAAAAGGGAACGCTTTAAAGAGTGGTCTTTATGCCGCAATGCAGATAACTGGGAAAAATATAAGGCGGCTAAGAAAGAGACAAAAGTGGCTGTAAGTGAAGCAAGAACAAGAGCATATGAGGGTCTCTACCAGTTTTTGGACATGAAAGAAGGAGAAAAAGGTATATATAGAAGCGCAAAGAGCCGGGAAAGAAGAACGCGAGATTTGGATCAGGTTAAGTGCATAAAGGATAAGAATGGAGAGGTGTTGGCTCAAGAGGAGAAGATTAATGAAAGGTGGAAGAGCTACTTCTACGAGTTATTTAATGAGGGACAGAAGACTATTTCGAACCTTGGTCGATTATACACAAGGGAAGAATATCAAAACTTTGACTAATATCGAAGGATTCGAGACTTCGAGGTAAAAAAGGCTCTAAAGCAGATGAAAAATGGCAGGGCAGTAGGACCTGATAATATCCCGATTGAGGTTTGGAAGAGTCTTGGAGAAAAAGGCATCAACTAGTTAACCAAGCTTTTTAATGAGATTTTAAGGTCAAAGAAGATGCCTGATGAGTGGAGAAAGAGCACCTTAGTACCTATCTACAAGAATAAGGGAGATATACAAAGTTGCGAAAACTATAGAGGGATTAAGCTTATGAGTCATACTATGAAGTTATGGGAAAGGGTGATAGAATAGAGGTTGAGAAAAGAGACACAAGTAACAGAGAACCAATTTGGATTTATGTCAGACAGATCTACCACTGAAGCGATATACCTATTAAGAATGATGATGGAGAGGTATCGTAGTAATAAAAGGGATCTACATATGGTGTTTATTGATTTGGAAAAAGCGTATGATAGGGTACCAAGGGAGGTCTTATGAAAGGTTTTAGAAAAGAGGAGAGTAAGGATCACATATATTCGGGCAATTAAAGACATGTATGATGGGGCCACAACTAGTGTGAAGACTCAAGGTGGTGTGACAGAGGAATTCCCTATTGGTATAGGATTGCACCAGGATCATCCTTAAGTTCATACCTTTTCACATTAGTCTTGGAAGTACTCACAGAGCACATCCAAGAGCCTGTGCCATGGTGCATGCTTTTTGCCAATGATATCGTCCTTATGGGAGAGTCAAGGGAAGCCTAAATAAGAAGTTGGAGTTATAGAGAGAAGCTTTAGAAGTGTATGGTCTGCGCATAAGCCGTAGCAAGACGGAATATATGGAATGTAAGTTCAGTCTGAGAAGGGAAAACTCCAATATAGAGGTGAAGATTGGAGAAAACATCCTACAAAAAGTTAAAAGTTTTAAGTATCTTGGGTGCATCATACAGGATAATGGAGAGATTGAACATGATGTAAATCATAGGATCCAAGCAGGTTGGTCAAAATGGCGGAGTGCATCTGGTTTTATATGCGACAAAAAAGTGCCTCTAAAACTTAAAGGTAAATTCTATCGCACCGCTATAAGACCGGCTATGCTGTATGGTACGGAGTGTTGGGCGGCTAAAGGGGAGCACGATATAAGCTGAGGTGGCAGAGATGAAGATGTTGAGATGGATGAGTGGTCATACGCGATTGGATAAAATAAGGAATGAAGATATAAGGGAGAGTGTTGGAGTAGCACCCATTGTGGAAAAGATGGTTGAATCGCGTCTCAGGTGGTTTGGACATGTGAGAAGAAGACCGATAGAACATCCAGTCAGGAGGGTGGATGAGATGGAAGATGGACAAAGGGCGAAAGGCAGAGGAAGACCTAAGAAGACCATCAATGAGGTGGTCAAACGAGTCTACATGTAAACGGTCTCTCTGTAGACATGATATATGATAGAGCGTAATGGCGTCGTTTGATTCATGTAGCCAACCCCACTTAGTGGGACAAGGCTTTGTTGTTGTTTGCTGTTTGTTTTAACAAATTTATTCATAACATTTATGAATTCATACATATAACATCTATAATTAAGTATACATCACATTTATAATTTCATACTTATAACATTCATAATTTTATATTCATAACATCCATAATTTTATATATATAATATTTATAATTAATAAATTTTTATAATTAATATTATTAAATTTTAAACTATATGTCTTATTGTATATTTTAAATTATCTCACATATGCACAGTAAATTATATTTTAATTATTTTTATATTTCTTATTTGATATTCATATGTATACTTATTTATTGATTCTAATATGATGAGATAATAATTATTTTTAAAAAATTATTTCTAAATTTTTGTTTATATTTATTTTTATTTTATAATAGTCTATATATAAAAATATGAGTTGTATAGTAGAAGTTATTAAAATTCTTTAATTTAACAACTATAATTTTATACATATAATATCTATAATTTTAACACATAACATTCATAATTAATGAATTGGTATTGATTTATTAGTATTTATTATTTATTATTTTCTTTTGCATGTCACAAACCAATAATTTTGGCCAATGATGAGTTATAGCTTAAATAGCATAGTCTTTACATTCTCATCTAAGAGGTCGCGAATTCGAATCTCTCTATCTTTGATAAAAAAAAAATCCAATAATTTTAAATGTTTCTAACTTTTAATAAATAAAGATCAATCAAATTTAAGATGTTTTAGTTTTTTTATAACATGTGTTGAGGTAATTTAAAATATTTTTTAAAATTAGTAATATAAGAATTTAAAATTTTTATTTAAAAAAAAAGATTATAAAATTGTAAACGTAATAATGAGAGAAAATTTTTTAAAATTTGATTCACATTAAATTTGAGATAACTTTTAATGTAATTAAATAAAAAAATAGTTATTAAAAAATTAATTTGAGTTAACTAAATTAAAAAAATAATTTACATTTTTTTTATAAATAAAAATATTATAAATTATATATTTTTATTTATTATTTATAATATTTTAGGTACGTAACATTATTCATATAAAAAATGAAATTAGAAGGTTTGCACTACGGAAAAAGAAAGGAAATCAAAACCAAATTCAATTTATTAGCAAATAAATGAGAAACATATTTTGTGAAATTTGGAGGTTAAAAGGAATCAAATGAAATTTAATTTTATTTGCAAATAAACAAAAGACGTATTTTGTAGGATTTGAAAGTTAGTTAGCTAAAAAAAATTGAAAAGGGGATATATGAGATTAAGGCAACTGATAGTATGCAACTATAATTGAATATGAGATCATATTGGCCGAGTGATAGTTGAATAGTTCTTTGTTATTTAACATTTTTTTTTTGTGTGTGTGCGTGCACGTGTTCGTGCATGTGGACGTAAGACGATTTTTTTAATGACAACATTTAAATTGAGTCTTTCATTTCAAGGAATATTTTTTTTTTATAGTTAATGAATAAAACGGATAAAAAAAAGAAAAAAGATACCAATTAAGAACTACAGAAACCAATAAAAAAATTAGATCAATGCTAACAGCTAACAGCTAACAGATTAGAGACATAAGATAATTTTATAGTTTAGGATTTGATTCGTGACGAGAATTCCAAGAATAAATCTCACCACATCTAAATTAAATTAGTCTCGTTTTTATTAATAAAGATAATTATATCCGATAATTATATCCTTAGTGAAAAATGTACAAATTAATGTTGGACTTTTTTTTATTATATAAAATTTAAGCTCAATTTTTTGTGTCTCTTGTACTCTTTTGTTACTAGATTAAAATTTTAAAATTTTTAAGAAAGAGAATGTAAAACCACAAAATGAGAGAAAAAAAATTAATAAAACTTTTAATTTTATGTAGAGCAGTAATCTTTAGACATCAGTTTCTCATTTATTCTCCATTAGATCGATTTAAAATTTGGATTGCAGGTTTATCTCATCTTGTTCATTCGGGAGGTGGAGATGTTAATTGAAGATCTGTAATGAGAGAAATTAGTTTTGCACAACAGTTTTGATTTGGGGTATTTTTTTCATCTTCTTATTACTCATTTGTAAGCTATGGTGCTTTGGTGTTTTGACAGGTTGTATGTATGATTTGTGCTTTATTTAAGACACTCTTATATCTCATATTTGATTATAGTAGAGCTATTATATTGGTCTTGACAACTCAGTTTTTACCTCTCACATTGAGAGATTTTCAATGTTAAAATCTTGGTGTATTCTTGTTATTGCTATACTTAATATATTTTACTTGCTCATAGTTGTTGTCATATTATGTTGTGAGTAATTTCATATTATTCTTGTGTTAGATATTTGTGTTGTTTTTACTGCTGGCTTTTTCATACTAGCTAGTATCAGATCTTGTTGGTATTTTTTTAGACTTGTGATTCTATGAACAATGGAAGCTAATACTACTATACGTTGGATGATCACTCTTAATAGTCCTAATTATGATTTGTGAAAGTCAAAGATAGAAGATTTGCTTTATGTTAAGAATTTTCATCAACCAATTTTTTGTATTGAAAAGCCGAATGAATGATAAATCTGATGATGATTAGGCTTTATTCCATAGACAAATTTATGGATATATTAGGAAGTGAATTGACGATAATGTGTTGAACCATATTATTAGAGAGACGCATGCTTAGACCCTTTGGATTAAGCTTGAATAGTTGTGTGTCTGAAAAATACAAAATAACAAGATATTTTTTATTAAGAAGTTGTTAACTTTGAAATATATAGATGGGACATCAATGACAAATAACTTAAATAACTTTTAAAGAATCATGTCAATTATCTTCCGTAGGTATCAAGTTTGATGAAGAGGTTTAAGGATTGTTACTTCTTGACTGCTTACTAGATTCGTGAAAAATTCTCAAAATTTCATTATCCAATTCTACTCATAATGGTGTAATCTTTATGGATCTTGTCAAGAGCATTGAATGTTTGTGAACGGCCTAGAGAAGGGGGTAGAATCTATAGATCTTGTCATTAGACAATGATTTTGTAAATATATCTGCAAGTTGATTATCAGATTTTATATGTTAAATGTCAATGGTTCTCTTTTCTCACAGAACCTAAAGCTCTGTGGTTAGTGGTTACACCATCCATGAGTGATATGTTCTCACATATGTTGGCCAAAACATCCTTGTATAAAATGCCTAGATCATTGTCCCACTTACCAGATAGATAAGCAATGACATTAACATTATAGTAATCTAGGGTTTTACCAATGAATTTTTTGTTCAAATGAATTTCACGGCCCTTAATATAAATGAACAGATTCTTCATGGTAGTAAATGTTGGCATAAAATTTTCGAACTAAATCGAGGTAAACTGGCTTTCTAATTTCAAAAATAATTTTTCAGTCCAAATAAATAATATTTTCAACAAAATTTATCCCTTTTTTAGCCAGAGCCTTTAAATCAGCCACATAGATTGAGCACAAAGGACGGTTAGATACTATAGCTCTATAAAATTCAAAATTCATGCTAGAAGAAAATCAAAATGAGAGTGTGAAAGGTTACCGAAATGAGATTTAAACCTAACTCGATCAGGGTTTGTAGTTCTTTTACAAATTTAAGAAAGGGTCTATGGTTACCTTTGGTTGCTTTACTCGAAGGTGCAAAATGTCCTTGTGGACGAGATGAAGAACGTGGAGGAAGAGATAAGGGTGGTTCTTTCTCAATCATGGGCTTCTTCCCTTTCGCGGTTAGCCCTAGATGTTCCAGCCTCAGATGGTGCCGTTGATGGACGATGAGAGGTTGTCTTCGTCCTTGCCATGATTTTTGGAACAAGAGAGGAATGTGAAGAGGAATGAGAGTATATGTAAATGAGGGTGTGTACTTGACTTTTTAGGGGAGAATTTTTTAGAGCACGATAGATACTAGTGTCTCTTTTAGTAACCATTTTCTTTCTCATCTTTATGAATATTCAATGAATGTAGTTTTTGAGAATTGATGAAAGAGAAAAAGTACAGTTTAAAAAGAGTAACTGCTATAAATACTTGAATTTTTGAAAATACCCGTTTTTGAAGAAAATAAAAATGTGTTTTAAAATAAATAATTTTGAAAAGATATGCAAGCAAGCAGTTGATAAATTAAAAAAAAAGCTGAACTTGATTTGACTTGGTGAAAAATCATAAAAACAAGTATTTTGAATTTATAACTAAAAACAATAAGGCCCACTTCATAAAATAGAATTTCTCTTTTTTGGGCTAAATGGTGGTGTTAAGGAAACACAATAAACCACCAACAAGATTCAATTTTGATCCATATTAATTTAAAAGTATCAACATTCAGCCTTATATAAAAAAAACCTAGAGAAATTCATCATTTGTCCAGTTTTGTCTTCTTTCGACCTGAGAGACAAAAATAACTAAAGAGTAACATTATCAAATTAATTCAATAATTAAGCACAAACAATACCCAAGGCAGTTCTCAACTTGCAAAATCTGTCATCAGACAATGATTTTGTAAATATATCCGCAAGTTGATCATCAGATTTTATAAATTGAATGTCAATAGTTCCCTTTTGTACATGTTCTCTAATATAGTGAAATTTAACTTCAATGTGCTTAGTTCTAGAGTGCAGAATAAGATTTTTAAAAATGTTTATTGCACTCATATTATCACACATTAAGAAATACTATTAACTTGTAATTTGTAATCTTCAAGTTAGGTTTTAAGTCACAATAATTGAGAACAACAAGAGAATGCAACTATGTATTTAGCCTCAGCTGTAGACTAGGAGTGGTAGGCCAAATCCTCCAAATCTCATTTTTTTTTACTATTAAGTATTAAATAATATAAATTACCAAAAAAAGATTAAATAATATATATAATTTCACAACCATTTTAATAAATTTATAATTTTTAAAGATATAAAAAAATTATAATATCTAAATTCAGAAACATTAAAGTTTTTATAATTATAAATATGTAATAAATATAATCATAAACCAAGTTTTTTGAAACAAAATAATAAAACCAACATTGTCTAAAGTAAAATAAATATTATCCAAAATATATAATTAAACATATACAAGTTTAGAACATAATCAATCAAATGTAAAATATAATCCAAAACACTAAGTTAGAATATCTTCAAAAAAATTCTAATCCCGACAGGGAAGTCTGTCCCGCCAAAACCCACAATTTAAGCGGTGCGAGTTAGGCGATCTTTTAATGTATGTCGGTCTCAATTTTTCAACCCGACCTGCTTTTTTTGGCAGTTATGTGGGCCAACCCGGCGGGTTTAGACACATTTGCCTACTGTAGACAATGCTACATTAGCTTGCTTCTTGCTTCTTGCTGGACCACACATTGAGTGATTCTCTAAGAAAGCAATAAATCCTTAAAGTGCTCTTTCGATCAACTCGATCACTGGCAAAATCTACATCGCAATAACCCACTACACAAAACCCATTAGATTTAAGATATCAAAGATCGAAATCAGAAGTGCCATGTATATATCTAATATTCTCTTGACGATTGAAAGATGAGATTCTTTTGGGTGTGATTGGAATCTAGAGCAAACTCTAATACTTTGAACTATATCCAGTCTAGAGGAGGTGAGATACATGAGAGTCTGATTATTCTTCTATACCTTGTCTCATCCACATCTTTGCCATTTTCATCATTTTCAAGTCTGAAATTTGGATGCATTAGTGTGCTCATTGGTTTCGAATTTTCTAAACCAAATTTCTTAACCAATTCTTTGGCATATTTACCTTGGTGCACAAAAATGTCACTAGGAGTTTTTTAATTTGGAGTCCAAGCATACTCATTAGTCATTAAGTTTCCAAACTCAGCACACAAGACTACATTAGCTAAGCCAAACACAATATCATTCACATAAACTTGAATTAGAATGAAATGATAATTAAATTCTTTTATAAAAAGAATTGTTGTAACACCCTACCATACAGAGTCTTATGCTTAAGTCATAATTCAGAGATGGCAAGGTATTACGACCTCTAAAATAAAAAATTTAGTAAGTATAGTAGTATGAATGATTGATTATAACTAGGAGCCTTTGTAGAAAAAGGGGTAAACAAAAATCGCAACTCGGAAGTGCAACACTCCGATCGATAACGTAACGAACAAGGATAACCAACGCGAGATTATATATATACAAAGGAGTGTCAAAAACAGGAATATCGAGACTCAAAATCCGGCCGCGAAGATAACCGGTTCGAGCATAACAATATATACATATGATAAAATAAGGAAAACCCCAAAGGAAACCCAAAGGGACACAAATACAGAAACCTATTCTCCAAAATCTCCCATAGGAGGAGTCATCACAGTTTGTATTATTTAATGGAGATAAAAGTATCTAAGCAAAACATATAAACCAAAACATAGTCCCGAGAATAAAGGATCTTCGCAAATCTAGAAGTCTCCAGCATGCCTCAGCGGGAAACCTCACGTCCTGCATCTGAAAATCACAAAATCCGCATGGGTGAGAACTAGAGGTCCCCAGCATGGTAACAGCTTCCACATATATAATACATAATGATAGAGGAAAGCCAAAGGAAATCTTAGAACTTCCTCCAGATAATTCAAAGCTTATAAACAAGCTAAACCATAAAGGGCATCTGACTAAAGATTCTTCAGTCTAACTAATACTTCCCTTTCCAATTCCTTCAGACCTCCCAACCACCAGCAGGAGTATAATATAGCAAACACAGTTATTTCAAACAAGAGATATACAAATAGGTACAGATAAGGCATTTAGAAAACTAGCAAGTAATATGTAGTCAAATAAGCAGTCTCAAACAATTCACATAATATGCATATGATGAATGCCTGTCCCTAATAGCTGATGATATCATCTGTTGGTTATAGAGCCAACCCGACAAGTCCTGGTAGCTAACCATTGGACTGTCCCTCTGTCGAGCATCCCCAACTCGAGTTATACTCATCATAATCATGATCTATATCCATCACCTTCACTGGTGAATATTTACGGGGGCGAGCTCATCCGGGGCTTTCACAGTGCCCGGCCACCCTTACGACATAGGGTCAAAAGAGCTTCGAGTCTCAACCTGGAGCACGTGGTGGCTAGCCACTGCTTCCTTCCAGGGAAACTCTCATCTCCAACAGTGGAAGTGCAACATTCACAATTCATTCAACAGCATATATGCATTTATACATAGCCATAATCATGGCTCCGCCGCAACACAGCAATAATCTAGCCATCCGGCTCACGGTTAAATCCATAACCAGCCAATTCATCAACAATTACGGCCCTTCGGCCCGTGGCTTAACAAGCACTTCCACCGCCATCCTCCGCATCTCGCATAATCATCTTTGATCCTTATTGATCATTCATTTTTCCCTTGCTTCACTCGCAAGTTACCACATTCACTAGCTCTTTTTCTCATAGTTAGGCATATCATAATGATTTAAGACATAAGTGGTGAGATCGGAGGCTTAGAAGTATGAAATTTGGCTTTTAAAACTCAAAAATCAACTTTGGGATGAAAACAGGACCCCGCGTACGCGCACTCCACGCGCACGCGTGGATGGCCACAAAACTCATCGACGCGTATGCGTCATGCACGCTAACGCGTGGATTGAAAAATATCCAAGCGACGCGCACGTGTCAGCCACGCATACGCGTGGGTGCTCTCGTGCCCCAGGCACAAAACTGGCACAGTTCAGGCACAACTCTCTGGAAAATGGCTGGGCATTGGGTGCAGCACATCGGCGTGCCCGCGCACACTACGCGCACGCGTGGATGGCATTTTCTGAAAGAACGGCGCGTACGCGCCAAGTGCGCTTACGCGCGAGGGGTCATTCTGCTAAAAATTTTCTAAGTTAAAAGCTGCAGAATTCACAGATTCAACCCCCAATCTTATAACGGACATAACTTTCTCATTTTAAATCGTTTTTCACCCGTTCTTCGAACGGCATGGACATCCTGGATCCAATTTCATTTCTAAATAGATTTGGCACAAAACTGAGATCCGTAGTCCAAGTTATGTCCTGTCAAAGTATGCTCAACCATATTTTCATACAAAACCACAAGTGCCATTTTCAAAACAAGTCATTTTCAACTCTTTTCAAAATCAATCAAAACATGCCAATTTCATCCATTTTCTTTGAAATCAATCAAAATATATCAAATTCAACATCAAGCCTCCTCAACTCACACATTGACACTTTACCACAATTCACCAAAGTCACTATCCCATCATTTTAACCCACTTCACCCAAGTGGCTCAAACTCAAACACATTGACACATCATATACTCTTCCTCATGCCAATTACCAACAACACCAATTCCAATAAATCATCATTGTACATAATCAATATCATACTCACCATCAACATGGTTCCACGCACAATTCAACCATAATCAATCATCAAGCATATATCACAACATGCATACTTCTCATACATCATACCATTAAGGCATCAATAATCATCATCATATATATGACCACCTCATATATATCAACCATTCAACAACATCAACAATTCAATGCCTATCTTAGGACCTTTAGCTTAAGTATTTCCTACCACATTACATATTAGATACGAGAAACCGAAACCATATCTTAGCCGATTTCCAAAGTTCAACCGGAGCACTTCCAAACCACTTTTTCTCAAGCTCTCAAGGCCTCAACACCTCCAAGAACAGATTTTTCACCACCAAATTCCTTTTCAAGCTTTTCAATATCACTAATCAAGTTCCAATATTCACACATACACAACCTAAGCCACAATCATCATACCCATACACAACATCTCAATATCCAAACATCATAGAACAATAAATTATACTAGGGTTGAGAATCTTACCACACCCAAGGTCCAAGGAGACAAGATTAACCTTCTTCTTCAATAGAGTTGGGTCCTATAACATCAAAGAGCCCAAAATCTCAATATTTTTGCTCATGAAACTCGAAAACAAGGCTGGAAATTTGAAGAGAAAAAACGTGACTTACCTCAAGATTGAATGTATGGATTTTGTAGAGCTCTTCATGGTGAACGCATGGCCACAAATGGTGTGGCAATCGGAACTCTAGATCAAAAGTTATGGTGGTTTGAAGATCAACCAAGGGAGAGAACTTGAGAGAGTGTTCTTTCCCCCTCCCTCTCAATTTTCAGCGTGTGTGAGTGTATAGTGAGGAGAGAGAGTGCTGAAAACTAGGGTTTTGGTTTAGTTTAGTTGGGCCAAGGGCCCACTTTGGGTCCGGTTGGTCCGGTTTGGCCCGTTCGGTCCAATCTTGGTCCGAATTCTATAAAATTGGTACCGAAATTCTCGTCTCAATCTCCTCTATCACATTTAGCCACAAAAATGACATTTTGGGCTTTCTAGAATAAATTCTCATTTATGGGTTAATTAGCTGTTAATTAACCGGGTCTCACATTCTACCCACCTAATTGGAAATTTTGCCCACAAAATTCAAATGCAATTACCTGAGAATAAGTGTGGATAATCCGTTCGCATCTCCGACTCAAGTTCCTAAGTGTGTTCTTCAAAACCGCCTCGACTCCATGCCACTTTGACTAATGAAACCTCTTTTCTACGCAACCGTTTGATACTAGTATCATCAATTCTGACCGGAGCCACTAGAAGCGTCAAATCTTCTCTTAACTGAACCGATTCAGGTTCCAACACATGGCTAGCATCAGGAGTGTATTTCCGAAGCTGCGACACGTGAAACACGTCGTGTAGATTCGAAAGATGAGGTGGTAGAGCCATCCGATACGCCACCGGTCCAACCCTCTCTAGGATTTGAAATGGACCAATGTATTGAGGATTCAACTTCTTTGCTTTAATCGCCCTACCTACTCCCGTAGTCGGAGTAATCTTAAGGAAAACATGGTCTCCTTCCTCAAATTCTAAGGGCCTTCGCCTCTGATCGGCGTAACTCTTTTGACGACTCTGCGCCGTAAGCATCCTATCTCGGATTTTCTTGACTTGTTCAGTGGTCTGAGCTATCATTTCCGGCCCCAACAAGCCTTTCTCCCCAGCTTCATACCAACATAGCGGACATTGACATTTCCTCCCATACATGGCCTCATACGGAGCCATTCTGATGCTCGCATGATAACTATTATTGTATGCAAACTCCACTAACGGCATATACCGATCCCAACTCGCCGGTTGGTCCAAAACACAAGCTCTCAACATATCATCTAGTGTTTGGATCGTCCTCTCGGATTGACCATCTGTTTGAGGATGGTAAAACGTGCTCAAGTTTAGTCGGGTTCCAAAAGCTTTCTGAAATGTACCCCAAAACCTTGAAGTGACACGAGGATCTCTATCAGAGATTATAGTAGCAGGTACACCGTGAAGTCTCACAATTTCCTTTATGTATAACCGCGCTAGCTCCTCAAGGGTGTAAGTCATCCGAATGGGTAAAAAGTGAGCTGACTTCATTAGTCGGTCCACAATCACCCAAATAGCATCAAAACCAGCCCTAGTCCTTGGCAATCCTGACACAAAGTCTATTGCAATACTTTCCCACTTCCATTGTGGAATCTCTAAAGGTTGCAACGTACCGGCAGGCCTTTGGTGTTCAATCTTTACCTTTTGACAAGTTAAGCACCTTGAAACATATTCCGCCACATCATTCTTCATACCCGGCCACCAAAACATCGCCTTTAAATCATGGTACATCTTAGTACTTCCCGGGTGAATGGAGAATCCGCTTTTGTGTGCCTCCTTTAAAATATCTTGCCTCAAAGTGCCAATGGTGGACGAAATTGTTATTCATGTGTCATTCCATTTTGCAAAATTCATTGCTTTTCATTCCCTGGCAATGGCGCCAAAAATATGATGCCAATACCATGGTTCACAACTTCGTTCAACTTAACCAGCAAGTGTACTGGGTCATCCAAGTAATACCTTACGTGAGTAAGGGTCGATCCCACAGAGATTGTTGGTATGAAGCAAGCTATGGTCACCTTGTAAATCTCAGTTAGGCAGATTAAATTGGTTTATGGATTTTCGAATATTAATAATAAAAAGAAAATAAAAGGGATAGAAATACTTATGTAAATTAATAGTGGGAATTTTAGATAAGTGTATGGAGATGCTGTGCTCCTCTTGAATCTCTACTTTCTCATTGCTTTCATCCAATCCTTCTTACTCCTTTCCATGGCAAGCTGTATGTAGGGCATCACCGTTGTCAATGGCTACATCCCATCCTCTCAGTGAAAATGGTCCTATGCTCTGTCACGGCACGGCTAATCATCTGTCGGTTCTCAATCAGGTTGGAATAGAATCCATTGATTCTTTTGCGTTTGTCATCACGCCCAGCCTTCAGGAGTTTGAAGCTCGTCACAGTCATTCAATCCTAGAATCCTACTTGGAATACCATAGACAAGGTTTAGACTTTCCGGATCCTCATGAATGCCGCCATCTATCTAACTTATACCACGAAGATTCTGTTGGGGAATCTAAGAGATATGCGCCCGGCCTAAAGTAGAACGGAAGTGGTTGTCAATCACGCACGTTCATAGGTGAGAATGATGATGAGTGTCACGGATCATCACATTCATCAAAGTTAAGTGTAACATATATCTTGGAATAAGAATAAAAGAGAATTGAATAGAAAGTAATAGTAATTGTATTGAAACTTGAGGTACAGCAGAGCTCCACACCCTTAATCTATGGTGTGCAGAAACTCCACTGTTGAAAATACATAAGTAAAAGGTTCAGGCATGGCCGAATGGCCAGCCCCCATGATCTGAGAACTAATCGTCCCAAGATGCTCTTTAGATCTAAAGTGATCAAAAGATGTCTAATACAATAGTTAAATGTCCTATTTATACTAGACTAGCTACTAGGGTTTACATGAGTAAGTAATTGATGCATAAATTCACTTCCGGGGCCCACTTGGTGTATGCTTGGGCTGAGCTTGATCTATCCACGAGATGAGGCTTTTATTGGAGTTGAACTCTAAGTTATAACGTGTTTTGGGCGTTCAACTCCGGATCATGACGTTTTTCTGGCGTTTAACTCCAGACAGCAGCATGTACTTGGCGTTCAACGCCAAGTTACATCGTCAATTTCCGAACAAAGTATGGACTATTATATATTGTTGGAAATCTCTGAATGTCTAATTTCCAACGCCGTTGAAAGCGCGCCATTTGGAGTTCTGTAGCTCCAGAAAATCTATTTCGAGTGCAGGGAGGTCAGATTCCAACAGCATCAGCAGTCCTTTTTGTCAGCCTTTTTCAGAGTTTTGCTCAAGTCCCTCAATTTCAGCCAGAAATTACCTGAAATCACAGAAAAACACACAAACTCATAGTAAAGTCCAGAAATGTGAATTTAACATAAAAACTAATGAAAACATCCCTAAAAGTAGCTTGAACTTACTAAAAACTACCTAAAAACAATGCCAAAAAGCGTATAAATTATCCGCTCATCACAACACCAAACTTAAATTGTTGCTTGTCCCCAAGCAACTGAAAATCAAATAGGATAAAAAGAAGAGAATATACTATAAATTCCAGAATATCAATGAATATTAGTTCTAATTAGATGAGCGGGACTTGTAGCTTTTTGCCTCTGAACAGTTTTGGCATCTCACTTTTTCCTTTGAAGCTTAGAATGATTGGCTTCTCTAGGAACTTAGAAGTTTAGATAGTGTTATTGATTCTCTTAGTTAAGCATGTTGATTCTTGAACACAGCTAATTTTATGAGTCTTGGCCGTGGCCCTAAGTATTTTGTTTTCCAGTATTACCACCGGATACATAAATGCCACAGACACAAAACTGGGTGAACCTTTTCAGATTGTGACTCAGCTTTGCTAGAGTTCCCAGTTAGTGGTGTCCAGAGCTCTTAAGCACACTCTTTTTACTTTGGATCACGACTTTAACCACTCAGTCTCAAGCTTTTCACTTGGACCTTCATGACACAAGCACATGGTTAGGGACATCTTGATTTAGCCGCTTAGGCCTGGATTTTATTTCCTTGGGCCCTCCTATCCATTGATGCTCAAAGCCTTGGATCCTTTTTACCCTTGCCTTTTGGTTTTAAGGGCTATTGGCTTTTTCTGCTTGCTTTTTCTTTTTCTTTCTATTTTTTTTCGCCACTTTTTTTTTTTGAATATCTCTGGCCTTAGGTGCCATTAATGGTTATGGAAAAGCAAAAAGCTATGATTTTACCACACCAAACTTAGAAAATTGCTCGCCCTCGAGCAAGAGAAGAAAGAAAAGATGAAGAATAAGAAGAAGATATGGAGGAGATGGAGGGATGTGTTTATTCGGCTATATGGGTGGGATTGGGTGGGACAGAGAATTTGAATTTTAAAGGTAGGTGGGATGTATGGGGAAGAGTGGATAGATGTAGGTGGTGAATAAAAAACAGAAGGAATGACCATGAATGGAGAGAGAGAGGGCGAGGTAGGTGGGGATCCTGTGAGGTTCACAGATCCTGAGGTGATCCTGTGGGGTCCACAGATCCCGAGGTGTCAAGGAATTCTATCCCTGCACCAAATAGGCATGTAAAATGCCTTTGCACACCATTCTGGCGTTTAAACGCCGTGTGGTGCACATTCTGGGCGTTCAACGCCCATGTAAAGCATGTTTCTGGCGTTGAACGCCAGTTTCATGCTTGTTACTGGCGTTCAGCGCCAGCTTTTCTTCTCTGGGCACATTCCTGGCGTTCAGTGCCAGAATGTTGCTTGTTTCTAGCGTTCAGCGCCAGAATGATGCTCTGTTCTGGCGTTGAACGCCGGCCAGATGCATCTTACTGGCGTTGAACGCCAGCCTGTGCTTCCTCCAGGGTGCGAATTTTTTTCTGCTATTTTTGACTCTGTTTTTAATTTTTTTTGATTTTTTCGTGACTCCTCATGATCATGTACCTAATAAAATACAAAATAACAATAATATAGAATAAAATAAAAATTAGATAAATAAAATTGGGTTGCCTCCCAACAAGCGCTTCTTTAATGTCAATAGCTTGACAGTGGCTCTCATGGAGCCACAAGGTGATCAGGTCAATGTTGTATAGTCCCAACACCAAACTTAGAGTTTGGATATGGGGTCTTAACACCAAACTTAGAGTTTGGTTGTGGCCTCACAACACCAAACTTAGAGTTTGACTGTGTGGGCTCTTCTTGACTCTAAACTGAGAGAAGCTCTTTGTGCTTACTCTCTTTTGTCACAGAGGGTTGTGCCTTAAACACAAGGTAGTCCCCATTCAATTGAAGGACTAATTCACCTCTGTTGACATCTATCACAGCTCCTGCTGTGGCTAGGAAAGGTCTTCCAAGGATGATGCAATCATCCTCTTCCTTCCTAGTGTCTAAGATTATGAAATCAACAGGGATGTAAAGGCCTTCAACCTTTACTAACATGTCCTCTACTATTCCATAAGCTTGTCTCAATGACTTGTCTGCCAATTGTAATGAGAACAAGGCAGGTTGTACCTCAATGATCCCCAGCTTCTCCATTACAGAGAGTGGCATAAGATTTATCCCTGACCCTAGATCACACAGAGCTTTTCTAAAGGTCATGGTGCCTATGGTACAAGGTATTAAAAACTTGCCAGGATCTTGTTTCTTTTGAGGTAAAATTTTCTGAATCCAGGTATCTAGTTCATTAATGAGCAAGGGAGGTTCACTTTCCCAAGTCTCATTACCAAACAACTTGGCATTCAGCTTCATGATAGCTCCTAAATATTGAGCAACTTGCTCTCCAGTTACATCTTCATCCTCTTCAGAGGAAGAATAGTCTTCAGAGCTCATGAAGGGCAGAAGGAGATTTAATGGAATCTCTATGGTCTCTATATGAGCCTCAGATTCCTTTGGATCTTTAATAGGAAACTTCTTCTTGCTTGAGGGACGTCCCAGGAGGTCTTCCTCACTAGGATTTTCGTCCTCCTCCTCCCTTGTGCATTCGGTCACATTGATCACATCAATGGCCTTGCACTCTCCTTTTGGATTCTCTTCTGTATTGCTTGGGAGAATACTGGGAGGAGTTTCAATGACTTTCTTACTCAGCTGGCCCACTTGTGCATCCAGATTTCTGATGGAGGATCTTGTTTCACTCATGAAACTGATAGTGGCCTTTGACAGATCAGAGACTATATTGGCTAAATTAGAAGTGTTTTGTTCAGAATTCTCTGTCTGTTGCTGAGAAGATGATGGATATGGCTTGCTATTGTTCAGCCTATTGCGTCCACCATTATTAAAGCCTTGTTGAGGCTTTTGTTGATCCTTCCATGAGAAATTTGGATGATTTCTCCATGATGAGTTATAGGTGTTTCCATAAGGTTCACCCATGTAATTAACCTCTGCCATGGCAGGGTTCTCAGGATCATAAGCTTCTTCAGAAGCTGCCTCTCTAGTACTGTTGGATGCATGTTGCCATCCATTCAGATTTTGAGAGATCATGTTGACCTGTTGAGTCACACTTTGTTCTGAGCCAATATGGCATTCAGAGCATCAATTTCAAGAACTCCTTTCTTCTGAGGTATCCCATTATTCGCGGAATTCCTCTCAGAAGTGTACATGAATTGGTTGTTTGCAACCATATCAATGAGTTCTTGAGCCTCTTCAGGCGTTTTCTTTAGGTGAATAGATCCACCTGCAGAATGGTCCAATGACATTTTTGAAAATTCAGATAGACCATAATAGAATATATCTAATATGGTCCATTCTGAAAACATGTCAGATGGACATCTTTTGGTCAGCTGCTTGTATCTTTCCCAAGCTTCATAGAGGGATTCACCATCTTTTTGTTTGAAGGTTTGAACATCCACTCTCAGCTTGCTCAGCTTTTGAGGAGGAAAGAATTTATCCAAGAAGGCAGTGACCAGCTTATCCCAAGAGTCCAGGCTATCCTTGGGTTGTGAATCCAACCATATTCTAGCTCTGTCTCTTACAGCAAAAGGGAAAAGCATGAGTCTGTAGACTTCAGGATCAACTCCATTCGTCTTTACAGTCTCACAGATCTGCAAGAATTCAGTTAAAAATTGATAAGGATCTTCAGATGGAAGTCCATAAAACTTGCAATTTTGTTGCATTAAAGCAACTAGTTGAGGCTTAAGCTCAAAGTTATTGGCTCCAATGGCAGGAATGGAGATGCTTCTTCCATCAAATTTGGACGTTGGCTTTGTGAAGTCACCAAGCATTCTCCTTGCATTATTATTATTTTCGGCTGCCATCTCCTTCTCTTGTTCGAAAATTTCTGAAAGGTTATAGAATAATGTAATTTAGCTTCTCTTAATTTTCTCTTCAGAGTCCTTTCAGGTTCTGGATCAATTTCAACAAGAGTGCCTTTTTCCCTGTCCTGCTCATATGAAAGAGAAGAAAACAAGAAAAGAAAGAAGAATCCTCTATGTCACAGTACAGAGATTCCTTTATGTTAGTAGAAGAAGAAAGGGGAGAAGAATGAAGAAGAATGGTTCAGATTTTTAGATGAAGAAAGGTGAAGAGAAGTGTTAGTAATTAAATAATTAAATAGAATAAGAAAAGAGAGGGAGAATTTCGAAAATAATTTGAAAAAGGGTTAGTAATTTTCGAAAATTAAATATAAAATAAGATTAAAATTAAAATTTAAAACAATTAAAAAGAATTTTTGAAAAAGGGGTGAGATATTTTCGAAAATTAGAGAGGGAAAAGTAGTTAGGTGGTTTTGAAAGAGATAAGAAACAAACAAAAAGTTAGTTAATTGATTGAAAAAGATTTTAAAATCAAATTTTAAAAGATAAGAAGATAAGAAGTTTAGATGAGATATTTTGAAATCAAATTTTGAAAAAGATAAAGTTCTGAGAAAGATAAGATAAAAAGATAAGATAAAAATTTTTTAAGAAAAAGATATTTTGTAAAAGATTTAATTTTTAAAATGACTTAGCTAACAAGAAACTACAAGATAGGATTCTAGAATTTAAAGATTGAACCTTTCTTAACAAGAAAGTAACAAACTTCAAATTTTTGAATCAATCACATTAATTGTTTGCTAATTTTTGAAAATTTGATATAAAGGATAAGAAAAAGATTTTGAAAAGATAAGATTTTTAAAATTGAAAATTTGACTTGATTTGTAAGAAACAACTAATTTTTAAAAATTTTTGACCAAGTCAACCCAAAATTTCGAAAATTTGGAGGGAAATAAAGAAAATATATTTTTTTGATTTTTGAATTTTTAATGAGGAGAGAGAAAAACACAAACATGACCCAAAACATAAAAATTTTGGATCAAAACACAAGATGCATGCAAGAATACTATGAATGTCAAGATGAACACCAAGAACACTTTGAACATCATGATGATCATCAAGAACATATTTTTGAAAAATTTTTTGATGCAAATAAAACATGCAAGACACCAAACTTAGAAATCTTTAATGCATGGATACTAATAAACAAAAAATGCATAAGAAAAACAACAAACAACACAAAGCAAGAAAACATCAAGATCAAACAAGAGGACTTATCAAGAACAACTTGAAGATCATGAAGAACACTATGACTGCATGTAATTTTCAAAAAATGCAAGAAAAATTTTTAAAGCATGCAATTGACACCAAACTTAAAAATTGACTCAAGACTCAAACAAGAAACACAAAATATTTTTGATTTTTATGATTTTCTAATTTTTTTTTTCGAAAATAAAGCTCTGGAAAAGAAACGAAAAAAAAAAGAAAAATTTTGAAAAAGATTTTTGAAAAGAAAATTACCTAATCTGAGCAAAAAGATGAACCGTCAGTTGTCCATACTCGAACATTCCCTGGCAATGGCGCCAAAAACATGATGCCAATACCATGGTTCACAACTTCGTTCAACTTAACCAGCAAGTGTACTGGGTCATCCAAGTAATACCTTACGTGAGTAAGGGTCGATCCCACAGAGATTGTTGGTATGAAGCAAGCTATGGTCACCTTGTAAATCTCAGTTAGGCAGATTAAATTGGTTTATGGATTTTCGAATATTAATAATAAAAAGAAAATAAAAGGGATAGAAATACTTATGTAAATTAATAGTGGGAATTTCAGATAAGTGTATGGAGATGTTGTGCTCCTCTTGAATCTCTACTTTCTCATTGCTTTCATCCAATCCTTCTTACTCCTTTCCATGGCAAGCTGTATGTAGGGCATCAACGTTGTCAATGGCTACATCCCATCCTCTCAGTGAAAATGGTCCTATGCTCTGTCACGGCACGGCTAATCATCTGTCGGTTCTCAATCAGGTTGGAATAGAATCCCTTGATTCTTTTGCGTTTGTCATCACGCCCAGCCTTCAGGAGTTTGAAGCTCGTCACAGTCATTCAATCCCAGAATCCTACTCGGAATACCATAGACAAGGTTTAGACTTTCCGGATTCTCATGAATGCCGCCATCTATCTAACTTATACCACGAAGATTCTGTTGGAGAATCTAAGAGATATGCGCCCGGCCTAAAGTAGAACGGAAGTGGTTGTCAATCACGCACGTTCATAGGTGAGAATGATGATGAGTGTCACGGATCATCACATTCATCAAAGTTAAGTGTAACGTATATCTTGGAATAAGAATAAAAGAGAATTGAATAGAAAGTAATAGTAATTGTATTGAAACTTGAGGTACAGCAGAGCTCCACACCCTTAATCTATGGTGTGCAGAAACTCCACTGTTGAAAATACATAAGTAAAAGGTTCAGGCATGGCCGAATGGCCAGCCCCCATGATCTGAGAACTAATCGTCCCAAGATGCTCTTTAGATCTAAAGTGATCAAAAGATGTCTAATACAATAGTTAAATGTCCTATTTATACTAGACTAGCTACTAGGGTTTACATGAGTAAGTAATTGATGCATAAATCCACTTCCGGGGCCCACTTGGTGTATGCTTAGGCTGAGCTTGATCTATCCACGAGATGAGGCTTTTATTGGAGTTGAACTCTAAGTTATAACGTGTTTTGGGCGTTCAACTCCGGATCATGACGTTTTTCTGGCGTTTAACTCCAGACAGCAGCATGTACTTGGCGTTCAACGCCAAGTTACGTCGTCAATTTCCGAATAAAGTATGAACTATTATATATTGCTGGAAAGCTCTGGATGTCTACTTTCCAACGCCGTTGAAAGCGCGCCATTTGGAGTTTTGTAGCTCCAGAAAATATATTTCGAGTGTAGGGAGGTCAGATTCCAACAGCATCAGCAGTCCTTTTTGTCAGCCTTTTTCAGAGTTTTGCTCAAGTCCCTCAATTTCAGCCAGAAATTACCTGAAATCACAGAAAAACATACAAACTCATAGTAAAGTCCAAAAATGTGAATTTAACATAAAAACTAATGAAAACATCCCTAAAAGTAGCTTGAACTTACTAAAAACTACCTAAAAACAATGCCAAAAAGCGTATAAATTATCCGCTTATCAGCCAACATCCGGCATAATGATCCTACCCTTGAACCTCCATAACCCATCTTTTTCTTCCGACACTGTCCACTATTTTCCTTGCTCAATGACCGGTAATACCTTCCATAACGCTTCATCATTTTGATGAGCCTTTAGGAGTTCAGACTTAAAGTCACTTAAGATTTCTAATCGGCTCAAATACAAAATTCTGGATACTTCTCGAGTACCAATTTTCAGACTCTCGAATCCCTTGAGCAACTTCTCCTCTTGAAGCATCATCCAAGCCGCATATAACGACTTCCGACTTAACGCATCTGCCACTACATTCGCCTTTTCTGGATGGTAATTCAACTCGAAGTCGTAGTCTTTCAATAATTCCATCCACCTCCTCTGCCTCATATTAAGCTCTTTCTGATCAAATAGGTACTTCAAGCTCTTATGATCAGAGAAAACTTGGAACTTAACCCCATAGAGGTAATGCCTCCACACCTTCAAGGCAAACACAACCGCAGCAAGCTCCAAATCGTGCGTAGGGTAATTAACTTCATGCGGTCTTAACTACCATGAGGCATACGCCACCACATTATGATGTTGCATCAGCACACACCCTAGACCCTTCAATGAGGCATCACAGTACACCTCAAATGGCTCATTTGGCTCAGGTAACACTAACACATGTGCAGTGGTCAACTTTTTCTTCAATGTCTAAAAGCTCTCCTCGCACTCAGGAGTCCAAACAAACGGAGTGTCTTTGCGGGTTAACTTTGTCATTGGCAAAGCTATCTGTGAAAAGCCCTTGATAAACCTCCGGTAATAGCCAGCTAAGCTCAGAAAACTCCTTATCTCCGTTACGGTGGTTGGTTGCTTCCAATCCATCACAGCCTCCACCTTAGTTGGATCTACGACTATCCCCTGTTTACTCACTACATGCCCCAAAAACTTCACCTCACTCTTCCAAAACTCACACTTAGACAGTTTTGCATAGAGTTTCTTCTCCTTTAGAATCTGCAACACGGTCCTCAAGTGTTCCGCATGCTCTTCCTCAGTCTTGGAATAAATCAGTATGTCATCAATGAAGACAATAACAAATTTATCCAGAAACAGACGGAAAACTCTATTCATGTAATCCATAAACACTGCAGGAGCGTTTGTCAATCCAAAAGACATCACAATGTACTCGTAATGACCATAACGAGTCCTAAAAGTGGTCTTAGGGATATCCTAACCCTTATCTGGTGATAACCGGATCGCAAATCGATCTTGGAGAAAACCCCAGCTCCTTGTAACTGATCCATGAGATAATCAATTCTCGGCAATGGGTACTTATTCTTTATTGTAACCTTGTTCAGCTGCCTGTAATCCACACAGAGCTGCATACTCCCATCTTTCTTCTTTACAAGTAACACTGGCGCACCCCATGGAGAGACACTCGGTCGTATAAAATTCTTACCCAACAAATCCTCTAACTGAGACTTTAGCTCGTCCATCTCTAACGGTGACATTCTATAAGGAGCACTTGAGATTGGTCCCGCCCCAGGCACCAATTCAATAGCAAATTCAATCTCTCGGTTAGGTGAAAACTCATCAATATCATCGGCAAACACTTTCGGAAACTCACACACAACCGGAATCTGTTCCAACCTTTGATCATCACCCGAAACACCCGCGGTTATCAACAGGATACCCTGACATTCGATTCCAGAACAGTTCACCATCATCAAATTCAAGTAATAATTATTCACCACGACCGGCCCTTTTGTATCCTCCGGCATAAAGTACACCGACTTTGTAGAACAATCAAGCAGGACATGGTTCTTAGATAACCAGTCCAATCCCAAGATAAGATCAAGACCGATCATCGGTAAGCAGATTAAATTATGGACAAAATCATGCTACTTGAACCTAAACGAAACTTTCGGGCATCCTAGCCTAGTTACCATGGCTTCATGGGTAGCATTATGCACTTTTAGGTCATAACCTAAAGTTACAATCTTCAATCCTAACTCATGGGCCTTCTCAAATGCAATGAATGAATGCGATGCTCCCGAATCAAATAAAGCATTTAAAGTTTGACCAGCCATTTCACAATTACCTCGAATGAGTGTCTCAGATCCCTCGACACCTATAGCTGAGGTGGTGAACACCCGACCGGTCTGTTGTGCTTTTCCAGCACCTTGTTTTTGCTTCTCCGGGCAGCTTGCGGCTTTATGCCCCGCCTTTCCACAATTGTAGCACAAACCCCATCCGGCCTTGCATGGTGCTCCCGGATGGTGACTCCCACATCTAGTACAAGCTTGATCATTCTGAGGCTGCTTCCCAAACTTCTTCCCTTGAGAGTTGTTGTTGTTGGGCCTCCTGAAAGAGCTTCCCCTCTTGAAAGGTGGACCTCTAGGTGCAAAGCTCTTCCCTCGGTTATGTGAGAATGATCCTTTGTGACTCCCTTTCTCAGCGGTTGCCCTCTTTATACACTCTTCAGCAACCCTACACTTGTTTACCAACTCGGAGAAAGTCCTAATCTCCATTGGTCCCACTGAGCTAAAGATATCGCTCCGGAGTCCTCCTTTATACTTAATACACTTCTATTCCTCATATTCCACCGGAGTCCCTTGACACATACGAGAGAATCTGAACAGCTCCTCAAACTTGTCAGTATACTCAGATACGGACATGGTACCCTGCTTTAGCTGCAGTAACTCAAGTTCCTTAGCCGTCCTGGCAGAAGTCGGAAAGTACTTCTTATAGAACTCTTCTTGGAAGACATTCCAGGTGATATAGTCATCACCCTGCTGCAGAAGATGTCGGATACTGATGAGCGGATAATTTATACGCTTTTTGGCATTGTTTTTAGTATGTTTTTAGTTTGTTTTAGTTAGTTTTTATTATATTTTTATTACTTTTTAGTTAAAATTCACTTTTTTGGTCTTTACTATGAGTTTTTGTGTTTTTCTGTGATTTCAGGTATTTTCTGGCTGAAATTGAGGGACCTGAGCAAAAATCTGATTCAGAGACTGAAAAGGACTGCAGATGCTGTTGGATTCTGACCTCTCTGCACACGAAGTGGATTTTCTGGAGATACAGAAGCCCAATTGGCGCGCTCTCAACGGCGTTGGAAAGTAGACATCCTGGGCTTTCCAGTAATGTATAATAGTCCATACTTTGCCCGAGATTTTATGGCCCAAACCGGCGTTTTAAATCAGCTCAAAACTACCCGGCGTTAAACGCCGAAACTGGCACAAGAATGGAAGTTAAACGCCCAAACTGGCACAAAAGCTGGCGTTTAACTCCAAGAAAAGTTTCTACACATAGAAGCTTCAATGCTCAGCCCAAACACATACCAAGTGGGCCCGGAAGTAGATTTTTATGTCATTTACTCATTTCTGTAAACCCTAGGCTACTAGTTCTCTACATATAGGACCTTTTTCTATTGTATTATCATCTGGGTAGCTATCTTTGAGTAGTCTTATGCTATCTTAGATCAATGGCCAGCCTAGACCTTGTTCTTATGTATTTCAACGGTGGAGTTTCTACAGCAGAGCTCCACACCTTAATCTATGGTGTGTAGAAACTCCACCGTTGAAAATACATAAGAACAAGGTCTAGGCATGGCCGAATGGCCAGCCTCCCAAAGAGGGTTCAATCATAAAAACATGATCAAAAGATGATCTAGAGATCTAAAGTGATCAAAAGATGAAAATACAATAGCAAAAGGTCTTATTTATAAAGAACTAGTAGCCTAGGGTTTACAAAAATGAGTAAATGACAGAAAAATCTACTTCCGGGCCCACTTGGTGTGTGCTTGGGCTGAGCATTGAAGCATTTTCGTGTAGAGACTCTTCTTGGAGTTAAACGCCAGCTTTTGTGCCAGTTTGGGCGTTTAACTCCCATTCTTGTGCCAGTTCCGGCGTTAAACGCCGGGCAGTTTTGAGCTGATTTGGAACGCCGGTTTGGGCCATCAAATCTCGGGCAAAGTATGAACTATTATACATTGCTGGAAAGCCCAGGATGTCTACTTTCCAACGCCGTTAGAGCGTGCCAATTGGGCTTCTGCAGCTCTAGAAAATCTACTTCGAGTGCATGGAGGTCAGAATCCAGCAGCATCTGCAGTCCTTTTCAGTCTCTAAATCAGATTTTTGCTCAAGTCCCTCAATTTCAGCCAGAAAATACCTGAAATCACAAAAAAATATACAAACTCATAGTAAAGTCCAAAAAAGTGAATTTTAACTAAAAACTAATAAAAATATAATAAAAACTAACTAAAACATACTAAAAACAATGCCAAAAAGCGTACAAATTATCCGCTCATCACAACACCAAACTTAAATTGTTGCTTGTCCTCAAGCAACTGAAAATCAAATAAGATAAAAAGAAGAGAATATGCAATGAATTCCAAAAACATCTATGAAGATCAGTATTAATTAGATGAGCGGGGCTTTTAGCTTTTTGCCTCTGAACAGTTTTGGCATCTCACTCTATCCTTTGAAATTCAGAATGATTGGCTTCTATAGGAACTCAGAATCCAGATAGTGTCATTGATTCTCCTAGTTAAGTATGATGATTCTTGAACACAGCTACTTTATGAGTCTTGGCCGTGGCCCAAAGCACTCTGTTTTCCAGTATTACCACCGGATACATACATGCCATAGGCACATAATTGGGTGAACCTTTTCAGATTGTGACTCAGCTTTGCTAGAGTCCCCAATTAGAGGTGTCCAGGGTTCTTAAGCACACTCTTTTTGCCTTGGATCACAACTTTATTTCTTTCTTTCTTTTTCTTTTCCTTTTTTTTCGTTTTTTTCGTTTTTTTTGCTTCTTCTCTTTTTTTTTGTATTCACTGCTTTTTTTTGCTTCAAGAATCATTTTTATGATTTTTCAGATCCTCAGTAACATTTCTCCTTTTCCATTATTCTTTCAAGAGCCAACATTCATGAACCACAAATTCAAAAGACATATGCACTGTTTAAGCATACATTCAGAAAACAAAAGTATTGCCACCACATCAAAATAATTAATCTGTTATAAAATTTAAAATTCATGCAATTCTTCTCTTTTTCAATTAAGAACATTTTTCATTTAAGAAAGGTGATGGATTCATAGGACATTCATAACTTTAAGGCATAGACACTAAGACACTAATGATCACAAGACACAAACATAGATAAACATAAAGCATAATTTTCGAAAAACAGGAAAATAAGGAACAAGAAAATCAAAGAACGGGTCCTCCTTAGTGATGGCGGCTTGTTCTTCCTCTTGAAGGTCTTATGGAGTGCTTGAGCTCCTCAATGTCTCTTCCTTGCCTTTGTTGCTCCTCTCTCATGATTCTTTGATCTTCTCTAATTTCATGGAGGAGGATGGAATGTTCTTGGTGCTCCACCCTTAGTTGTCCCATGTTGGAACTCAATTCTCCTAGGGAGGTGTTGATTTGCTCCCAATAGTTTTGTGGAGGAAAGTGCATCCCATGAGGTATCTCAGGGATTTCATGATGAGTGGGATCTCTTATTTGCTCCATCCTTTTCTTAGTGATGGGCTTGTCCTCATCAATGAGGATGTCTCCTTCTATGTCCACTCCAACTGAATAACAGAGGTGACAAATGAGATGAGGAAAGGCTAACCTTGCCAAGGTAGAGGACTTGTCCGCCACCTTATAAAGTTCTTGGGCTATAACCTCGTGAACTTCTACTTCTTCTCCAATCATGATGCTATGAATCATGATGGCCCGGTCTATAGTAACTTCGAACCGGTTGCTAGTGGGAATGATTGAGTGTTGGATAAACTCCAACCATCCCCTAGCCACGGGCTTGAGGTCATGCCTTCTCAATTGAACCGGCTTCCCTCTTGAATCTCTCTTCCATTGGGCGCCCTCTTCACAGATATCTGTGAGGACTTGGTCCAACCTTTGATCAAAGTTGACCCTTCTAGTGTAAGGGTGTTCATCTCCTTGCATCATGGGCAAGTTGAATGCCAACCTTACATTTTCCGGACTAAAATCTAAGTATTTCCCCCGAACCATTGTAAGCCAATTCTTTGGGTCCGGGTTCACACTTTGATCATGGTTCTTGGTGATCCATGTATTGGCATAGAACTCTTGAACCATTAAGATTCCGACTTGTTGAATGGGGTTGGTAAGAACTTCCCAACCTCTTCTTCGAATCTCATGTCGGATCTCCGGATATTCACTCTTTTTGAGTTTGAAAGGGACCTCGGGGATCACCTTCTTCAAGGCCACAACTTCATAGAAGTGGTCTTGATGCACCCTTGAGATGAATCTCTCCATCTCCCATGACTCGGAGGTGGAAGCTTTTGCCTTCCCTTTCCTCTTTCTAGAGGTTTCTCCGGCCTTGGATGCCATAAATGGTTATGGAAAAACAAAAAGCAATGCTTTTACCACACCAAACTTAAAAGGTTTGCTCGTCCTCGGGCAAAAGAAGAAAGAAGAGAGTAGAAGAAGAAGAAATAGAGGAGATGGAGATGGCTTTTTTATTCGGCCAAAGGGAGAAGTAGTGTTTAGGTTGTGTGAAAATGAGGGGGTGAAGATGGGTTTATATAGGGGTGGAGAGAGAGGTAGGGTTCGGCTATGGGAGGGTGGGTTTGGGAGGGAAAGTAGTTTAAATTTGAATGGTGAGGTAGGTGGGGTTTTATGAAGGATGGATGTGAGTGGTAAAGAGAAAATGGGATTTGATAGGTGAGGGGTTTTTGGGGAAGAGTGGTTGAGGTGATTGGTGAATGGGTGAAGAAGAAGAAAGAGGGTGGTGGGGTAGGTGGGGATCCTGTGGGGTCCACAGATTCTGAGGTGTCAAGGAAAATTCAACCCTGCACCAAGTGGCGTGCAAAAATGCACCCTTTGCCAATTCTGGCGTTAAACGCCGGGCTGGTGCCCATTTCTGGCGTTTAACGCTAGCTTCTTGCCCTTTTCTGGCGTTTAACGCCAGTCTGGTGCCCCTTTCTGGCGTTTGAACGCCAGCAAGGTCTTCCTCCAGGGTGTGCTGTTTTTCTTTCTATTTTTCATTCTGTTTTTGCTTTTTCAATTGATTTTGTGACTTCTCATGATCATCAACCTACAGAAAACATAAAATAACAAAGGGAAATAGATTAAATATAACATTGGGTTGCCTCCCAACAAGCGCTTCTTTAATGTCAGTAGCTTGACAGAGGGCTCTCATGGAGCCTCACAGATACTCAGAGCAATGTTGGAACCTCCCAACACCAAACTTAGAGTTTGAATGTGGGGGTTTAACACCAAACTTAGAATTTGGTTGTGGCCTCCCAATACCAAACTTAGAGTTTGACTGTGGGGGCTTTATTTGGCTCTGTTTTGAGAGAAGCTCTTCATGCTTCCTCTCCATGGTGACAGAGGGATATCCTTGAGCCTTAAACACAAAGGATTCTTCATTCATTTGAATGATCAATTCTCCTCTGTCCACATCAATCACAGCCTTTGCTGTGGCTAGGAAGGGTCTGCCAAGGATGATGGATTCATCTATGCACTTCCCAGTCTCTAGGACTATGAAATCAGCAGGGATGTAATGGTCTTCAACCTTTACCAGAACATCCTCTACAAGTCCATAAGCTTGTTTCTTTGAATTGTCTGCCATCTCTAGTGAGATTCTTGCAGCTTATACCTCAGAGATCCCTAGCTTCTCCATTACAGAGAGAGGCATGAGGTTTACACTTGACCCTAGGTCACACAGAGCCTTTTTGAAGGTCATGGTGCCTATGGCGCAAGGTATTGAGAACTTCCCAGGATCTTGTCTCTTTTGAGGTAATTTCTGCCTAGACAAATCATCCAGTTCTTTAGTGAGCAAAGGAGGTTCGTTCTCCTAAGTCTCATTACCAAATAACTTGTCATTTAGCTTCATGATTGCTCCAAGGTATTTAGCAACTTGCTCTTTAGTGACATACTCATCCTCTTCAGAGGAAGAATACTCATCAGAGCTCATGAATGGCAGAAGTAAATCCATTGGAATCTCTATGGTCTCAATGTGAGCCTCAGATTCCCATGGTTCCTCATTAGGGAACTCATTGGAGGCTAATGAATGTCCATTGAGGTCTTCCTCAGTGGCGTTCACTGCCTCTCCCTTCTCTCCAAATTCGGCCATGTTGATGGCCTTGCACTCTCCTTTTGGATTTTTTTCTGTATTGCTTGGAAGAGTACTAGGAGGGAGTTCAGTAATTTTCTTGCTCAGCTGTCCCACTTGTGCCTCCAAGTTTCTAATGGAGGACCTTGTTTCAGTCATGAAACTTTGAGTGGTTTTGATTAGATCAGAGACCATGGTTGCTAAGTCAGAGTGGTTCTGCTTAGAATTCTCTATCTGTTGCTGAGAAGATGATGGAAAAGGCTTGCCATTGCTAAACCTGTTTCTTCCACCATTATTGTTGTTGAAACCATGTTGGGGTCTCTGTTGATCCTTCCATGAAAGATTTGGATGATTTCTCCATGAAGAATTATAGGTGTTTCTATAGGGCTCTCCCATGTAATTCACCTCTTCCATTGAAGGGTTCTCAGGATCATAAGCTTCTTCTTCAGATGAAGCATCCTTAATACTGCTTGGTGCATTTTGCATTCCAGACAGACTTTGAGAAATCAAATTGACTTGCTGAGTCAATATCTTGTTCTGAGCCAATATGGCATTCAGAGTATCAATCTCAAGAATTCCTTTCTTCTGATTTGTCCCATTGTTTACAGGATTCCTTTCAGAAGTGTACATGAATTGGTTATTTGCAACCATTTCAATTAGTTCTTGAGCTTCTGCAGGCGTCTTCTTCAGATGAAGAGATCCTCCAGCAGAGCTATCCAAAGACATTTTGGATAGTTCAGACAGACCATCATAGAAAATTCCTATGATGCTCCATTCAGAAAGCATGTCAAAGGAACACTTTCTGATTAATTGTTTGTATCTTTCCCAAGCTTCATAGAGGGATTCTCCTTCCTTTTGTCTGAAGGTTTGGACTTCCACTCTAAGCTTACTCAATTTTTGAGGTGGAAAGAACTTTGCCAAGAAGGCATTGACTAGCTTTTCCCAAGAGTTCAGGCTTTCTTTAGGTTGTGAGTCTAACCATATTCTAGCTCTGTCTCTTACAGCAAAAGGGAATAGCATAAGTCTGTAGACCTCAGGGTCAACCCCATTAGTCTTGACAGTGTCACAGATTTGCAAGAACTCAGCTAAAAACTGATGAGGATCTTCCAATGGAAGTCCATGGAACTTGCAATTCTGTTGCATTAGAGAAACTAATTGAGGCTTAAGCTCAAAGTTGTTTGCTCCAATGGCAGGGATAGAGATGCTTCTTCCATAGAAGTCGGGAGTAGGTGGAGTAAAGTCACCCAGCACCTTCCTTGCATTATTGGCATTGTTGTTGTTTTTGGCTGCCATGGGTTCTTCTTCTTTGAAGATTTCTGTTAGGTCCTCTACAGAGAGTTGTGCCTTAGCTTCTCTTAGCTTTCGCTTCAAGGTCCTTTCAGGTTCAGGGTCAGCCTCAACAAGAATGCTTTTGTCTTTGCTCCTGCTCATATGAAAGAGAAGAGAACAAGAAAATATGGAATCCTCTATGTCACAGTATAGAGATTCCTTGAGGTGTCAGAGGAAAAGAAAAATAGAAGGAAGAAGTAGAAGAATTCGAACTTAGCAAGAAAGATGGAGTTCGAATTGTGCATTAAGGAATATTGTTAGTCCATAAATAGAAGGATGTGAGAAGAAGGGAAGAAATTTTCGAAAATTAAGTAAAAGATTTTAAAAATATTTTGAAAAATGTAATTGATTTTTGAAAACCAAGATTGGAAAAGAAATCAAGTGATTTTAAAAAAAAAAAAAGATTTTGAAATTAGAAATTAAAAAGATATGATTGAAAACTATTTTGAAAATGATATGATTAAAAAGATATGATTGAGAAAATATGATTTGAATAACAATTAAAAAAAAGATTTGATTTTAAAAATTAATGACTTGGCTAACAAGAAAAGATATGATTCAAACATTAAACCTTTCTCAACAGAAAAGGCAACATACTTGAAATGTTGAATCAAATCATTAATTGATAGCAAGTATTTTTTTGAAAATGGAAAGAAATTGATTTTGAAAAAGATTTGATTGAAAAGATATGATTTGAAAAAGATTTGATTTTGAAAAATTTTGAAAACTTGAAAAATTTTTGAATTAAAACAGAATCTTCCCTCTTGTGCCATCCTGGCGTTAAACGCCCAGAATGGTGCACATTCTGGCGTTTAACACCCAAAGCACTACCCTTTTGGGCGTTAAACGCCCAGCCACCCTGGCTGGCGTTTAAACGCCAGTTTGACTTCTTCACTGGGCGTTTTGAACGCCCAGTTTTTTCTGTATAATTCCTCTGCTGTATGTTCTGAATCTTCAATTCTCTGTATTATTGTCTTGAAAAGACACAAGTTAAAATTTTTTTGGATTTTTTAATAATGCAACTAAAATCAAATAACAATGCATGCAAGACACCAAACTTAGTAGTTTGTATACCATTGACACTAAAAAAAATGAGAATGCATATTAGAAACAACAAAACACTCAAGACAAGAGAATTTAAAGATCAGAACAAGGAAATCATCAAGAACAACTTGAAGATTAATGAAGACACATGCATGAATTCGAAAAATGTAAGAAGAACAGAAACATGCAATTGACATCAAACTTAAAATGAGACACTAGACTCAAACAAGAAATATTTTTGGTTTTTATGATTTTGTAATTTTTTTTGGATTTTTCGAAAATTAAGTGGGAAAAGAACATAAAGGTATCAAAATTCTTAATGAGAATTCCAGGAATCATGCGATGTTAGTCTAAAGCTTTAGTCTAAAAGAATTAGACATGGCCAGCCAAGCTTCAGCAGGACATTGCATTCAAGAGCTAAATTGATGAGAATCAATCAGCTTTGGTGATGATAAGAACATCACCTTGAAACACTAGAATTCATTCTTAAGAACTCTGAAGATAAATACCTAATCTAAGCAACAAGATGAACCGTCAGTTGTCCATACTCGAAACAATCCCCGGCAACGGCGCCAAAAACTTGGTGCTGTTGCCGGATCAAAACTTGGCTTTGTTATTGCAGGGAACAAATGCGAAACCGTAGTTAGGACATTTAATTCCCCGGCAACGGCGCCAAAAACTTGGTGCACGAAATTGTGATCTCTACTTTTCACAACTCAAATAATCCCCGGTAATGAATCCAAAAACTTGGTACTCAATACCATGGCATAAACACAACTTCACACAACTAACCAGCAAGTGCACTGGGTCGTCCAAGTAATAAACCTTACGCGAGTAAGGGTCGATCCCACGGAGATTGTTGGCATGAAGCAAGCTATGGTCACCTTGTAAATCTTAGTCAGGCAGATTCAAATGGTTATGGATGATATATGAATAAAACATAAAGATAAAGGATAGAGATACTTATGCAATTCATTGGTGAGAACTTCAGATAAGCGTATGGAGATGCTTTGTCCCTTCCGTCTCTCTGCTTTCCTACTGTCTTCATCCAATCCTTCTTACTCCTTTCCATGGCAAGCTGTAAGTTGGGCATCACCGTTGTCAGTGGCTACAGTCCCGTCCTCTCAGTGAAAATGTTCAACGCACCCTGTCATGGCACGGCTATTCAGCTGTCGGTTCTCGATCATGTCGGAATAGAATCCAGTGATTCTTTTGCGTCTGTCACTAACGCCCCACAATCGCGAGTTTGAAGCTCGTCACAGTCATTCAATCATTGAATCCTACTCAGAATACCACAGACAAGGTTTAGACCTTCCGGATTCTCTAGAATGCCGCCATCAATTCTAGCTTATACCACGAAGATTCCGGTTAAAGAACCCAAGAGATAAACATTCAAGCCTTGTTTGCTTGTAGAACGGGAGTGGTTGTCAGGCACGCATTCATAAGTGAGAATGATGATGAGCGTCACATAATCATCACATTCATCAAGTTCTTGAGTGTGAATGAATATCTTGGAATAAGAACAAGCTGAATTGAATAGAAGAACAATAGTAATTGCATTAATACTCGAGGTACAGCAGAGCTCCACACCTTAATCTATGGTGTGTAGAAACTCCACCGTTGAAAATACATAAGAAGAAGGTCTAGGCATGGCCGAATGGCCAGCCTCCCAAAGAGGGTTCAATCATAAAAACATGATCAAAAGATGATCTAGAGATCTAAAGTGATCAAAAGATGAAAATACAATAGCAAAAGGTCTTATTTATAAAGAACTAGTAGCCTAGGGTTTACAGAAATGAGTAAATGACAGAAAAATCCACTTCCGGGCCCACTTGGTGTGTGCTTGGGCTGAGCATTGAAGCATTTTCGTGTAGAGACTCTTCTTGGAGTTAAACGCCAGCTTTTGTGCCAGTTTGGGCGTTTAACTCCCATTCTTGTGCCAGTTCCGGCGTTAAACGCCGGGCAGTTTTGAGCTGATTTGGAACGCCGGTTTGGGCCATCAAATCTCGGGTAAAGTATGGACTATTATACATTGATGGAAAGCCCAGGATGTCTACTTTCCAACGCCGTTGAGAGCGCGCCAATTGGGCTTCTGTAGCTCCAGAAAATCCACTTCGTGTGCAGAGAGGTCAGAATCCAACAGCATCTGCAGTCCTTTTCAGTCTCTGAATCAGATTTTTGCTCAAGTTCTTCAATTTCAGCCAGAAAATACCTGAAATCACAGAAAAAGACACAAACTCATAGTAAAGTCCAGAAAAGTGAATTTTAACTAAAAACTAATAAAAATATAATAAAAACTAACTAAAACATACTAAAAACAATGCCAAAATGCGTACAAATTATCCGCTCATCACCCACCTACTTCACCATTCAAATTCAAACCACTTTCCCTCCCAAACCCACCCATAATGGCTGAACCATACACCCCTCTCCACTCCTATATAAACCCATCTTCACCACCTCATTTTCACACAACCTAAACACTACTTCTCTCCCCTTGGCCGAACCACAAAGCCACCTCCATCTCCTCTATTTCTTCTTCTTCTACTCTCTTCTTTCTTCTTTTGTTCGAGGACGAGCAAACCTTCTAAGTTTGGTGTGGTAAAAGCATTGCTTTTTGTTTTTCCATAACCATTTATGGCACCTAAGGCCGGAGAAACCTCTAGAAAGAGGAAAGGGGAAACCTCTATAAAGAGGAAAGGGAAGGCAAAAGCTTCCATCTCCGAGTCATGGGAGATGGAGAGATTCATCTCAAGGGTGCATCAAGACCACTTCTATGAAGTTGTGGCCATAAAGAAGGTGATCCCCGAGGTCCCTTTCAAACTCAAAAAGGGTCAACTTTGATCAAAAGTTGAACCAAATCCTCATGGATACCACTAAGAAAAGGAGGGAGCAAACAAGAGATCTCACTCATAGACATGAGCAAACAAGAGATCCCACTCATCATGAAATCCCTGAGATACCTCACGGGATGCACTTTCCTCCACAAAACTATTGGGAGCAAATCAACACCTCACTAGGAGAATTGAGTTCCAACATGGGACAACTAAGGGTGGAGCACCAAGAACATTCTATCCTCCTCCATGAAATCAGAGAAGATCAAAGAATCATGAGAGAGGAACAACAAAGGCAAGGAAGAGACATTGAGGAGCTCAAACACTCCATAAGATCTTCAAGAGGAAGAACAAGCCGTCATCACTAAGGTGGACCCATTCTTTAATTTCCTTGTTCTTTATTTTCTTGTTTTTCGAATTTTCATGCTTATGTTTATCTATGTTTGTGTCTTATGATCATTAGTGTCTTAGTGTCTATGCCTTAAAGTTATGAATGTCCTATGAATCCATCACCTTTCTTAAATAAAAAAATGTTCTTAATTGAAAAAAGAGAAGAATTGCATGAATTCTGAATTTTATAACAGATTAATTATTTTGATGTGGTGGCAATACTTTTGATTTCTAAATGTATGCTTGAACAGTGCATATGTCTTTTGAATTTGTTGTTCATGAATGTTAGCTCTTGAAAGAATGATGAAAAAGGAGACATGTTACTGAGGATCTGAAAAATCATAAAAATGATTCTTGAAGCAAGAAAAAGCAGTGAATACAAAAAAAAGAGAGAAAAGAGAAAACAAAAAAAAAATTGAAGTTGTGATCCAAGGCAAAAAGAGTGTGCTTAAGAACCCTGGACAGCTCTAATTGGGGACTCTAGCAAAGCTGAGTCGCAATCTGAAAAGGTTCACCCAATTATGTGTCTGTGGCATGTATGTATCTGGTGGTAATACTGGAAGACAGAGTGCTTTGGGCCACGGCCAAGACTCATAAAGAAGCTGTGTTCAAGAATCATCATACTTAACTAGGAGAATCAATAATACTATCTGGATTCTGAGTTCCTATAGAAGCCAATCATTCTGAATTTCAAAGGATAGAGTGAGATGCCAAAACTATTCAGAGGCGAAAAGCTAAAAGCCCTGCTCATCTAATTGATACTGATATTCATAGATGTTTTTGGAATTCATTGCATATTTTCTTCTTTTTATCTTATTTGATTTTTAGTTGCTTGGGGACAAGCAACAATTTAAGTTTGGTGTTGTGATGAGCGGATAATTTATATGCTTTTTGGCATTGTTTTTAGTATGTTTTTAGTTTGTTTTAGTTAGTTTTTATTATATTTTTATTAGTTTTTAGTTAAAATTCACTTTTCTGGACTTTACTATGAGTTTGTGTGTTTTTCTGTGATTTCAGGTATTTTCTGGCTGAAATTGAGGGACCTGAGCAAAAATCTGATTCAGAGGCTGAAAAGGACTGTAGATGCTGTTGGATTATGACCTCCCTGCACTCGAAGTAGATTTTATGGAGCTATAGAAGCCCAATTGCCGCGCTCTTAATTGTGTTGGAAAGTAGACATCCTGGGCTTTCCAGCAATGTATAATAGTCCATACTTTGCCCGAGATTTGATGGCCCAAACCGGCGTTCCAAATCAGCTCAAAACTGCCCGGCGTTAAACGCCGGAACTGGCACAAAAATGGGAGTTAAACGCCCAAACTGGCACGAAAGCTGGCGTTTAACTCCGAGAAAAGTCTCTACACATAGAAGCTTCAATGCTCAGCCCAAACACACACCAAGTGGGTCCGGAAGTGGATATTTATGTCATTTACTCATTTCTGTAAACCCTAGGCTACTAGTTCTCTACATATAGGACCTTTTTCTATTGTATTATCATCTGGGTAGCTATCTTTGAGTAGTCTTATGCTATCTTAGATCATTGGGAGGCTTGCCATTCGGCCATGCCTAGACCTTGTTCTTATGTATTTTCAACGGTGGAGTTTCTACACACCATAGATTAAGGTGTGGAGATCTGCTGTACCTCGAGTATTAATGCAATTACTATTGTTCTTCTATTCAATTCAGCTTATTTTTTATTCTAAGATATCACTTGTTCCTCAACTTGATTAATGTGATGATCCGTGACACTCATCATCATTCTCACCTATGAACGCGTGCCTGACAACCACCTCCGTTCTACCTTAGATTGAGTGGATATCTCTTGGATCCCTTAATCGGAATCTTCGTGGTATAAGCTAGAATTGATGGCGGCATTCAAGAGAATCCGGAAGGTCTAAACCTTGTCTGTGGTATTCTGAGTAGGATTCAATGATTGAATGACTGTGACGAGCTTCAAACTCCTGAAGACTGGGCGTTAGTGACAGACGCAAAAGAATCACTGGATTCTATTCCAACCTGATTGAGAACCAACAGATGATTAGCCGTACCGTGACAGGGCGCGTTGAACATTTTCACTGAGAGGACGTGACTGTAGCCACTGACAACGATGATGCCCAACATACAGCTTGCCATGGAAAGGAGTAAGAAGGATTGGATGAAGACAGTAGGAAAGCAGAGAGACGGAGGGGACAAAGCATCTCCATATGCTTATCTGAAATTCTCACCAATGAATTACATAAGTATCTCTATCTTTATTTTATGCTTTATTCATATATCATCCATAACCATTTGAATCTGCCTGACTGAGATTTACAAGATGATCATAGCTTGCTTCATACCAACAATCTCCGTGGGATCGACCCTTACTCGCGTAAGGTTTATTACTTGGACGACCTAGTGCACTTGTTGGTTAGTTGTGCGAAGTTGTGATAAAGAGTTGAGATTGCAATTGAGCATACCATGTTGATGGCGCCATTGATGATCACAATTTCGTGCACCAGATACCTTGCCACCAATGCGACGCTTCACCGGTGAGCATATAGGTAGCAAACTCGACACGCTGTCCTTCAGGTACCACTTGTGCTTGCAGTGCTCGCTCTATAGCCTGAAACCATCTATCAGCCTCAGTTGGGCTAGCAGTTCCATTGAACTTAGGTGGATTAACCTTCAAAAAGTTTGCCAGTGTCATCGGGCCCTGAACTCCACCTCCATCATTACCATGGTTGTTCATCTGTTGACCAAGAGCCTCTGCAGTGGCTTGCATAGCTGCAGCCATATTCTCCAACGCCGTCATAAAGTTCACCGGGTCATTAGGGTTAGTTTCCGGCGCACGAGCATGAGTACGACCCCTTCCACAGCCTCTACCGCGTCCACGAGGCACCATCTGGTCCCTATACACACCAAACAATCGATATTAAGTTGATCAGTCTCAATATAGGAAGTCTAGTGCTTCAAAGTCCCAAATGCATGCTCATGAACGTTTATGCCAATTATATCAAGCAGATATACTAGTAGCACATAACACACATACAGAGAATGCACATGAGCATAGTCAGTCCGTCCCTCAGGCTCTACAGGAATGAACTGCTCTGATACCATAATGTAACACCTTACCATACAGAGTCTTATGCTTATGTCATAATTCAGAGATGGCAAGGTATTACGACCTCTAAAATAAAAAAATTTAGTAAGTATAGTAGTATGAATGATTGATTATAACTAGGAGCCTTTGTAGAAAAAGGGTAAACAAAAATCGCAACTCGAAAGCGCAACACTCCGATCGATAACGTAACGAACAAGGATAACCAACGCGAGATTATATATATACAAAGGAGTGTCAAAAACAGGAATATCGAGACTCAAAATACGACTGCGAAGATAACCGGTTCGAGCATAACAATATATACATATGATAAAATAAGGAAACCCAAAGGGACACAAATACAGAAACCTATTCTCTAAAATCTCCTATAGGAGGAGTCATCACAGTTTGTATTATTTAATGGAGATAAAAGTATCTAAGCAAAACATATAAACCAAAACATAGTCTCGAGAACAAAGGATCTTCACAAATCTAGAAGTCTCCAGCATGCCTCAGCGGGAAACCTCACGTCCTGCATCTGAAAACCAAAAAATCTGCATGGGTGAGAACCAGAGGTCCCCAGCATGGTAACAGCTTCCACATATATAATACATAATGATTGAGGAAAGTCGAAGGCAATCCTAGAACTTCCTCCAGATAATTCAAAGCTTATAAACAAGCTAAACTATAAAGGGCATCTGACTAAAGATTCTTCAGTCTAACTAATACTTCCCTTTCCAATTGCTTCAGACCTCCCAACCACCAGCAGGAGTATAATATAGCAAACATAGTTATTTCAAACAAGAGATATACAAATAGGTACAGATAAGGCATTTAGACAACTAGCAAGTAATATACAGTCAAATAATCAGTCTCAAACAATTCACATAATATGCATATGATGAATGCCTGTCCCTAATAGCTGATGATATCATCTGTCGGTTATAGAGCCAACCCGACAAGTCCTGGTAGCTAACCATTGGACTGTCCCTCTGTCGAGCATCCCCAACTCGAGTTATACTCATCATAATCATGATCTATATCCATCATCTTCACTGGTGAATATTTACGGGGGCGAGCTCATCCGGGCTTTCACAGTGCCCGGCCACCCTTACGACATAGGATCAAAAGAGCTTCGAGTCTCAACCTGGAGCACGTGGTGGCTAGCCACTGCTTCCTTCCAGGGAAACTCTCATCTCCAACAGTGGAAGTGCAACATTCACAATTCATTCAACAGCATATATGTATTTATACATAGCCATAATCATGGCTCCGCTGTAACACGGCAATAATCTAGCCATCCGGCTCACGGTTAAATCCATAACCAGCCAATTCATCAAAAATTACGGCCCTTCGGCCCATGGCTTAACAAGCACTTCCACCGCCATCCTCCGCATCTCGCATAATCATCTTTGATCCTTATTGATCATTCATTTTTCCCTTGCTTCACTCGTAAGTTACCACATTCACTAGCTCCTTTTCTCATAGCTAGGCATATCATAATGATTTAAGACATAAGTGGTGAGATCAGAGGTTTAGAAGTATGAAATTTGGCTTTTAAAACTCAAAAATCAACTTTGGGATGAAAACAGGGTCCCGCGTACACGCACTCCACGCGCACGCGTGGATGGTCACAAAACTCATCGACGCGTATGCGTCATGCACGCTAACACGTGGATTGAAAAATACCCAAGCAACGCGCACGCGTCAGCCACGTATACGCGTGGGTGCTCTCGTGCCCCAGGTACAAAACTGGCACAGTTCAGGCACAACTCTCTGGAAAATGGCTGGGCATTGGGTGCAGCACATCGGCGCGCCCGCGCACACCACGCGCACGTGTGGATGGCGTTTTTTGAAAGAACGGCGCGTACGCGCCAAGTGCGCCTACGCGTGAGGGGTCATTCTGCTAAAAATTTTCTAAGTTAAAAGCTGCAGAATTCACAGATTCAACCCCCAATCTTCCAACGGACATAACTTTCTCATTTTAAATCGTTTTTCACTCGTTCTTCGAACGACATGGACATCCCGTATCCAATTTCATTTCTAAATAGATTTGGCACAAAACAGAGATCCGTAGTCCAAGTTATGTCCCATAAAAATATGCCCAAAAACCATATTTTCATACAAAACCACAAGTGCCATTTTCAAAACAGGTCATTTTCAACTCTTTTCAAAATCAATCAAAACATGCCAATTTCATCCCTTTTCTTTGAAATCAATCAAAATATATCAAATTCAATATCAAGCCTCCTCAACTCACACATTGACACTTTACCACAATTCACCAAAGTCACTATCCCATCATTTTAACCCACTTCACCCAAGTGGCTCAAACTCAAACACATTGACACATCATATACTCTTCCTCATGCCAATTTCCAACAACACCAATTCCAATAAATCATCATTGTACACAATCAATATCATACTCACCATCAACATGGTTTCATGCACAATTCAACCATAATCAATCATCAAGCATATATCACAACATGCATACTTCTCATACATCATACCATTAAGGCATCAATAATCATCATCATATATATGACCACCTCATATATATCAACCATTCAACAACATCAACAATTCAATGCCTATTTTAGGGCCTCTAGCCTAAGTATTTCCTACCACATTACATATTAGATACGAGAAACCGAAACCATACCTTAGCCGATTTCCCAAGCTCAACCAGAGCACTTCCAAACCACTTTTTCTCAAGCTCTCAAGGCCTCAACACCTCCAAGAATAGATTTTTTACCACCAAATCTCTTTTCAAGCTTTTCAATATCACTAATCAAGCTCCAAGATTCACACATACACAATCTAAGCCACAATCATCATACCCATACACAATATCTCAATACCCAAACATCATAGAACAATAAATTACACTAGGATTGAGAATCTTACCACACCCAAGGTCCAAGGAAACAAGATTAACCTTCTCCTTCAAGGGAATTGGGTCCTATAATATCAAAGAGCCCAAAATCTCAATATTTTTGCTCATAAAACTTGAAAACAAGGCTAGAAATTCGAAGAGAAAAACGTGGCTTACCTCAAGATTGATTATATGGGTTTTGTATAGCTCTCTGCGGTGAACGCGTGACTACAAATGGTGCGGCAATCGGAGCTCTAGATCAAAAGTTATGGTGGTTTGAAGATCAACCAAGGGAGAGAACTTGAGAGAGTGTTCTTCCCCCCTCCCTCTCAATTTTCAGCGTGTGTGAGTGTATAGTGAGGAGAGAGAGTGCTGAAAACTAGGGTTTTAGTTTAGTTTAGTTGGGCCAAGGGCCCACTCTGGGTCCGGTTGGTCCGGTTTGGCCCGTTCGGTCCAATCTTGGTCCGAATTCTATAAAATTGGTACCGAAATTCTCGTCTCAATCTCCTCTATCACATTTAGCCACAAAAATCACATTTTGGGCTTTCTAGAATAAATTCTCATTTATGGGTTAATTAACCGTTAATTAACCGGGTCTTACAATTGTATCCATGGTACCTCTTTGAAAATTATTTTTCAATAAGAAAGAGCTAAGTTTTTCATACCAAACTCTAGGAGTTTGTCTCAAATCATAAAGCACTTTTGAAAGTTTAAAAATATGGTTTAAAAATTTTTGTTTGCAAACTCGGGAGGTTGTGCCACGTATACTTCTTTATCTATAATAGCATTTAAGAAGGCACACTTGACATCCATTTGAAAAAGTTTGAACCTTTTGTGTGCATCATAAGCAAGCAACAATCTTATTGCTTCTATTTTTGCAACCAGAGCAAATCACTTATCGATGTCAATTTTCTCTTTTTGATCATATTCTTGTGTCACTAGTCTTGCTTTGTTTTTTGTAATGCTACTATCGTCACCTAATTTGTTCTGAAAGATCCATTTGGTTCTCATCACCCTTTGCCCATTTGAACTTAGCACCAATTGCCAAACTTCATTTTTCTCAAATTGGATGAGCTCTTCTTCCATAGTTTTGAGTCATGATGGATCTTCAAGGAATTTTTTTTTATATTTTGAGGTTCAATTTGAGATATAAAGGCAAGGTCATTTTGTTCTATCCTCTTTCTACTTGAAGATCTTATGGTGATTCCTTGTGATGGATCTCCGATTATAAATTTTTATGGATATTTTTTCAAGAACTTCTATTCTCTGAGTTTAGGTGATGCGAGAGCAGATCCGATCTAATTTGATTCAAGATTGTTGAGATTTATAGAGTTTTCTACTACAGTAGGAGACAAAACAGATTTGTCTCCTACAATTTGGTCTACAAAATCATAATCAAGGGCTTCTTGTAAGGATGATGATTTGTCTTGAACTTGGGTTCTACTACAGATTGTTCAATTTGTCTTGTATGGTCTCTTTAATGATCTTATATTCTTTAAGGTATACTCTATAAGCCCTGCTATTTGTTGATGAGTAGCCTACAAATGTATATTCATATGATTTTAGATCAATTTTTTTTAAATTGTCTTTTGTGTTCAAAATAAAATATTTACATCAAAAAACATAAAAGTATTTGAGATTTGGAAGAGTTCCTTTCCATAGCTCATAGGAAATTTTCTTTAAAAATTTTTGAATGATGGTTTTATTCAAAATATAGTACGCTGTGTTCACAGCTTTAGCCCATAGGAATTTGGATACATCACTTTCACAAAGCATGACTCGAGCAATTTCTTGTAGGCTTCTATTTCTTCTTTCAATAACTCTATTTTGTTGAGGTATTATAGGACAAGAGAAATTATGTGATATACCAAATTCATCACAAAAAGCTTCAAAATCTTAGTATTTAAATTCTTTTTTGTGATAACTTCTTATAGAAATAATTTTCAATTTTTTTTATTTTGAATATTCTTGCCTAAAATAGTGAAAGCTGAAAAAGCAACATTCTTATGAGTAAGGAATAGAATCCAACCGAATCAAGTATAATCATCAACCACAACTAAGCCATAGTACTTACCTCCTAGATTTTGAATTCTAGTAGGACCAAACAGATCAACATGTAGCACTTCCAATGGTCTTTTAGTTAAAACATCTTCCTTAGGTTTAAAAGAGATTTTAGTTTGTTTACCCATTTGATAAGTATCACAAGTGATATCTTTGTCGAATTGTATTTTAGGAAGACATTTAACTAAGTCCTTTTTGACTAGTTTAGAAATTTGAAACATACTAGCATGTCCTAACCTTTTGTGCCATAACCACTTTTCGGAATCCATGGATCTAAATAAAATATGCCACATTTTATTCTTTAAGTTCCTTAAAAATAAGACCATACACCTTATTATATTTTTTGGCAACAAACAAATGATCACCATATTTTTCATCAACAACTAAGCATTCTAACCTTTTAAAAATAACCCAATATCCCAAATTACAAAGTTGACTAATGTTTAGAAAGTTGTGCTTCAAACCATCAACTAAGAATACATTATAAATGAATATTTTTTACTAACTTTACCTACGACTATGATTTTTCCTTTTCTATCATTACCAAAAGTCACAAAACCTCTATCATACTTATTAAGTTTGACGAAAAAAGTAGACTTTTTGATCATGTGTCTTAAACATCTACTATCCAAGTACTAGATGTCTTTTTTCTTCTTAGATGCAAGACAAATTTGCACAACACTTTAGGTGTCCTTAGATATCCAAATCGATTTGGATCCTTTGAAGTTAAACCATCTTGGTTGCCCAAGAGAATCGAAATCTTTAACAATCTTGTACATTTTATTTCTTATTTTTCTTTCAAAATTGAAGCATTGATGAGATGAATGTTTATGTTTCTTGCATGTTTGATAATGATTCTTTTTTGCTGATTTTTTAAAATAATATGAGACTTGAAATCTTTCATTTTTGAAAGTTGAGACTTCATTTTAACACTTGATTTCACAAAAACAGTTTCATGTTTATCAAAAATATCCCAATCTAGATTTTTCGAACAATTATCTTTGACTAATTAGTAAGATGTCTAAGTTACTGGAACTTTAAGCAAATTTAGCTATATCTTGATTTAGACCTCTAATAACTTTGTGCAACCTTTCATTTTCCTCAATTCTGTCCATTAAGAAATAACCGAGTGATTTTCTTTATGTTTTTTATTTTCAGATTTAAGCCATTTATTTTCTTTCACTTAATCAACTGTATTTTTGGTTTCACTCAATTTTTTTAAGGTATCCATTTTCAGTTTTTAAAGAATCATTTTCAGCCTCACGTTCATGGCATTTTTTCAAAAATTTTTTAACATGACCAGTTAAATCATCAATCATTTGAAGTTCATCATTAGTTAGTGTTGAGTTTAGAGAACTAAACTATGATTAAGATGATGACTAAATATTATTGGGTTATTTATTTGTATAATTTTATTGTGTTTGTGTGCAAAAAATTAATTAATTCCTATTGGCCCAAGAAGCATGAAAAACAAGCCCACACTAATACTCCAAATCTTGATCCAAGATGGAAAACGGCTAAACTAAAGAAAAGGAAACAAGCCACATGTTATGAGTAGAAAAGCGAATTAATTACGGCCCAAGGAATAAATGTTTAAAGTCCATAACAAATTCAGCCTTGAACAAAATTGATTGAAAATAAGTGGCTAAAGAAAGAAAAACAAAAAGGGACCAAATAAAAGAAACCAAGCCCAAGAGGTATAGTAGCCCAAGAACTAAGTGTAATGAATTAAAGAAAACCAAGAGGCCACAAGCTCCATACGATGATCACAAAAAGCATTCACTTTCTCTCATGCATTGGTAACTAAAACTTGGAATTCAATTTGATTTAATTTCATTGAAAGCTTTCATCGAAAGCTTTTCTCTTCTCTCTCCTCTTTCTCTTGCTTCAGTCAAATCAATCTTTCAAAGAAGAAGAAAGAAGAAAAATGGAAGGCACATATGAAAGGTCTATGAAGAAAGACAAAAAGATTTTTGCTAAGAAAAAAAAAAGGCTTTGGTCCAGAAGCAAATCTATCCTGGTAAAAGCACAACAAAAAGTTTATTTTCTCTTTTATGCTACAAAGAAGAAGAAAGCTTCAAAATCTCAAGTATGGAAGAAGCAAAAATAGAAAACGTGAAGCCATCTTGGGTCAGAAGCTCATCAACGATCAGAATAAAAACTTGGAACCAAAGTAAGAACGCACGGCTCAGATTCAATATTATTGAAGAAAAAGGTTGAAAGAGAAGATTGAAGGTATAGGTTGCATGTTTGATTCGGTCACTGCTTTTACCCTCTCTCTCCTCTGTCACGTCGCTGTTGCATGTTTGGGACTTCCTTATGTTGTTTTTCCTTTTGTTTCTCTCTTTCATTTTTTCATGGATTTGATAACTATTTGCTAGCTCTAACATCTTAGTTCGACAATCATTTTATGGGCATAGGAGCATTTGCATGATGATATTCTTTCTTAATCTGTGGCAATTCTTCTGTTATTCAAGTTAAACTATACATACCAAACTAATTTCATCAACTAAGATAATAATAATCAAACTTCAGCAACTATAATAATCAAACAAATTCAGCAACCAAATTCAGCAAGCAAAATCTAATGAAATTCACCAAACAATGCACATATTTTAGAAAGAAACTTACATTAGTCCATTGTGGCATGTCTTTAGATGGTTCTCACAATTTCATCCATTTCATTACAAACAAACCACAATCATGCATGTTTGATTATTTGGGTACATCCATATATTCAATTGTTGGAGTTGAGGGAGTTTAAACATATCCAAGATCCGCAATTGCTATTATGTTGTCAAGATAACTTGCCTAAAAAAAAGTCATGAAATTGCAAACTTATATGATAATCCAATATGAAGACTTAAATAAAAGTTGTTATAACAAAACAAACTTACAATATATTGATCTATTTTTTTCCGTTCAGCAGTCTTAGATGTGAACAAGTGGTCGAGAGCATAAAACTTATTATTACAAATATCTAATGCATATAACCACCAATGACGGTTATAGCAAAAAGGTAAGAAAACAAGTTTTGTTTCTCGCATCCTAATTTTGTCAAAATTTGGGATCCTAGACACACATTCTATATCAATTGATGTATAACTCTTTCTATCCTGCCCATCTTTATAAAAACTCAACAATTGTAATTAGAATCAAATTGATCATAAATTAGAATAGAACAAAATATGTCAAATAAAAAAAAACAAGAATAGATACATAGTAAAATTTCTTACCACCGGGTCTAAATTTATGCAATATATATCATTCTTGAATCTTGTTTGTTGTAACTCATTAAGCATGCATGAATAATAGTTGACCACCTTAATACAAGCAAAGCAAAAAATTAGTAGCCAAATAGTCAAATTCAAGAATAAAATAAATACTTTATACTAAACAAAATATTTTGTTTTACTAACCCAATTATCTATTTCATTTGGTGGCTTTATTGTTTGCGCATTAGTCTTTTTAAGGAAGACCCTGCGCTGGCCACTAAATGTTGTCACAATTTTTTCTCCATCTTTCTGTTCATCCATCACCCTGTCGTATAATTTCTTAGTCATATTAGAATCCAACACTAATTCCTCAATAATTGGTTCTGACACCTCTATTGGCATATCTGTTATTTGATTTAGAGATGGTGTCTTTGAATCCAACACTTGTTAGATTGGAACATCAATAAATTCATATTTTATGATTATTTTTTGCTTGAAAAGAGTGGATGTTTTATCAACTTATCTTGAATTTATTCTTTGAAATTGCATGTTTTTGTGAATCTCTTTCTAATTGTGCTTAATTGTGAAAACATGCTTTTTATGCTTAAAATTGACAATTTTAATTCACTTTTCTTCCATTCGATGCCTTGATATGTTTATTTGAGTGATTTAAGATTTTGAAGGTAAGAATGGCTTGAAAAAATTAGAGAAAAAGCATGCAAAAGTGGAGAAATAATGAAGAAATGAAGTTTTAAAAATCTGCTAGTTGTGCGTACGCATGTCTCATTCGTACGTATCTTTTAGAAAATTGCCTAAAGCATTTGAAGTATGAAACAAAGAAGGATTAACCAAGTAGTGTAGAAGTAGTGTTAGAATAGGTTTTTATCATGTTTTAGGGTAGATTTTTAGAGATAAAAATTTCAACTTCTCTCTAGAATTTTAGGATTTTAGCTTAGTTTTTTCTTTAATTTTAAGTTTTGATCTTATTATAGTTTAGTTTTCTTTATACTTGTTTGTTCTAGTATCTTAATTTTTCTAATTTCTCTTGTTAGTTTCTCTATTTTTCTATTTATTAGTGTATGAATAATTATTAAATTTTAATTTTTCTTTAATACAATTTGATGTTTTCATATTTATTGATGCTTGTTTGATTTGTTGCTATTGCTTTCTTGCATTAGTTAGTCATAGATTTATTATTTCATGCAATTTATGATTTTTTTTATGCGCACAAAGTGTTTGATAAATTGCTTCTTTTAGTTTTATAGTAGAATTTTGCATTCTTGGCTTGGGTTGGTAACTTGGGTGACCTTGAGTTACTAATGTCTAAGTTAATTGATAATTTAAAGATTTTAATTAATCTTATTTCCATTGATGCTAATCTTTTTCTAATTCAATCAGTAAGTTGATTAGGACTTTGGAATTGGGATTAATTAAGCCCGGTTGACTTTTCTCACCAATTAGAGGTTGATGAATTGGGTTAGTTCTTTTGTAATTATCATGTTGTGGTTAGTGATAAAGATAGTGATCAACCATCAACCCATGCCAAGACTTTTCGTAGTTAATTTCTTTAATTGTCTTAGTTTAATTGCCTTGATATTTAGTTATTGTTTGCTCATTTAGTTTTTTTTTTCTATTTACATTTCTTGTTTATTGCTATCAAACTCCGAATTTTTTATAGCCAATGGTATGCATACCCGATTGCAATTCTGTAGGAGAACGACTCGGGATTTAAAGCTTCCGGTTATTTGATTTGAATTATGACAATATTTTCTAAACTTTGATAGGACTATTTGCCGGTTTAGGATTATGCTTGCCGGTATTTGGCTCTCATCAAACATCAATTGAATTCAAGGTCATAGTTGTTGGAGGTGTTGGAGAAAATTCAACTCCAAGGTCGAAGTTAGTTACTGATGGTGAGCATGTTTTCTTTTCATTCCTGCTGTGGATAATGCAAAAAAAAAAATCAAGGATGTAATCAAACTGAAAACATATTTGCTATTTATATTTCATCAAGATTTAAATTGTACTATGGGAAGGATAATCAAATTCAATAGTCATGTATAATCAAACTCAGTAAACATGTATAATCAAACCCAATAGTCAAATATAGCACTAAACTTGAGTATGATCAAACTCATTAAACAAATTACTATTATTTGCTACTTCAAACACAAAGAATGTCAATAAACAAAGCATGTATTATTACCAAACTAACTTAGTTTTTATTGGAATTTGTGTTTGCTTCTTGCTTCTTTTATCTCTTTGATTTTATAGCTCTTTTTTGTCCTTGTTAGGATTGTCTACTACTTTTCTCTTTCCACTTTGCTTACAGCCTCTTTCACAACCTTTTTCTTTGGTCGAACTGGCCGTTAGGCACAGTTTGCTCATTCTTTGACGTAACCAGCCCCTATAATATGTGCATAATTAGTGAAATTCATTTATTATAGATAAAAAATAAAATTTTAGAAAATTAACAATGTAAGTACCAATGGACTTTTTCTTTCTAATGTTAATTAGTCAGAAATGAGATCCTTTGTCCATTAGAAAAGCTAAGGCGATTGTAGTTCTTTCTCAAAATCAAAGGTCCATATTTTTACTTATATAAGTATAAAATTTGAATTCAATTAATTAAACTTAGATTATAATCAAACATACTTTAGATAATAATCAAACACAAAATTAGTTTAAATAAAAAAATATCTGAAGCACATATATGCACCATTCAAACTTGACACCACTCCTTGTTTGAAGTTAACTCCATCAATAAGGTCATCAACTATGCGTCTAACCCAATTGTACTTCATTGGATTATCAACATCAATTACAAATGAGAAAATTTTATCCCGAGTCATTATTGTATTTATTGGCAACAAAAATGTTACCAATACATACAACAAGAATGCTCTTCTAAAACTGGAACTTCCTCTTGGATATTTCAATTGATTTGTCTCAAAGAGTTTAGAGTTTTTTACCTAAATTCTGAAAGTATGGGATCATGTTTTTTAGTTACCTTTTTAAATACGTCACCTATTTTGAAGAAAATAATGAGAGAAACATGATTATAATCAAATACGCTACAATAAAACCTGAGGATAATCATACTTAACATAGCACGATATTTTTAAGATCAATCACTTCAATATATAAAAAGTTCAGTAAACAAATCATCAGTAATGCAAGATTTAGATTCAATATATAGTTATACTCTTATTCCAATCAAGTGATATTAAAAAAATTTTACAGTCAATCCTAATTAATAAAACCAAAAGATCTTAAAGAAATTTTAATTATTACTATATGAACACAATCCCAAAGCAGCTGCAACTGATTCCCAAGTAATATCTACTTTTTCTATTGGAGTGAAAAGATGAAACTTGGAGGGATTATATTGCAAGGGCCAAAATTAAATCATGATTTAAATTTTCCTTGGAAATACCCAAGAGGGATTCAAAATCTATTGCTCGGATCTGGTTGCGGTGCGCATCTCGTGTCAACATAACACTACATTAATAAAAATGAACTTTGTTAACATAGAAAACAAGATAGTCAAAATATATATGCCAAATAAAAAATAAAAAAACTAAAGACATGATACCTTTCTCCACTCTTTCTCCTTCAAAATTTTTTTGGATACATTTTTTTCTTTAATGTCCCTATTTTCTGGTTCTCTTTCTACTCGTTTTGGTGCAGTCTTCTTTCAAATTTTTTGAAACTAGCAAATTAAACAACCAAAATCCAATCAAATTTAAAAAAGTAAAAAAAAAAAAGTTAAAACTCAATAATCAAATATCAGATATGCTATAATTAAATATACTGTAATTTCATGTTTTAAAATTTGAACATAATCAAACAGACTCCAAATCATATAACAAAAATTCAATTATAATCAAACATGTTGTAGATATCAACTATGTTATAATATCATGTTTTAAAAATTGAGCATAATCAAATTCATTCAATATAATAATCAAACATATTCCAACTCATATAACAAAAATCCAATTATAATCAATTAATAGTCTACTAATAATCAACAACTCTTCAATATTTTCTTTTATTGACTATTGAAAAGAAAAAATGCATATAACTGGCCTCCTATATTATCAGATTCCCAATAAATCAAGCTACTCAATAAAATTATAAACAAAACAACTATACTATCAATCAATTGTTAAAATTAGCATACTAAGACTTCAGTTCAAAACTCTAACCTAAAAAATTTTAGTATAAATTTTTTTGAGAGTACAAAATATGCACAACACAAATTGATTTATAGAAGCTCAAAATGAAGAAATAAAATGTAGTCAAAAATGCAGTCGAAGAAGCTGATAGAAGCTTAAAACGAACACGAAAAATATCGTTGAAGAAGATGATAGAAGTATAAGGAATAGAAACTTACCTTGTAGAATCAAATAAGAAAAACGCAGTTAAAGAAGTTCGCACTTGAGACAGAGGGCGCTGCGCCTGAGACAGAGAACACAACGCCTAAAACAGAGGAAGGAGAATCGCAACCGCGCCTGAAAGAAAGCGAAGGAGAATCGTGCTGCTGGAGAGAGGGGGAAGGAGAATCCTACTACTGGATAAAGAGGAAAGGAGAATCGCGCTTGAGAGTGAGAATAAAGATGGAGTTGCGTGAGAGAGTGAGAGTGAGAGTGAGGGAAGGAGAAAAAGGAAGGGTGGTTTCAGCGCGTGTAAAGAGTGAGAGTGAGGTTGAGAGTGGGGCTTTGATTTTTAATTTTTGAATTTTGTACTGTATACATATACAAATACGATAGCTAAAAATAATGGCTAAAAATGGTGTACATATAATATAGCTGATCTTATATATATTCACATATTTTTTAAAGTGCTTTATAATCTTCCAAAATATTTTAGGATTTTCCAAAACTTTATAGAACAATCTAAAACTTTTTAGATTCTTTTTAAATTCTATAAAATCACTATCAAAATTAACATTCTCAAAATTTACCAGACATTATGCACCTACAGCCAATCAAGCATCTAGTGGTACTTGGTAGGACTATAAAAGGACTTACTTTATAAAGCAATGGGAAAGATGTAATTTGCTTTCTTCCACATATCATTTAGGGATCAATACAGTCACTATATGGCTAAGATTTTAACCAAATCAAACTTAGAGAGTAATTCTATGTATATATCTTCATTAGTCATTACTATTATATTATATCCAAGTAAGAAGTAGCTAACATCTCAAATTATCACCATTGTAAATATGGAAGAAATTGCAGCAAGTGTCATAAACTCATAATCACCACTCTACAATAACTATATATTATATAAACTCTTCAGAATTCAGATAGTGTTTGATTCATCATTTTCCACAACAATTTTGGAGCGTGTATCGATTATAATTCATGTGATAAAATTTAAAGCTGAAATAATGTAATAACTTATAATTAGTAGTAAATTTTGAACCATTTCTTTAACAATGAATAAATTATGTGAAACATTAGTTTAAATTTACATAGCCCTTTCTAATAAATCGATCATTGTCAAAGAGAGACTTAATGACCTAATGTGCTTGTTTTGTAGCATTATTGTTAGAGTAATGTTAGGTAAATATAAGTGCATGTTATGATGAAGAGATAAATATTTATTTTTATAGATAATTAAATATTTTTTTAAAAAACATGTCATTTTATTTTTATTAATTTTTTAAGATAGATTATATACATTATTTTTCATTCTCTTCACATAAATACATCTTTTTCATAGAATTATTCTTTAATATCAGTCAAATTTTTAAAAATATTTTTTTTATTTTAAATTATAAATCTTAAATCATAAAATTTTAACTAAATTCTAAATTCTAAATTCTAAATTATAAATCTAAAACGTTAAAATTGGCTAATCCTGTAACAATCCTTGAAAACAAGGTTTCTTTGGTAGTGGACTCTGCTACGTGGCATCTACCCAGGTCTTCTATTCTTTCAATCAACGCGTGTTTTATCATATCACTCATTAACAATTGATTGATGGTATATCATATCATATATCATATATCATATCATATCATGTATTCATGTATCATATGATCATATCATATCATATATATCATACATCATCATATATCATCATGTATATCCATATATAAAGGATGTACAACTACATAAAGGCATACTATTCTCACCAGTATGTGATATATTGAGTAGGTTATTATCCGAGTCTTCAAGCCAGATTAAATGTATTTCCTTTATGAGTCGGTTTGTATTGGGACTAACAAATCCTCTGACATCATCATCGTAGTGTTGGTGTTGTCTTTTCAAATTTGAAATCAGATAATCTAATTATTATATAAATGCATTCTTTGTTAAAACTATATCGGTCATATAATTTTATTGAGACTTATATAAATGCATTATGTAATTTAATGTAATTGTGATGATATCTATCTTATGACAACAACTATAACTATTAAATTATATTAAAAGTGTGTCCGTACCATAATCATGATCAGAGGTAGCTATAAGATATGCTCAGCTGTGTGCATATACCCTCATATCCAACTATCTTTCCAACCCTTCATTTCTAAGGCCACTGTTCATATTCTAGGTCGAGCTGTTCGACCCGGGATGTTCGACAGACAAAACGACCGACCTCTTTAGGTCAGGACAACCCGATCTCTCCTCAAAGAGCTCGGCCAAGTTACAGGAAAGCCCAAACGAAGGGCCCAAATAGAGGAAGGCGGTTCCCTTAAAGATGACCTCACTTAAAGATAAGATAAAGATAAGATAAGATAACTAACTTATCTTATCCGCAGGAGGCCACATCTCACCATTATAAATACACTGGAGCACCCAGGTATAACTCATACTCTGATTCTACTCAATACCTGCTTAATACCCTTGCTAACTTAAGCATCGGAGTCTCTTGCAGGTACCCCCCACCCTCCGGGGACGAAGGATCAGCACCACCACCAAGTCCAACAAGTCGGACACACCAGCTCCGGCCGCTACACACCTGCCGGACACGGCGGCTCCGACCAGCACAGAAGATCTCATCCGAGATCGACCTACAGTTTCAGGTAACCCTAGGAACATTGGCGCCGTTGCCGGGGAACCTGGAAGTCATCCCATTAACATGGCAGATGACCATGACAACGACCACGATTCAGGTTTGGAAGACAGAACGCCGCATAAAAACGCGGACACAATACTCAAAGATACTCCAGAAACATACGGAGACAAAAATTCATCAAATCCAGGAGTAATAGAAGCACTTCAAAATCGATTGGAGCAACTTGAGAAAGAAGCCCAACATCGACGTGAAAAAGAAGAAGATCTACGCTGGGAGATAAGGCGGCGCCGAGAATTAGAAGATAAGCTTATAAAACTCGAAGTTGATCTCAAAACTAAAGCTACTCGACCATCCACAGAGGATAGCTCTCAGAAAGATCAAGATCCATTCACCAGAGAAATTATGAAGACCAAAATTTCAAAAGATTTCAAGCTTCCGGATATGACTCTATATGACGGCACCTCGGACTCCAACCATCATCTCAGCAACTTCAGAAGTAGAATGTACCTCACTGATGCCTCAGATGCAGTTCGCTGCAAAGCCTTTCCAACAACTCTCACCAAGACAGCCATTAAATGGTTCGACAACCTACCTCCAAAATCCATCTCGAGTTTCGACGACTTGGCCAAGAAGTTTCTGGCCCGATTCTCCATACAAAAGGACAAAGCCAAACACGCACCTAGTCTACTAGGGATCAAGCAAGGAGATAGGGAGAGCCTTCGCAACTACATGGAAAGAATTCAACAAAACATGCATGGACATACAAAGTCTACCAACAGAAGCTACCATTATGGGCCTCATAAATGGCATACGAGAAGGACCATTTAGCCAATCTATATCAAAGAGATACCCGACATCCTTAGACGAAGTACAAGAACGGGCACAGAAATACATCAACATGGAGGAAAATTCTCGACTTGGCAAAGCCTCAAGGTTCGGTTCTGCCTACCGAGATAAAGAATCCAAGAAAAAGGAGGATCGCTCCGGAGAGAAAATAAAAAATATCATAACTATACTCCTCTTAGGGTATTCTTGGTAGATGTTTACAAAGAAGTCTGCCATACAGAGAAAATCCCTCCAGCTCGGCCACTTAAAGGCAAAAGAGGAGGAGGAAATCGGAATGAATACTGTGAATATCACCGACTTCGAGGGCATTCCACCAACGAATGCTTCGACTTGAAAAATATCATAGAAAAACTAGTAAGAGAAGGAAAACTAGATCGGTTTTTGGCTAATCGGGATGACGAACCAAGAAAAAGAAGAAGGGATGAGGATGTTGGACGAAAGGAGATGATCATTGGTGGAAACATGTAATTGAGCATCAAACCCTCACCAGATGTATTTGCACTCTATTCGCTCAAGTGTTTAGGGTTGATTCACTCAATTCTCTCCTAATCATGCTTTCTAAGATTTGTTTTTCTTTTAACAATCGACATATATTTCATGCATGCATACAAGTATCATGAGGTCTTTTCTTTAGGTTGTAATGGGGCTAGGGTCAAGGTAGGATGCATATTTGGTTAAGTGAGTTTGAAATTTGAATCTTTGATAAGTTTAAACTTCCCACCTAACCTATGACATCCTATACAATTAAATTCCAACCTAACTACCCATTTTTCACTCTTTCACATACTCATGTATTCCTTTTTAATTTCACAACACCTATGCATTGATTTTATTGGACTATACTTTGATTTGGGGGCATTTTGTCCCCTTTTTATTCCTTTCTTTTTTTTTCTTCTTTTTCTTTCTTTTTCTATATATTTTTTTCTTTTTCATATTATTTTTTTTCTTTTTCTTTTGTTTTTCTCATTTTTTTTCTATATACAAGAATCTCAATGCATAAGGTTTTACATTTGATCAATACATGAGTATGTACCCAATTCCCAATATTTTCAACAACAATTCAAAATTACCCTTTTATTCACCCAATGTCCCAAGGTTCGCACACTTGAATGATACTCACACACTCTAGCCTAAGCTAATCAAAGATCCAAATAAGGACATTTATTGTTTTTCACTTTAAGGCTTGTAATGTGCTAAAATTAAGAACAAGTGGGTTAATCGTAGGCTCAAATTGGCTAACAAAGAAATATAAAAGGGTTGGCTATTTGGATAAGTGAGCTAATGAAATGATGGCCTCAATCATATAAATGCATGTATACACAAAATAATGGACATAAAGAATCAAACAAATCAAAGATTACATTCATAGAAAGAGAATAATGCACACAAGAAGGAAAATAAGTGGTTATAGGATGTAACCACACCATTAGGCTCAAATCTCACTTGCTTGTGTTCTTAGCTCAAAAACATGATCCACAATATATATATATTTCAAACAAGTTCTATGAAAAGTTTTCACTCAAATCAATTAAGGTGCCCTATAGATAGAAATCTTGAAAATTTTCATTATTTTGACTAAGCTTATTGTGTATACATATGCAAAAATTAAGAGAATGCAAGTAAAAATCCTAAAATCCTAGAATGAAATGCAAAAGTGTTGGGATTAGAAACTTGTCACCCAAAATCGTCGAACGGTCGGACGACCTCCCCACACTTAAAAGTTTGCACCGTCCTCGGTGCATTCAAAGAAGAGCAGAGTGGATGGGTTGCTACAATTGATGAGCTCCTCAAATGGTAGTGCGGATGACTTGTTTGTTGCCCCATTTAAAGGTATTCATTTCTCCCTTCTTGGTGGCCAACCTAAAAGGGGAGGAAAGAAGAATGACAATTAGGCCTACAACAAAGATATCAAAACAAGTATAACGTAGGCCTGGGGTAATGCCAAATAAGAGTAAGGTTCTCACTACATGTTAGCTACGCATGTAGGTGAGAAAACAATATTAGCTAATGGCATATTAACTAATACTTTATGCAAGAGTAAAATCGAAGCATGAAGAGCATATGACACATCAAGTTCACATAAGAAGAAGTGGGTCATGAAAGACAATATGAGGTCATATCAATGCACAAAGACATAAGAGTCATACAAGATGAAGCATTGATTTAAAAGTTTCATCACCCAACAATATCAAACAAGTCAAGAAGCACCAAAATAATGCAAGAATTTCTCAACAATTGAGTGTAAGAATCCAACACCATTATTGAAACGACACTTAGAAAAAAAAAACTGAAAACATGCTATAGAAACAAAATGAAAATGGAAAGAGTAGAAGTATGCGAATGCAGTGAACAAAAGAAAATGGAAGATGAGAAAAAAAACTTTTTTTTCTTTTTTTACCGACGCGTGCGCGTCATGCACGTTTATGCGTCGATGGGTATATTGGTCGAAGGACGCGTACGCGCCAGGTGCACGCACGCGTGCGTCGAGTTAGGCCGGAGGCATAGTGTCGGCCCAAGTCTGGCACAACTCTCGGGTAAAAGTACCGAGGGTGCAGATTGTGCAATCGATGCGTGCGCACACAGTGTGCGTGCGCGTGCATTGCGAATTTAAGATGATGTGCGCGTACGCGCCAAGTGCGCGCACGCGTGCACAGACTTGTGCCTTAGGCCCAATGTTCGCACAGTGCAGGCCTGACTCTCGGGTTTTTGGCTGGGGTCGAATTTTTTTGCATCCACGCGTACGCGTACAGTGCGCGTGCGCGTGGATGGTCGAAAAATGCTCCGGTGCGCGCGCGCGTCAAGTGCGCGCATGCGTGGATGGTGTTCTGTTTCAAAATTTTTTTTTTTTTAAGTTCTTGCACCAATCCAAGCCCTTTCAATACCAAAACACCCTAAAACCTTATGTATCATATTATACTTCTAACTAAACTTAACAAACCAATAAAAACATGAAATTAAACTAATTCTACCAATATTTACAAAGAAAAAAAATGAAAAAAATGTTACCATGGTGGGGTGTCTCCCACCTAGCACTTTTATTTATTGTCCTTAAGTTGGACTTATGGGGAGCTCCTCTCAAGGTGGCTTATGCTTGAATTCATCTTGGAACTCCCACCAATGCTTGGTTCTCCATTGTGCCCCAAGATTCTTCATGGATTGAACCAAGTCTTGATGGAGTTCTTCACAAGTTTGGGACTCCCAAAGTTGATCCTCTTCTTGTGATCCGGGATCCCACAATTTATTTTCACACCCGTCTTGAAGTTAACCATCATTATTGGTCCATCCGGGTGGTGAACAAGATGAATTCTCTATGAAGTGCCCAACAAACCTCCTATACCCATCTATTTGAGTACTACTCCAACCTTTATATCTCATGTTTGATGCATCTACCATAATGAGCCTTGATTTGCAACGCCCACCACAAAACCTTTTCCGCTTACGCTTCATCCCACAAACTTCTCTAAGTTGGCCATCCGTTTCAAGCAAACCATATTCAAGTGGGATAATAAAGCTAATAGAAATGAATTTCACCCACTCAAATGAAGGTGTAAATGGTAACCTAGGCAAAGATGTTTCCAAAGATCTTGACAAAGCATAACCAACCCTCGTTCTTCTATTTCTAGGGACTTCCACCTCTTCACAAGATCCCTTAATCTCAATCCTTTGTTCAACAATTTTATCAAAACCTTTTCCCTTACTCAAATCATAATAGGGAGGGTGAGAAAAATTTACCTCCTCAACGTTTTCAAATCCAACGGGAGAAGATTCTTCATGCTCAAAGGATTCTTCACCATTAAGACTTGATGCTTGATCTTCATCACCAAGAGAACTCACTTCTTTCTCTATCCCATCCAAGTCTTCATATGGAATATGCCTTGGAAGGTGTGCACTTTCCTCCCTAGCATCAATTTCAATCATCTTGGAGGGGTTTTCTTCAACTCCATGTTCCCATGGAGGCTCCGCATCTCCTAAGTCTTCTACCACTTCTTCCTTGTCTTCAACAATTAAAGCTTCCTCCAATTGTTCCAATACAAAGCAACTTCCTTCATTTCCCACCGGAGTTTCCAATCTCTCCTTCATGCTATGTTCTTCATTTGATTCTCCATATATAGCCGTGGGAGTTCCTTGAGTGTTCAAGCATTGGGAGGCTAATTGATTTGTTACCGCATCCAAGGCGGCCATGAAATTTTGCACATCCCTTTTCATTTCTTCTTGCCCTTGAACAAGAACACCAAGGGTTTCATCCATTAGAGATTGGGGTGGTTGGAAGGATTAATCATTTTGGGGGAAGGGTTCATAATAGGAAGGTGGTTCTTCTTGGTAGAGTTGTGGTAGTTCAATGTTTTCCATTCTTTCCACTTGTTGCACAACACACTCCATGGTTGCTTGAAATTGATCCAATGCTTCCTTGAGATGATCCCTTGACTCTTGTTCCTCTTGGATAATATGATTAGGATCATGTGGCTCTTGGATCAATGGATATGAGTATTCTTCCATGGAAGGTTGTGGTGGAAAGTAGTATTCATCTTGTGGTTGAGAATTTTTGTATATTGGAGGTGGTTCATCTTGGTAATAATGTGGAGGAGGTGGCTCTTGAAAATATTGATGTTGGAATGGTGGTGGCTCTATATGTGGTTCATATGGTTCATATGGTTGTTGGTAGGATAGATGTGGATTAGGGTCATATGAAGGTGGTTGGTGAAAAGAGGCTTGTGAGTGTGGTTGGGGGCCATGTTGAGGAGGGGGTTCATAAGCATATGGTGGTGGTTCTTGAAAATCACAAGGAGATTCACCATAGCCATTGGATTGATATGCATCATAGAATGGCTCTTCTTCATAGTGCATTGGTGGAGGTTGTTGCCATGAAGATTGATTATATGCATATGGCTCCTCCCACCTTTGATTGTCCCATCCTTGATACACATCTTCATTATAGTCCTTATTTCCTACAACATGTTGATAACCAAACTCATAGCCAAGGTGAGAATTCATGATAGCAAGAGGAAAATGAAAACAAAATCAAATAAGAAGCAAGAAAATTAAATCCTAAAACTAGTAAGAGCTAACAAAAGCAAACATATTCACACTATTCATATATATACAATAACCAATAACATAACACCATTGCAATTCCCCGACAACGGTGCTATTTTGATGATTGGCTTTTTGACGGTATAGAATTTCATAAATGAATTCTCGTTGCAAGTATAGTTTCCAAACCAATCAAAAATCCTTTCATACAAAAGATTGTTTGTCACTAGTACAAACCCCTAAAATTAATAACCGAAGTATTTAAACCTCGGGTCGTTCTCCCTAGGAATTACAATAAAGTGTCTTGTTATTGGTTTGAGTTATTTTGGGGTTTTGATAAGAGGCATGAAAGTAAATGGCAATGAAAATAAACTAACAACTATAAAAGGCTCTTGGCAAGGTATGAAAATTAGAAGTCCTATCCTAGTTATCCTTCTCAATTGTGATGAGAATTGTTCATTGCTACCACTTAGTTAACCCTTACTAAATAAAGGAAGGTCAAGTGGATGAATTGACTTGAGCCACAAGTCCTAGCCAACTCCCAAGGAAAGACTAGCTTTAGTGCACTCCAAACCAATTAGCAATCTCTCCAATTACCAATCAACAAAGGAATTAGATAACTCAAGTGTCACTAATTACTCTACCTAGGCCAAGAGGAACAAAATCTAACTAATAGCTATAAGAGACATTTCATCAAACACATAGAGTGCAATACAAGTAAACACATGAATTTGCAAGAATTAAAGAAAGATCTAACTACAAAAGCAAGAGGTCTACAATAGAAAACCAAATCAATCATGAAACAACAAAGAACTTACCAATTGCATTGAAGGAGAAATGTAGATCTACAAAAGAGAAATCACAAACTACAAACAAAGGAATTACATTATAAGAAGAACTCTATAACTACAATAGAGGGGAGGAACGAAAATTGGAAGAGAGAAGAAGAAGAAATAGATCTAGATCTAAGAACTAAGCCTAATCCTAATCCTAATCCTAATCCTAGAGAGAAGTGAGAGCTTCTCTCTCTAGAAACTACTTCCAAAACTAAACTAAAACTAATGGTAACTAACTTGTAAAATTCTGTTGATTCCCCTTCAATCCTTGGTTTAAATAGCATCAGAAATGAGTTGGATTGGGCCCACAAGGCTTGAGAATTCGCTGGCCCACGGATTGCATTAAGTGAACCAGGTGGCACAACGACGCATACGCGTATAGTGCGCGTGCGCGCCACTATACGTGTAGCAACTATGGCAAATCTTATATCGTTTCGAAACCCCGGATGTTAGCTTTCCAACCCAACTGGAACCGCATCATTTGGACCTCTGTAGCTCAAGTTATGGTCATTTAAGTGCGAAGAGGTCGGCTTGACAGCTTTCCGGTTCTTTCATTTCTTCATGAGTTCTCCAACTTTTCATGCTTTCTTTCTTCATTCCCTTGATCCAATCTTTGCCTCCTAAATCTTAAATCACTTAACAAACATATCAAGGCATCTAATGGAATCAAGGTGAATTAAATTTAACTATTTTAAGACCTAAAAAGCATATTTTCACTCTTAAGCACAATTAAAGGAGAATATACAAAACCATGCTATTTCATTGAATAAATGTGGGTAAAAGGTGATAAAATCCCCTAAATTCAATACAAGATAAATCGTCAAATTGGGGTTTGTCAATCCACAGATCCTGAGGTGATCCTGTGGGGTCCACAGATCCTGAGGTGTCAAGGAATTCCATCCCTGCACCCAATAGGCATGTAAAATGCCTTTGCATACCATTCTGGCGTTTAAACGCCAAGTGGTGCACGTTCTGGGCGTTCAACGCCCATGTAAAGAATGTTTCTAGCGTTGAACGCCAGTTTTATGCTTGTTACTGGCGTTCAGCGCCAGCTTTTCTTCTAGGCACATTCCTGGCATTCAGCGCCAGAATGTTGCTTGTTTTTGGCATTCAGCACCAGATTCATGCTTTGTTCTGGCGTTGAACGCCAGCCAGATGCTTCTTACTGGCGTTGAACGCCAGTCTGTGCTTCCTCCAGGGTGTGATTTTCCTTCTGCTGTTTTTTGATTCTGTTTTTAATTTTATATATTTTTCGTGACTCCACATGATCATGTACCTAATAAGACACAAAATAACAATAAAATAAAATAAAATAAAAATTAGATAAATAAAATTGGGTTGCCTCCCAACAAGCGCTTCTTTAATGTCAATAGCTTGACAATGGCTCTCATGGAGCCACAAAGGTGATCAGGTCAATGTTGTATAGTCCCAACACCAAACTTAGAGTTTGGATATGGGGTCTTAACACCAAACTTAGAGTTTGGTTGTGGCCTCCCAACACCAAACTTAGAGTTTGACTGTGGGGGCTCTTCTTGACTCTGAACTGAGAGAAGCTCTTCATGCTTACTCTCTTTTGTCACAGAGGGATGGCCATGTGCCTTAAACACAAGGTAGTCCCCATTCAATTGAAGGACTAATTCACCTCTGTTGACATCTATCACAGCTCCTGCTATGGCTAGGAAAGGTCTTCCAAGGATGATGTATTCATCCTCTTCCTTCCTAGTGTCTAAGATTATGAAATCAGCAGGGATGTAAAGGCCTTCAACCTTTACTAACACGTCCTCTACTATTCCATAAGCTTGTCTCAATGACTTGTCTACCAATTGTAATGAGGACAAGGCAGGTTGTACCTCAATGATCCCCAGCTTCTCCATTACAGAGAGTGGCATAAGATTTATCCCTGACCCCAGGTCACACAGAGCTTTTGCAAAGGTCATGGTGCCTATGGTACAAGGTATTAAGAACTTGCCAGGATCTTGTCTCTTTTGAGGTAAAATTTGCTGAATCCAGGTATCTAGTTCATTAATGAGCAAGGGAGGTTCACTTTCCCAAGTCTCATTACCAAATAACTTGGCATTCAACTTCATGATAGCTCCTAAATATTGAGCAACTTGCTCTCCAGTCACATCTTCATCCTCTTCAGATGAAGAATAGTCTTCAGAGCTCATGAATGGTAGAAGAAGATTTAATAGAATCTCTATGGTCTCTATATGAGCCTCAGATTCCTTTGGATCCTTAATAGGAAACTCCTTCTTGCTTGAGGGACGTCCCAGGAGGTTTTTCTCACTAGGATTTTCGTCCTCTTCCTCCCTTGTGCATTCGGCCATATTGATTATATCAATGGCCTTGCACTCTCCTTTTGGATTCTCTTCTGTATTGCTTGGGAGAATACTGGGAGGAGTTTCAATGACTTTCTTACTCAGCTGGCCCACTTGTGCCTCCAGATTTCTGATGGAGGATCTTGTTTCACTCATGAAACTGAAAGTGGCCTTTGACAGATCAGAGACTAGGTTGGCTAAATTAGAAGTGTTTTGTTCAGAATTCTCTGTCTGTTGCTGAGAAGATGATGGGAAAGGCTTGCTATTGCTTAGCCTATTGCGTCCACCATTGTTGAAGCCTTGTTGAGGCTTTTGTTGATCCTTCCATGAGAAATTTGGATGATTTCTCCATGATGAGTTATAGGTGTTTCCATAAGGTTCACCCATGTAATTAACCTCTGCCATGGCAGGGTTCTCAGGATCATAAGCATCTTTTCAGAAGCTGCCTCTTTAGTACTGTTGGATGCATTTTGCCATCCATTCAGATTTTGAGAGATCATGTTGACCTATTGAGTCAACACTTTGTTCTGAGCCAATATGGCATTCAGAGCATCAATTTCAAGAACTCCTTTCCTCTGAGGTATCCCATTATTCACGGAATTCCTCTCAGAAGTGTACATGAATTGGTTGTTTGCAACCATGTCAATGAGTTCTTGAGCCTCTTCAGGCATTTTCTTTAGGTGAATGGATCCACCTGCAGAATGGTCCAATGACATTTTCGAAAATTCAGATAGACCATAATAGAATATATCTAATATGATCCATTCTGAAAACATGTCAGATGGACATCTTTTGGTCAGCTGCTTGTATCTTTCCCAAGCTTCATAGAGGGATTCACCATCTTTTTGTTTGAAGGTTTGAACATCCACTCTCAGCTTGCTCAGCTTTTGAGGAGGAAAGAATTTATCCAAGAAGGCAGTGACCAGCTTATCCCCGGAGTCCAGGCTATCCTTGGGTTGTGAATCCAACCATATTCTAGCTCTGTCTCTTACAGCAAAAGGGAAAAGCATGAGTCTGTAGACTTCAGGATCAACTCCATTCGTCTTTACAGTCTCACAGATCTACAAGAACTCAGTTAAAAACTGATAAGGATCTTTAGATGGAAGTCCATAAAACTTGCAGTTTTGTTGCATTAAGGCAACTAGCTAAGGTTTCAGCTCAAAGTTATTGGCTCCAATGGTAGGAATGGAGATGCTTCTTCCATCAAATTTGGACGTTGGCTTTGTGAAGTCTCCAAGCATTCTCCTTGCATTATTATTATTTTCGGTTGCCATCTCCTTCTCTTGTTCGAAAATTTCTGAAAGGTTGTTTCTGGATTGTTGTAATTTAGTTTCTCTTAGTTTCCTTTTCAGAGTCCTTTTAGGTTCAGGATCAATTTCAACAAGAGTGCCTTTTTCCCTGTTCCTGCTCATATGAAAGAGAAGAAAACAAGAAAAGAAAGAGGAATCCTCTATGTCACAGTATAGAGATTCCTTTATGTTAGTAGAAAAAGAAAGGGAAGAAGAGTGAAGAAGAATGAATAGTCTGTATAAAGAGTAAGGATAGGGGAGGTGAAGAGAAGTGTTAGTAAATAAATAATTAAATAGAAGAAGAGAAGAAGAAGAGAATTCGAAAATAATTTTAGAAAGGGGTTAGTGATTTTTGAAAATTAGAGATAAAATGTAATTAAAATTAAAACATGAAACAATTAGTTAATTAAAAAGAATTTTTGAAAAAGAGGCGAGATATTTTCGAAAATCAGAGAGGGAAAAGTAGTTAGGTGGTTTTGAAAAAGATAAGAAACAAACAAAAAGTCAAATAGTTAGTTGAAAAAGATATTAAAATCAAATTTTAAAAAGATAAGAAGATAAGAAGTTAGATAAGATATTTTTAAAATCAAATTTTTGAAAAAGATAAAATTTTGAAAAGGATATGATAAAAAGATATGTTTGAAAAAGATTTAATTTTTAAACTTAAAATTAATTACTTAACTAACAAGTAACTACAAGATATGATTCTAAAATTTAAAGATTGAACCTTTCTTAACAAGAAAGTAACAAACTTCAAATTTTTGAATCAATCACATTAATTGTTAGCTAATTTTCGAAAATTTGATATAAAGATAAGAAAAAGATTTTGAAAATATTTTGAAAAAGAATTTTGAAATTTTCGAGAAATAGAAAAAAATGAAAAAGATATCATTTTTGAAAAAGATTTTGAAAAGATAAGATTTTTAAAATTGAAATTTTGACTTGACTTGTAAGAAACAACTAAATTTTTTTTTTTAATTTTTGACCAAGTCAACCCAAAAATTTCGAAAATTTGGAGAGAAAAAAGGAAAAGATATATTTTTTATTTTTGAATTTTTAATGATGAGAGAGAAAAACACAAATATGACCCAAAACATGAAAATTTTGGATCAAAACACAAGATGCATGAAAGAACACTATGAATGTCAAGATGAACACCAAGAACACTTTGAAGATCATGATGAACATCAAGAACATAAATTTGAAAAATTTTTGATGCAAAGAAAATATGCAAGACACTAAACTTAGAAATCTTTAATGCATGGACTTTAACAAACAAAAATTGCATATGAAAAACAACAAACAACACAAAACAAGAAAATATCAAGATCAAACAAGAAGACTTACCAAGAACAACTTGAAGATCATGAAGAACACTATGAATGCATGGAGTTTTCGAAAAATGCAAGAAAAAATTTTTAAAGCATGCAATTGACACCAAACTTAAAACATAATACAAGACCCAAACAAGAAACACAAAATAATTTTGGTTTTTATGATTTTATTATTTTTTTTGGATTTTTATTAATTTTTTTCGAAAATAAAGTTTGTAAAAACGAAAAAGAAAAGAAAAATTTTGAAAAAGATTTTTGAAAAGAAAATTACCTAATCTGAGCAACAAGATGAACCGCCAGTTGTCCATACTCGAACAATCCCCGGCAACGGCGCCAAAAACTTGGTGGACGAAATTGTGATCAACAATATTAGCTCTTTGGTATGTGCACAAAAACATTAACTCAACACTTTCTTTCCACAATCTCGTTCAACTAACCAGCAAGTGTACTGGATCATCCAAGTAATACCTTACGTGAGTAAGGGTCGATCCCACAGAGATTGTTGGTATGAAGCAAGCTATGGTTACCTTGTAAATCTCAGTTAGGCAGATTAAATTGGTTTATGGATTTTCGAATAATTAATAATAAACAGAACATAAAATAAGATAGAAATACGTATGTAAGTCAATAGTGGAAATTTCAGATAGGCGTATGGAGATGCTGTGCTCCTCTTGAGTCTCTACTTTCTCATTGCTTTCATCCAATCCTTCTTACTCTTTTCCATGGCAAGCTGTATGTAGGGCATCACTGTTGTCAATGGCTACATCCCATCATCTCAGTGAAAACGTTCCTATGCTCTGTCACAGCACGGCTAATCATCTGTCGGTTCTCAATCAGGTTGGAATATAATCCCTTGATTCTTTTGCGTTTGTCATCACGGCCAGCCTTCAGGAGTTTGAAGCTCGTCACAGTCATTCAATCCCAGAATCCTACTCAAAATACCATAGACAAGGTTTAGACTTTCCGGATCCTCATGAATGCCGCCATCTATCTAGCTTATACCACGAAGATTATGTTGGGGAATCTAAGAGATATGCGCCCGGCCTAAGGTAGAACGGAAGTGGTTGTCAATCACGCGCGTTCATAGGTGAGAATAATGATGAGTGTCACGGATCATCACATTCATCAAAGTGTTGTGCAACGTATATCTTGGAATAAGAATAAAAGAGAATTGAATAGAAAGTAATAGTAATTGTATTGAAACTTGAGGTACAGCAGAGCTCCACACCCTTAATCTATGGTGTGCAGAAACTCCACCGTTGAAAATACATAAGTGAAAGGTTCAGGCATGGCCGAATGGCCAGCCCCCTGAATGATCAAGAGACCGAATAATCAAAGGCTAAACAGTCAAGAGATTAAACTGTCAAAAGATGTCTAATACAATAGTTAAATGTCCTATATATACTAGACTAGATACTAGGGTTTATATGAGTAAGTAATTGATGCATAAATCCACTTCCGGGGCCCACTTGGTGTATGCTTGGGCTGAGCTTGATCTATCCATGAGCTGAGGCTTTTCTTGGAGTTGAACTCCAAGTTATAACGTGTTTTGGGCGTTCAACTCCGGATCATGACGTTTTTCTGGCGTTTAACTCCAGACAGCAGCATGTACTTGGCGTTCAACGCCAAGTTACGTCGTCAATTTCCGAATAAAGTATGGACTATTATATATTGCTGGAAAGCTCTGGATGTCTACTTTCCAACGCCATTAAGAGCGCGCCATTTGGAGTTCTGTAGCTCCAGAAAATTCATTTTGAGTGCAGGGAGGTCAGATTCCAACAGCATCAGCAGTCCTTTTGTCAGCCTTTTTCAAAGTTTTGCTCAAGTCCCTCAATTTCAGCCAGAAATTACCTGAAATCACAGAAAAACACACAAACTCATAGTAAAGTCCAGAAATGTGAATTTAACATAAAAACTAATGAAAACATCCCTAAAAGTAGCTTGAACTTACTAAAAACTACCTAAAAATAATGCCAAAAAGCGTATAAATTATCCGCTCATCAATTACAGAAATAACTTAAAGGAGACCGACATAACCAAGACGGACTCCTATCACTAAAAAAGTTATACAAGTAATCCCTAAAAGAGATCTGACAAAGATCCAAGAAAGAGGACTACGAAAAATAACTTAAAGGAGACCGACATAACCAAATCGGACTCCTGCCACTAAAAAATTATCAAAGTAATCCCTGGAAGAGACCTGACAAAGATCCAAGAAAGAGGATTACAGAAATAACTTAAAGGGGGACCGACGCAAAAGAACCACCAAGAAACAAGTTGGACCCATAAGTCACAAACCTCAAAGGATCCAAGCTACAAACAATAAAACAAAGCAATCCGAAGAGGTCGAGATACAAGATTTCAAACATCAGTAGAAAACTGAAAAGATACCAAGTCAAAAAACTACTTCTGTTACTCCACAAAAGTTATAAGGCCCGGAAGGCCACCAAAATCTACCGCGAAGGGAAAACGAGCTACCTTTTATTTTTCAAAATAAAAAGTTGCTAAAACAAGAAACTAGGAAATGTCAATGAAAAGTTTTAAATGCCCACAAGCCGGGCCAACTATACATCCAGAAAGAGATCAGCAAACATCTGGAGCCTTCTTGGAAGCGTCAGGACAAGGAGAAGGAGGACGAGTCTGAAGGGGCACGGCATCTACGGTTCCATCATCCCGGTTCAGAATCTGGCAATCCGGATCAGATGTAACGGGAGGAACAGAGGAGGTCGACACCTTAAGAGAAGGCACTGGGAGAGGATCAGCCTCATCATCATCCTGGTCATCAGGGACAATCTTACCATCCCTCACGACATTGTCCAGGCTGATGAAAGTCAAATCGGCATCAGGAGTAACAACCCGTAACTGCTCCATCAGGTTCTCGGAGGAAGCAGTTACGCTACCCACAAGGTGACCTTGAAGCTCACCATAATTAACCCGAGCTGTTTCCAAATCCTCCCGAAGATGCATCAATTCCCTATAAGCCGAGACATAGCTATCCTTATGTTTCAATGCCATGTCTTCGGCCAGCTTTAAAGAAGCAGCAAGGGCAATAGAGCTGGCCTTCTCACCCTCCAGCTCCTTCTCCACCTTCGCCAACTTCACCTCCAACTCCTCCTTCAGACCCTTGATTCGATCAAATTCCGACTTGGCCTCTTCCATAAAGGATTTTGTGGCATGAATCGGAATCCCCTGAATTGTTCGGAATATAGCGGCACCCATATGAGCCATCTTCACACTACTTTTAGTGATAAAATCCAAATGCTGAAGAAGAGAAACATCGTCCATAGAAAGTCCACCATAGGGGATAATTTGCTGGTCGACAAACTCGATAGCATCAAAATCTAGGGCATCCAGGTTAAAGGGCTCGGATGACTTTTGCTTCTTACAAGGAGGGGCACCAGGAGCTGCAGCAGAAGATTGCGGAGGATCGACCAAGCGAACCCGAGGAATAGGAATTGCTTTCCTCGGCCTGGGAGAACTAGGTACAAGAGGTTTAACTGGAACTTGGGAAGATCCCTCTCCGGCCGCCTTGGCCGAAATGTTTAAAGCAGCAGTTGCCTTCTTCGCCTTCTTGAAGGCCTTCATAGAGTCATTATTCTTTGACATCTCTGAAGAACACAAAATTAACCACAAAAGACAAATTACAACATAGAAGAAGAAAAAAGCTCGGAAAGCAAGTATAAAAATAAAGCAGTACCCAAAGCAGCCCGAACCAAAGATAGATCACTCAAAAATCTCTTCGTATCTAGATGGGGAGGCTTCCCCCACAAATCTTCAAGAACAACTACAAAGGCCCGCTCAACCTCACTAAGCATTTCCCATGTGTAACGTGGCACTCTTACATTCTTTTGCCACTCTAGAGGAAAAGCAGGCTCGTCATTTTCATCAAGAAAAAAGGGGCGGGCCCCCTCGACAGCTCAAACTTTAAAGAAGTAGTTCTTGAAGTCCTTAAAGGACTCGTCATACATCACAAACACTTTATGGCCCTGGGCGGACCGAAAAGAAATCCAAGAAGCTTTCTTTTTTGAAGAACCGCCAGGCTTGGCGGAAACAAACAAGTAAAGAAAAAGAGTCTGAGAAGGTGTCACATCTAGTTCACGACAGAGAAGTTGGAAAATTTTAATAAAACCCCAGGAATTTGGGTGAAGCTGGGATGGAGCAATGTTACACGACCACAACAGGTCGGTTTCAAAAGCAGTAAAAGGAAAAGTAACATTCAACTGGCTGAAAAAGTATTCATAGGCATAGAAGAAGGGACGCTCCCTCTCAATGGAAGTCGGAAAGCAAACCCTCTAATCAGAATCAGGAGCAACAAGCTCGAAATTCCCCTCGTGAGCATTTTTACCACAAATCCTATGACGTTTCCTTAGCTCTGTGCAAAATTCAGCATCCACAACGGAAACACACAACAAAACAAGGGAGTCCAGCCAATCGGACATCCCCTCGGGAACTCTGGAAGACATCTCTACAATGTTATTGCGAGAAGACATGAGGCCAACTAAATCCTACAAGTAAGAAAAGAAGATAAGGGTTACGACAAACATCTCGGATAGGAAGAAAACAACTCGGTCAATGCTTCTCAGATGATGAAACCACGAAAAGGAAAAACCCCAAGACTCAAACCAAAAGTCCTGGGGCATCCTTTGGAGGCAATAACAAAGCAAGGATTCAAGAAATTTCTACAGCTTACGCCCCGGCACTCATCAGAAAGAAAATAAAGTCTCAAAGGAAACAAAGGAAGCAAAAAAAAAACACAAAGTCACCAGCTTTCTACAGTCTATCAGCAAAAAGCATTATCAAACATAAAAAATACCAAGCAAAAAATCATCAAAGATGCAAACTTTTTCAGAATCAAGCAAAAATCATCATCAAAGGCGCAACCAGAAGCAGCGACAACATGCAAAAGCCCTAAAGAAAAGATTCAAGCAACAAGAAAAGCAAAAGACTCGCACCAAAAAACGAAGAAAATCCAGAACACACAAACAATCAGGCATGGTAAAAACAGAAAGATCCCAACTTTCTTTGAGCAAAATTTAAACTTTCTACCGACATATAAAAGGAACAAGAGGAAGAAAAATCGAACTTGGAGAAATAGAAGAAAACCCTCGAAGCGAAAGACCGCAAAGGTAGAAGGAGAAAATCTGGTAATCACCCCTCTTCCACAGAAAGCAATGACAGAACAGATGTTGCAGGAAGAAGTTACGAAAGAAACAGAAAATGAGAGAGTAAAGGGAGAAGTTACGAAGAAGAGCGAAGAAGAGAAACCGTTTTTCATTGAGAAAATTCAAAATAAAAGCCAGGAGAAAACGGGGCAATTAATACCAATTAATGAAGGTACTAAACCCTTTCACGTTCCCAAAGCAAAGCGCTGATATAAAAACGCGCGCCTTTAGAGGAAAACGTTCTACATTCAAAAAAATTCTACAAAAAGAAGAAATCGACAAAATGCTTGAGTTCGGCTTCATCATGAAAGGACCGAAGTCAAAAACTCGACCTCAACAGAAAGACCGAGCTCAAGCAGGGGCACTGTTCATACCCTGGGTCGAGCTGTCCGACCCGGGATGTTCGACAGACAAAGCAACCGACCTCTTCAGGTCAGGACAACCCGACCTCTCCTCAAAGAGCTCGGCCAAGTCACAGGAAAGCCCAAACAAATGGCCAAATAGAGGAACGCGCCCCAAATCCAAGGGCAGCCCAAGCCCATAGAGATAAAGGCGGTTCCCTTAAAGATGACCTCACTTAAAGATAAGATAAAGATAAGATAAGATAACTAACTTATCTTATTCGCAGGAAGCCACATCTCACCATTATAAATACACTGGAGCACCCAGGTATAACTCATACTCTGATTCTACTCAATACCTGCTTAATACCCTTGCTAACTTAAGCATCGGAGTCTCTTGCAGGTACCCCCCACCCTCCGGAGACGAAGGATCAGCACCACCACCAAGTCCAACAAGTCGGACACACCAGTTCCGACCGCTACACACCTGCCGGACACGGCGGCTCCGACTAGCACAGAAGATCTCATCCGAGATCGACCTACAGTTTCAAGTAACCTTCGGAACAGCCACCATTTTAAACATTTGCTTCCTTCAAACCCAGTAACCCACTGTCGTTCTTCAAGTTCTCTCCCTCAGGTAAGTCATGCCCTTGGTCTTATTTTTTTAATTACAGTCCACATATATTTTGAAGTTTCATGACCACCATATATGTGTTGTGATCAAATTCATTGGAACTGTTACTGCCTACCATCATTTAACATCAACTTTGTTTTGTCATCAGGCCATATATTGTTGTTCATGTCAAATGGATAGCTTGAACTCTTACTATCAAGGGCGATACTTTTACATGGACATAAACCCATATTTGGTAAGCATTTTATCCAATCCATGTGCTATTTTTTCTAGCAATGTCTGATAATCTCTCTTTATGTCACATGATAGTCTACTATACATTTGACTTATGATGATTTTTATCTTGAAGGGGATGGGTAAACTTCCATACACATTCTTTCGAAGATTCAAAGATGTCATCCCAAATTCCACGACATTTTGTAATTTTGCTCGTAATGAGGTTGATGTGGTTATTGACAAGTGTCACTGAATGGGTATAGTTGTTCATGGCTATAATAATCTTGCTACGCTTTATGGCTTGAAAGAAGGAGGTTGGTTGAGTGTATGTTATGTTGGTCGAGACAAGTTCCTAGTCATTAATGTCAAGGACCATTACTTGTGGTCTAAAGAGCTGTGTTCCCTATCACTGAAGCTCACTGTTGAGGTCAAGCCATCCATTCCTATTGACGAAGTAATCGACATATCTGATGACATATGTGATGAAAATCCCGTCGTTGATCTAGTTGAATTTGTAGCAATTCCTGAAATCCTGCATCAACAAGATAATTCTACTCCCTTTAATCCAAATTCGGCTGACACAATTAACCAGCATCATATTCTTCCACAATCTGTTGTCAACACATTGACTTGCGTTGCTCCCACTGCTTATGCCGGTCTTGAACCTTATTCAAGTAAAGTCATGCCCTCCCCTAACAAGCATGTCGAATAGGAACAATCTATTCCAATACCACAGTTACTATCTTTTTCTAGTGTTCTTTCCTCGCTCAGTCTAACATTTCCACCAACTGGTAACATATCTGCCCCGCTAGAGCAGACTATTCACCATTCAAACACTAGCCCTAATGTTGTTACCAATCATAATACAATGTCTCCCAATAGCTGCAGCCCCACACAACCACCACCACCTCATAATAGCCACGTCGTCCTGCCACCGCACTTTCCTCTATGACTAGAGTATTATTCTGTGGTTAGGATGATATCCAAGTATCAGTCAACTCACTACTCTATGGTATGTTCTTTCAAATTTATATACCATGTTGTGCATGTTTAACTTTATTAAAAACTATTTAGTTGCATTGAATGGTTCAACAACCTGATAAATTCATTTGGTAGCTTTTTCCTTCTGGTTTTTCGTCGCAAGCATTTCCTTCGAGACTTGATTTTGTTCATGTTATGGAGCTCCGCAACCCACCTATGGTAATGAAGCTTCACTGGCGGAGTCTGAGGTCATCAGAAGCCTTCCTTACAAGGGGATGGAGAAGATTTTCTATTGACCATGGACTAAAGTGTGGAAGTGTTGTCAGATTTTCAATGCCCACTAATGATGAAACCACCATCTTTGTCACTATATTACGTCTGTAAAGACCAAATCACTTAATTATGTCTGATGACTAAACAATGGGTCTGACTTTTAATGTATTTTGTTAGCGTTACATGTTAGTGTTATATGTTATGGAATTAATTGTACTGATCCCAAATATAATATTAATGAAGTTGGCTTTTTAATGCTTGAAAGAATGGTTGCAACCTTCGTGGATTACAACTTGGCGTGCATTTTTTTATAACATATTTCATGCATACCATGTACAAATAAGTATATAGCCATATGTGCTAATAGAGAATTAAGTATTCTTATGAGTCCCACATTCATTTGAAGAAGACGTACTCAAATTTTAATGTTCTTGGATTTTTGACCTCTTAAAACAGCCATTATTTCCTTAGGGATTCAATATTAACATAAATTGATGGTTTTGAAGAACGCAAATATTTTAACAAATATTCACAATTAACGTGAGTACATGTTTTTTTATACTAACCGGTTCAATCGGTTCAAGCAATTAAATAAGTGCCAATCACTATATTGAGTGGGTTGAAACAAAAAGGGTGTGAGAAACCCTTGGTAACTTCTTGATCGAGCCCGTCAAAGACTGCAATATGAGTTGAACCGATCGGTCTTCCTTAAAGAATTTTCCCTTTTTTTAATTATTTAATGAAAAAAATGGTCCACCATCCTCTAACCCTAACCCACTCCCCAAATCAGATTTAATGCAAAACCTCATTACCGAGCCCATGTCATCATCAAAACTACCGGCCCCCATCATATACGTAGTTATCTCCTCGGTCTACAGTACCATCGCAGCCGGCAACATAACAGCTACAGGGTATTGTGCCGAACCAAACGTCTCTCCCATTGACGTTCTTCTCCTCGTCGTGAACCACTTGATCGGAGGACTCCTCTTGCCATCGCGAGCTCTGTGCACAGCGTCACCGCCTTCCAGCGCTTTGTACCCCAACACGCTCCTTTCTCTACATTTCTCTCAATTATGTTGTGGAGTATTCACCTCGCCGGCGCCTTACTTCCTCCCTCGCTGTCAGTAAACACGACTTCGTCATTTTATTGCTAATTTTTAAGTTTATTTTATTTATCTTGATTTGTGAGTTGTTGATTGATGTTTTCTCTCATTCTGAATTGTTGATGGTGCTCTGATCTGATTCTAAGTTGTTGAATCTGGATGCTGATTTTTTACTGTAATTTTAATACTCAATTTCTCGCATTCTGATTTTTTTGTGTGCTAAAATTGGGGTAGTTGCTTTTTTTTCCTCCATCATTTAGTCGAACAATAATGTGTAACAAACTACGGGGTACCAGCAACACATCATCTTTGTTGCTCCCAAATAAAATGACAAAAGTTTCATATTTATTTTAATTCTTACATTATTTTGTTTTTCTATGTGTGCTTAATTTTTAACAAATGTACCTAATTCTTCTTTTTCCTGCAGAAGCAATCTTTAACTGTGGAAAAATGTTTCTGAAAATTAATAAGAAATGGAATGTGGGAAATTTTAGCATAAATACATTTTGATTTATTCAACCAGCAACATTTGACTTGGTAGAAACTAAAACAAAACTACTGTTTTAATTTTCTTCGGGATAAATCTAATGATAATGAATCGACCAGAGTCGAGTTTATCTAAATTATATAGTAAATTTTTGAAAAACTTATTTTATATTTGATTAAGTCAGTTAAATCCCGATTGAAACCCGGTTACCTCTGAATCGAATATGCAGTTTTAAGCAATTCAGTTATGCTACCTATCAAAAACAACTCCAATGTTATAGTTTGTTACATCCATAGGTGGTTGTTTCGTTACGGTCGTTAGCGATTCCTCCCGTGCACAACACAAATAATGATTCAGGGTTCTTGGGACAGAGGTTACCCTATTCGTATATTCTCATTCTTTCAAAAGTAAAGATACGCCAAACGTTTTTGGAATTACATGCATGCAGATATAACTATAGATAGATAGATACATAGGTGTAGCCTTTAATGCTCCGTTCGCCTCAAGATGCCATTCAAAATGAACTTATGTTAATTGGTGTCCCATGGTCAAATTTTATTTTCTTGTTATTAATATATATATTTATTTATTAACTATATCAGTTGTTTGTTTTTCTTTGTGTTTTGTTTATTTCTTATTCATAGGCTATGCATATATTTTTATACTACTATCTCTCTTTTTTGTTTTAAGTGATGAATTATTATGAGTCACATGATGCCTCCTAAGAACATCTAATTGTATGTTATGGTATCGCTTGTTATTAAAAGTAAAGATAAGATTAACCTTTTCGGCAATAGAATCATATGAATATAACAAGACATACCTAAACATGTGTAACCATGTATATCCTGTGCGTGTGCACATGCTATTCATGGTGAACCAATCTTATGCTATGTTCTATTGTACAAGTATACACCCTTATTTATTTAGTTATTTATTTAATTATTTTATACTTGATTGATATATATATGTGTGTGTGTGTGTGTGTGTGTGTGTGTGTGTGACCTTTATTCTTTAACTCTTGAATCTTCAATAATACTGAGAAATTATTATAAGTGATATTTGTGTTTTGTTAGCATTTCATTTAATTTAATTGTCGATTGCTTATTGCTCATATATTTTTTTTCATATGTTCTCTTTTTTAATGGTTTCTAGAACTAGAAAGTTATAATTATAAGATACGTAATATAATATATTTTTTGTTATTAAAGGTAAAGATAAGCGTAACCTTTTTTCGCAACTTATGCCTGCCATTCGTGATAACCACATCTTTTTTTATGATCATTCTACAAATCTACATTCTTATATTTATGTGTTTATTTGTAGTTGTTATAGGTCTTTTTATTTTTATATTTTTATTTTTATTTATGTTATATATATATATATATATATATATATATATATTTAATCTTTATTCTTAATTTATTTAATATTCAATAATACTGGGTAATTATTACAAGAAATACGTTCCTTTTGTTGTTATCTCATTTAATTTAATTTTAATTTACTTATTGCTCATATATTTTGTATATCGCGCTCATTTTTTCTTTTATTGGAAATGTTATGCTTGATATCACCAGGTCGTATGAGTCATACTAATTAACATTAACTCGTGTTAATCAATAACAAACAGTTAAGTTATGAAATTATCACATCATGCTACTACGTGTGTACATTCAGAACAGCTCTCTGAAGTGTAGCAACCACTTTTTGGGCACTTGGAGTTTCCAATGTTGTCTCAACCTCATGACAACAACCTCATTCACCCCTTTCATATCCAAGCGCCACAAGTGGTTATAAATACATCACCAAGACCAGGTAGTCCAACATCTCTTGCTTGACACCTAAACTAGAATTTGTTGCAACTAAAACCATATATTGTTTTGAAATGGCAAGTACCTACAACTACCTAAAGGATGTTGATGCATTTAATGACAATTTGATCTATAGGATCAAGCTGAGGGTATTGAAAATCTGGTCATTGTCCGAGCAGAAATACGTATGACCAACTTTGGAGTTTGTGGCAATGGATCAGCTGGTGAGCTAGCTAACATAATGTAGCTTTTTAGTTTTATTTCTTTATGTGTTGGTTTTATCAACAGACCAGGGCTATGTAAAAATCAGCTGACTTAATGAATTACCACGTGAATTGTACGTTCATATGTGTCATGTACCGTTATGATTTGCATAAAGGGAGATCGTATCCAATGTTCCATTAGGAATCCACAGCAGAGGCTGTTTGAGGATGAGTTGGTGGAGGGAAAATATATACCATCTACAACTTTTTAGTTGCCGTTAATGATAAAAAAATACAAGGCCACTAATCATGCTAGCAGGATTTACTTTAAGAGGGATACTCAACTTTGACTGGTTGATGATCAATCATTTCCTGAGAATGTTTTTCGATTTGTTCCCAACGAAGTCATACTCAACCACACCAATGCTCAGTCACATCTTATAGGTAACATGTAATTGCTAAGATATTCTATTTATATATCATTGTTAATGATGTCAAATAATCTGATGGACAAATATAATCGCTTTTACTTTTCAGATGTCATTGGTCTTCTGACGGCCAAGGGTGACATAATTGAATTTACTAAAAATGGAAAGAAGAGCAACTACATCATTTTGGATCTTGATGACATGCAGTTAGGGCTAAAGTTGATCCCATCTAATATTTATTCCAATTTCTATCATAGACTAGCCTCATGTTATTAGGAAGTTCTTTTAAAGGTATACAATTTACACTATTTAAACCAGGGAAAAAGGAAAAATTTGTTATACACTTTGGGAGGAGTTTGCAACTAAGTTGGTCAAACATATTGAAGAGCAGCTGACGTCTGAGTATATCTTAATTGTATAATTCGCTAAGTTCAATCTATTTAAAGGTTTGTCACCTATGTGTTCTTGGAATTGTAAGTCATCGACGTCTCATTGCTCACGTACTGAATTGAGGGAATACCATGTTTGTGGCAGGTACAATGGGGATATCAAATACCGACTGAACCTGTATACTCCATTGAGGAAGATCTCATTAATAACTCAATATATAAATCCATTTCTGAGCTCAAGGAATGAATTGAGGTTAGTCATTAAATAACATAATTGTTTTTTGTTTCTGCAAATTCATGGAACTTATGAGTTATTACTTTTAAGAATGGGAGCTTTGTTATAATTGGAACTGTTGTTGCAATCGATCCTAAGAACGGATGGTGGTACAAAAGCTACAAACATTGTTTCCATTCTCTGAAGGAGGTTGAGAACTCATACTACTGTGCCAAATGCGACACGTATCCCACCATTCACACTCCACAGTATGCATCAAAACCTTTTGTTAAAAATTTTACTAAACAAGCGTGCCTAAAGTTACATTCATCCTTTCTAACGTATTTTTTTAAACAGGTATAGCATTAATATTAAGGTTGTTGATGACATTGATTCGGCTGCATTTCTGCTGTATGACAAAGAAGCTTCCAAATTTCTTGGGATCTCGGCTTCTGATCTCAGACTTGTACAACTGACCAGGGTATTGTATACTATATGCATATACTATAGATACTATAGATGCACATAAGATGATTCATTGCTATCGTTTTATGTTAATATGAACTTCATTACTCAGCACATCATTTCAAATTTTCCATCCTAACTCTAGGGTGGCACCAATGAGGAATACCCGACAGAGCTTAATTCCTTTAGGGAAAAAATATTTCTCTTCAAAGTCTCCGTGAAGATGGAGGATCTTAATTCATTCCAACCGTGCAAGATAATTGTCATGAAGCTTTACGGAGACATGTCTGTCATATCAAAATTTATTCAGAAGTATGATATATATTAGGTGTCAATTGCATTGAATTATTTCATTTCAATGAAGTTAGTTTTCAATTGAACTTATGCAATCTCCATGATTCAGCAAAATCTGGCATTAGAGAACTCAGAACTACTCAGCATGCAACACCTAAGGTTACCGTCATTCTAAACAGCTCACATATTATTTTACCAAATCCAACCAAAATCTATTTTTATAAGTGGCTTCAAATTTCAGGACACATGTTCACCTTCTGTTGAGATTTTGGTCGGCGACACTAATAAGGGTTATTCAACTCTAAAGAGAAACATTGTTGGTGGCGGATGGACAAAATAACTTATTGATCTCTATCCGGATTCTACCAAAGGATCATCCACAAAGTTTAGGAAATTGAAAATGGCCAGGTTGCTGGTGTTGATAAACCCCATCAAAATTAGTGCGTCCAAAGCCTACAAGAGAAATTATGCACAGATTAATGATCAACTTATAGGATCACACTATGTTTCGTACTGTTAATGCTGCTTTCAGTTAAGGCCTTATGTGTTGTCCTAAGCTTAGGAAATTTTATAAGTTCCCCTTTACCTGTGTTTTCCAAAGAATGTATGCCTATATACAGTTAAACCATGCATGTTGTTGTGTTTGTCTGATGCTTACTACCCTGTATGTGCGGCAGGAGCAGTATCCATGATATGCACCTGCTTACTATGATGTTGCTTTTAATGCTATCTTAGTATTTAATGTGGTCACCCCTTCTAAATATCACTTAAATTACTGTTATGTTAATTTCCTTGTGTTAGGACAAAGAATGAGACCATTCTAATGCATGCGTAGTATACTTATGCATCTTTTGGTGGTTTCAAAACCATAAGACATTTATGTTGGAATATTTAATTTATGATGTATTCACAAAGCATGTTTTTCCCGAGACGATCATCTCTTTAAGATGCTAATTAGTTCACCATTCAATGAGGTGCATAAATTACAGGATGAATCCTCATGAATAAAAGCACCCACAACAAAACTAAAATTTATTATTGCGCAACATGCTAGAATGGCATACCCGTGTGTACTTTTTCTCCGTTTTTGATATTCAAATATTAATATTTAAATTTTGATACAGCAAAACACCATCCAACCTGAATGAGTTTTACTCAGCATAATTATTTAATAGTCTACATATTTAAATTTTTTGGTACCCGTATAGCCAAAGCTTTCCTTCTTTACCCTCTCATGCATAGGTGTCATTTTTACCTGTGTTTCCCCTTTCTATAAACCCCACTACAAGTACATTTGTTCTCACCGTTTCACGCCACTGCCCTATCCTCTTTACATGTACTGATATTCCTGTTTTCAATGGTAATATTCATTTTCATTCACTTGTGTTTATCACTTCCCCTGGGTCTATTTTAGCCCTGGCACTGTCTCCTTCAATTTGTTTAACGATTGAATAGCATACTTCTGAACCATACCAATTTTTTTATACATTTATATCCATTCAAGACATCTAAACATGAGGAGAAACAAGCTCATTCCGTCAGATTTTGACGATGATCGCATATTCTATCTTCATGTAGACCCTGTTGCCGTAAGTTGTTTCATTCAGACCCCAAACATAGTTACCCTTCCCAAATTTCATATGTTGTGCTTTGCTTTGGTTTCTTAATTACTATGACACTCATTATTATTATATTATGTATTTGCAGGTTACCCATGAGTTACCATCCTTGTTCTACAGGAAATATAACCATCTCCTTCGTGATAGACTGATTGTTATAGACGCTAACGACAATCAAATTGAGCTATCAATGGGCAGAGGTTTCTCTACTGGGTATATTATTAATGGATTTCATAACTTGGTGTGGTGTTACGGGCTTGCTCATGGTGGTTGGATGAAGTTATTGTATGTTGGGGAAGATATATTTGTTGTGATAAAGGTTAAGGATAGCTGCATGACCACTAAAGAGTTCTCACGTCCCCCAAGCATTTCACTCACCGCAATCAAACCACATGGTCCTCCTAATAAAAACGAACCACTGGTCCTCCTCCTTCCTCTTTTGTTAATTCAACTCGTGACGATATAGTCATTTCCCAATATAACTTGCAATGCACTGTTAGCCAAGAAATTCTTCGTTATCCACTTGCAGTGTTCCCTTCGAGTGTGTCAACTTGCTACACAGCTGAGGTGCAAACTGTTTATATGCAAGATGTTATAAGGGTCAATTTTCAAAGAGATGATGGCTTTATGAGTGCGCCATCTTTGAATGAATCTTATGTTCTTTCTGACCCTAGCCACCCCTGCATTATCAATTCAAATGGTATGTCTAACCAAGGCAATGATTTTATGGAGAATCAACATCAACTTCCTGATCAGACGTTGCTCAATTGCAATACTCATAACAATCATATTTCTTCTGCAAGCCATCCAACCACTCAAACCGAAAAAAAAAACATGCAGGCAACAATATCATGTCTCTGTTAATCAGCTCAGACCCTGGTACGGCCATTCAAGGAGCCCAGCCGTTGACTTGCCTGAAACTTCTCACATCCACCCAAGTCCAAAATAGTGCAGTGGTAACTCTATGGTCATATTTTAACTTTACACAATCATGTATTCATCATAGATTAATTAACATCATTTTCTTTATTTCTTTGTTTGTTACATTCAATCGCAAGGTAATACCGCTTAGATTTGCTGAGAGTGCATTCCCCAACAGGCATAACCATGTTAACGTGATACTGAACAATGGCTCTTGCTACTGAATGGGGTTGAGATGGAGCAAGAAAAAGAAGGTCCAGTTATATCTGACGCATGGATGGAAGACATTTGCTAAGTATAATGGGTTTAGAGCCTGCACCATTCTGGAGTTCTCTATTTTACCATCTAATGAGACCATCCTGCATGTCAAAATTCTGAATATCTGAAGGAGCTCTGACATGGTAGAGGCTCAGCAATTGATAATTGCTCTTTGTTGATGCTCTTTGTTATCTTTTTTTCCACAAGACTAATTTATTTTCCCTTTAAATTATGTAACCAAGTAGTCAGTATTCAAATTTTCCTATGTAAAAGCTGAAAACTTTAATTTCCTAATGTTAGTTGTTTGAAAAAAAATTCTCAAGTACAGAGTCTTTATTCCACTTAATTAGTTGTATCTTTTAACATTAAAATTGTCAAATACTATTACAAAACCCAACTCAACGTGGATGCTCGACAAAGATATTTTTTAGTCACATTTACGCCGAATCTTCAAGAAAAGTGTTCAATGATCATGCTTAAGCTGCATTGTTACAGGTATGTGTGTATAACAATACACAACATTATACTACCTCCATTAAATTGGCATGGCAAAATGGCTTACTTGTGATACCACTCCATTTTTGCACCTCCCATTCTTCAACATGAAAAAAATTGTCAAACACAAATGCATCAGATCCCTTCTAAATCCCAGCAATGGATAACACATTAAGAATACTACCCCTCTTTTCTATTTTTTCCTTCTATGTGATCTGCATAAAAACTGCTCATTTGTATGCGTGTAGTGTGAATCCATTCATGCTTCATTTTCATGCAAATCATGGAAATATATCCAAAAAATCACTCTCATCCATGGAATTTTATTAGTTATATGCTCCATCTGTAAATAAGTCGCTCATTTTATCAGTCAACTTTCATTTTAGTAGTCTTTTGGGAATCAAAATTATTTTAGTTGTTTTGTGCAGTGGGATAGAAACACTAATGCAAATAATGAGATAATTAATTAGTTTCTTCAAAATGTGGGAATTTACTAAGTCTGATAGTGTTGTAAAGGAATGAAATCTACTTAGTTTTCTTTAGTGTGGCACTAAATCAAACATGGATATTTGAGTATATGCATGTTGAATCCTACACAACCTATTATTGAATATTGCAGGCCACCGCATCAATATTTGTAGCAGGTTATCACCCTGTGTTCAGAAGTACTCTCTGACTGCAGCCTTGACCTGCTTTGATCCATTTTGTTGTCGCCTCATTAATACATAGTGTATCATATATATCTTAATAACATTATTTGCACACGCTATTCAAAAGTCAATATACTATGGTTGCTTAGTTACCACCATTTAAACCATGATCATGTCTACACACATTCCAATACTGCTTTTATAGAGTTTTCTAGACTTTACACTTTGGGTTGTGATGTACTGATCAACAGGCTACACCGCTGATGATGAGGTTTATTACTGACTCATCACCGTCAAGAAAAATTCCATGTGAATAAATTGGGCTTTATCAAAAGTTAATAACTAGAATATTTCTTCAACTTATCAATTCTAAATTATATGCCTAATCTATAAATAGTACGACAATAAATAAAAAACATATTTAGTGCTAAACGCACAAACACATCTTCTTTTTCATTCCTCATATAGCCTTTGTAAAAGTGGGGTCTTTCCATTCATTAATGGAGATCCTCTGTTGTATGTTGGAAGATGTTGTCGACTCCATCCACTTAGCGACTTAATTCCCACGGAAGACGTTTTCGGCAAATACTTCAATCACTGCATTAACGCTACCACGTTAATTAACTGACGTCTTTGTCGATCCTAAAATGGAAAGTAGTAAAAAGGCATCTGACATTGATCAACAATGTCATGTATTTTATCTCACTATTGATCCAATGGCATATCATGACTTTTTCTTTTTATATCACAGTTAATAGTTAATGGATTCTTGCTGAAAGTAATACTAGACATAGTTTCATGCATGTGACTATTTTGTATTAATCCATTTTCATTATGCATAGAGGATGCATTCTATTCCTACACTGTTCTTTAGAAAATACAGCCACTCCTTGGATAACGAGATGAAAGTTATGGACACCAATCGAAACCTGATTTCCTTGAAAATTCTTAAGGGCCACAACACTGGTTATATTGTTGAAGGGTTTGATAAGTTGGTGCAACTTTATCGCCTCAAAAACGGGGGTACAATAAAGTTGCGTTACATTTTCAATGATATCTTCTATGTACTAAAGGTGAAGGATGATAAGTTGGCAAGCATCCCAATCGTCTTCCATTATGTCAAGGATCGTTTTGTATCTAATAGCTCGGATAAGGGGAAACAAGTTATGCCAAATGACCCCTTTTTTGACCACATAGAGAGTTTCCACTCTGCATCGTACAAGATCAACAAGAAGAGGAAACAAGGTCAATTGGGTCAAGGCTAGACGAAGAGTAATTATCCTTACCGTGAGCATGCAAGAAGCTTGGATGCAAGGACTACCATCAACAAACATACCATCAAACCGCCACCTGCTCCTACCATTTTAGAGTTCGAGAAGTCTCATCCTATTTCAAAGCCTCTAGATATAGACCTCAACGTTGTGCCTAAAACTGACGAGGAAGACACCACTATACATGAACAATGTATTGTGAAAATGAACGATCAAGATGTCAAGATTACCAAGGAGCAATCTATGGTACCATTTTACAAATTCCCACCAACATATCCTACCAGTCAGCTTTTCAATGGTACTCCGCGTGTTTTTTCCTTTGCTAGATTCAACAATTCGTGCATCATTCCATTCTTCCCTAGCAAATGGTCAGACAATGCACTTTATTACTCATTCATGTGCATCCTTACTAATTAGGAGGTTCGATGCTCCTACATGGTAGCTTACGTTTACATCAATGCGATATATAAAATGCAGTAATTGATACCTTATAAATTTGTTAGTTTCTATGAGTATAACTTTTGCCACTTTATGATGCAGACTATTCCTACTAATTTTGCCATCCATGCCTTTCCGTCTAGATTCAATGATGTTCGTGTTTTCCTATCTAGCAAATTGCAGTACCACATGTATCTCAACTGGAATATTTCCTATAAGTTCGTTGAGGTCGTAATGGATAGAGAATGGAGAACTTTTGTGAGGAATCACTTTCTAAGGGCTGGTAGTGTTTTGAGATTCAGAGCATCACCCTTTAATGAGTATTTCATGTATGTAGAAGTCTTGCATGTTTGATGGACTCACTACGACATTAGTATCTATTAGTTATTTCATGTTTTGGTGGTATATGGGTTAACGTGTAACTTTTTTGTTGAGTAACTCTGTGAACCATTATGCATAGATTTTCTCATGTTGTTCCATTGGCATATTATGAACAATTAGGACACATGAGGACAAGAAAAATAGTTCATCAAGTTACTTTTCCTGCACCGGTGCTTGGACTATGTGATGTAGCTATCAACTCAACACGCTATGTATCTTATTAATCTTACCTGATTAATCTTATTAATCTTATTATTAATTAATTTGAATGAAAACATAGACTTTGTGAATTCTAAGTATGAAATGATCCACTGATTCTCTTTGTAAAATCTCATATTATTATCCTCCTTTCTTGATCATAGATTATATATTTGGTTCCCTTTGAAGACCGTGCTTTCAATTTTATAAAAATTATTGAAAATTATATATATATATATATATATATATATATATATATATATATATATATATTAAAAAGATAACTTTATGTCAAACAAGAGAGAAAGAAGTTACAAATCAGGGGATGCCAATAAATCTTCAGAGATGGCATTTCATGTGTTAAGCATTAAATAACTTACACAGACCAGCACCTCTTACTAGGTTCAGTTCAATTTGTCATCATGTCTTTTGTTTAATATTTAGTCTTAATTATTAAATTATGTGACCGTGGAAATTTATCACTATGATTTAAATTTAGATTACTCAACAAGCTGCATACACACACATACACACATGTCAAATTGGCTGATAATCCATACGTGAATTTGCAAAGTTACGTCCAAAAATATAAGGACAAATGTATACACTTCATAATCTCCCTCCTGAAACTTTCATCTCCATTTACAAAATAAATACACAATGATCAGATATTAGATGTCGTAAGTTTTAGTTTATTTTGTCTATCATGGATTATAATGATTATATACTGAGACCCAAATTAGCCAGATTAAGGAGGAGAATGATACTGCATGAGAAAAGAGGAAGGAGACAACAATCATTACCCCAAATCCATGCCACAACTGGTTAGTTTATTGCTCGGCTATCCTTATTAGCCAATTCATGGTTTAAATATATACATTGCCCCCTGTCCAAAAAAAAAAATACATATATACATTGCCCTACTCCTTCATATACTTCTTCTAACATATTCATTACCCGTCATGGCCTCAAGTGCGGCATCAATTCTTCCTCTTAAGAGGCACTCAAATATGGTATTCAGGGGTTCATCTTCAACACAACCATCAGTGAGCCCAACGGATCCAACCATACAAAGTTATTCATTAAATCCTTCTGAGTTGCATGTGATTGGTCTCAAAGATGTTGCTCGCAAGAAAAATAAGTCTGTGGCCCAACCAGATTGTTTGCGCAGTCCACTTACAGCTTTGATTCCTTCTACAACTGAACTTGTTCTATACATTCATTAGAGTTCTTATCTTAAAATAATGCTTTTCAATTTACCAGAGAAACCAATATGCACATGAATCCATCAATGGAGGAATTAGAATTACCGATCCATGCTCCTCCAGCATTTAATGCATCCAAGACTTTCGACACATGTCTGCAATGAACTGTACCCCCTCCACTTCATAGGATAATTTGGTTAATAACCAAATGCGACGGTGAGCAACTTTAGTGCATTAGATTTAGTTCCAATGACATATTCATTGTCCTTTAATGGTTTCCACTTTTTAAAATTAATAATGGAAAGATTTTACCCGATTCCCAATCATGCGGTTCCATCACCTAAAGCCCAAGTGCAACTAATCAACTTGGAAGCCATGAACATAACACCTCACATGTACCATATTTTTCACTGAATAGGCCCTTTCCGCACAATAATAGGAACAGAGTTGTTGCTCAAGGTCAAGGTTTGTTTTTCAAAAACTGGTAATATTCTAAATTCATTATTTTTTTTAACATATACATAGATGCCAGGGCATTGCCTAACCGGATACTTATTATATGGCAAGTGTTATCACGGTTTATAAGCCATATCATGAATCAAACTAATTAATCATTGTTCAATTCGCAGGGCGGATGCAACATCGCTCAGTTATAGAGCAGTCACAGCATCCTTATGCGGTACAAGCGTCCTTCCTTACCACTAATTCGACCTAAAATACCAATGGTGTCTTCGAGGATGATGAAGGTACGTCTTCGGAAATGATCGTTAAATTTTTGTTTCAACTTAGCATTCGGAATGAAAAATCTTGACTCGCTTATAACCTATGAGAGTAATGGTGTCTAGGTTAATTGTCCCAAGTAATGTAGTACTTTATATATAACAATTTTGAGTTAACATAGTGATAGATGCGTTTGACGATGCCGGCATGGATTCTGACTATGTAGAATATTTTTACACCGATGGACAACAAGGTACACTTATAACCAACACATTATATAGATAGCAAAATTTATATTCAGTATGTTCAGCATGAAATTTATCTTTGTGCTCAATGCCATTTTTTACCGCTCTTCCCTTAATAAAATAGCAAAGAATCAACAAAAAATAAATAAGAATAAAAATAGTAAAAAACCATCACTCAAACTTTTTGTATCACTAATTCATGACATATGGCCAGAAATTCTACTTCTCTTTTGAAGCACATGTTATAATGACATGCAATAACTTGGAACTAGGAACAATAAGTGGCATGGAGTCTCCATATAATCTATACTGACTCTTTTGCATAATGCAAGAGTAAAGAATCATACCAAAAAGGACCAGAACAAAACACAAAGAATTACTTAAAATTCAAGTGGAAAGTGAATAAAAGAGCTTGAATTAAAAAAATTAATTGGTTGAATTTAACAAAAAATTATAACTCAAATTTCACACCATTTAATATTCAAATATAATTTGCAAAAAAAATAGTTGAAATTTAGAGAGACAGCAAAGCAAATTTTTAGAGGACTCTTTTACCTTTGAGGCGTATGGAAAAAATGTAATACCAGTGAAAGAGAATGGAAGAGATCTAGCATTAAGTACGCAATCCATAGAGGACTTATTAGCAATATAGTCAGCGGTTAATAGAGGAGACAAAATTCGTACTTTTAGAACTCAAATTTTAGACAATTTTAAAATTCTAATTTAAAATAATATAGCAAAAATTTTGAACAAAACGAAAAAAGAAAGTTTTAAATATATCCTTTCTCTTTAAACGGTACTGAGAGAATGGAAAAGTTAAGGGAAGACAATACGGGAGAGCTTTCAGAGTTGGAAGAACTACTGGAAGAACCATTGGAAGAGAGTGGAAATAGAGTTGGGGGCATTGGCTTTATATTTTTTATGAACCACACGGTAAAATAAAGTTTTAAAGATATCCTTTGTCTTTAAACGGTACTGAAAAAATGGAAAATTTAGGGTAAGATAATGGAGGAGCTCTTCCAGAGTTGGAAGAGCTATTGGAAGAACATTGGAAGAGAGTGGAAATATAGTTGGTGGCGTTGGTTTTATATTTTTCCTGGTACATCAATATGATTCGGTTCTGCCAGGTCAGAGACAAAGGGATGGGTGAATGATCGAACAGGGTAAGTCATGGAATCTCAACTGAAAAAATCGTGTTTTGACTTGGAAATAATTTTCATCGTTCTAAACTGGAAAACCTAAAAACAAGAAAATATTATGTTCAATTTATGTTCCCTTTTTGATAATATTGTCACTGAAAATAATATTAAAATATTAACCAAAATCATATTTTTATATTCCCATTATTTTTTTTCCAAATTATGATTTTTTTTTCAGTTATCAATTTTTTGGTTCGCTTTCTGGATTTTATTTTCTTTGATTCGATTTTGGACACCCCTATTAATTATATTTTGCAATAACTTTGCCACCAGATTAAGACCATCAGTCATTTGACACGAACATTGAATCAATTATGGAAAAAGATCTGTACATACATTAAGTTTTTATGTGCAATTATAATTAACATATACTATATACAATACGAGATTGATCATCACATTTTTTAAATGAAAGAACAGAGATTCGGGATGTCGGTGATGCGATCCATTGTTGTATATACTGTAATGCATGCATGTGGGAAGGTGAGAGACTATCGAAAAGCAAGAGGAATAGAGTTTCCAGATTTGGCCTTTGTTGCATGGATGGTAAAGTCGAGCTACCACTGCTAAACACGATACTGCAATTTCTACAAGATTTGCACAGTATGAATGATGACAAAGATATTTCAAAAAGAATATAAGAAAATTTAACTCTATGTTTGAATTTACATCCATGGTCGGAAAAGTCAATCCGGTTATTAATAACGGCTCAGCACCACCATGTTTTTCAACAAGTGGTCAAAACTATCATTCAATCAGGAGTTTGCTTGCTACCGTCGATGATAGGCCGAGGTTTGCCCAGTTGTACATATACGACACTGAGAATGAAGTTAACAACAGAATAACTACTGTAAGGTATTTCTTCTAATTTGTTATTCACAGGAATGGATACTCTAATTTTTTTTCCAGAATTGAGGGGGTATAGTGTGATCTGTCACCATTAATTTTATAAGTAGAACCAAGAGAGAGAGTATTGACGCATTAGCGATCATACTATACTCCCTCAATTGTTGAAAAAATTGAGAAGATCCATTCTTGTTATTCAGGACCATTTCAATGTAAGTATTAATTGCACGATTAAAAACTATTTATATTTCCCCATGCAAATGTATAATTTACGGTGTAGTTCATTTGTGTGATTTTAGTTCTGAAACAAAATCCAACACAATTGAGGCACAGATTGTGTATGAACTAAAAGAGATGTTAGATCTTCACAACCATCTTGCAAAGAATATTTGTTTTGCTAGAGATAGGTTCGTTGAGGGTTCTAATCCAGAAATCAAATTGAGGCTAATTAGAAAGCGTAAGAAGGATGGAAGAGTATATAACTTACCAACTGTGTCTGAGGTTGCCATTCTAATTGTAGGTGACATTGATGACTCAATTCTTAAAAGGGATATTATAATAGAATCGACGTCAAACAGATTGCAAAGAATAAATGATTTACACCCGTTATACTTGGCTCTTCAATACCCCTTATTGTTTTCTTATGGAGAAGATGGTTTTAGATTGGACATTGAGACATCTATTCGTTACGGGTTTGACCGTACTAAGAAAAGGAAGACTATCAGCATGAGAGAGTTTTTTGCCTACCAACTACAAATGCGGTTCAACGAGTCACCTATCCTTTTCCAATCAAAGAGATTATTTCAGCAGTTCTTGGTTGATGCATATACCATGATAGAGTCTGAATGACTTAGCTTCATTGGGAACAATCAACCAAAATTGAGGGTAGACAAATATAGTGCACTCCATGAGTCATTCATCAGGGGAGAAGCTAATGCTGTGTCAATTGGACAGAGGATAATCCTTCTAAGTAGCTTCACTGGTGGACCCAGATACATGTTTAACCATTGTAAAGATGCCTTCGCAATATGCAGGTATGCTGGCTACCCAAGTTACTTTATCACCATAACATGCAATCCCAAATGGGATGAGATTAAACGTCTACTGAAAGACACCGGATTAAAAGCAGAGGACAAGCTTGACATAGTTTCACGGATTTTTAACATAAAGCTAAGTGAGTTAATTGCAGACTTCAAGCAAGGAAGGTTCTTCAGGAAAATAACTGGCTGTATGTATATCTTATTTTATGTATATTCATAAATTTATTGAACTCCCTTAATTGTGTATTACCAAGTCCAGATGTCTGCACAATGGAATTCCAAAAATGAGGGTTACCATATGCTCATATATTGTTATTCATGCACCCACTATATAAGCCAAAATCACCCAAGGATATAGACAAGCTTATATCAACCGAAATCCCTGACAAGCGCAAGAGACTTAAGCTCTACGCAACTATTGAGAAGTTTATGGTTCATGGTCCATGCGAGAGATACAACAATACCAGCCCATGCATGTCCAATGGGCGGTGCTAAAAGGTTTTTCCAAAACAATTTAGATCAAGGACTGTAATTGATGAAGTCGATTTCCCCAAATACAAACGGGTAGACAATGGTAGAACAATCATGAAGAAGAACACAGTTCTCGATAGTGCATACATAGTTCCGTACAACCCATCTCTATTACTAAAGTATGCTTGCCACATCAACGTTGAGCATACATGTTAGACATCTGCCATAAAATATATGTTCAAATATGTTCACAAGGTAAATGATAGAGTCACAGCTTCTTTTTCCAAAGCAATGACGAATGACAGCTCGAAAAGGTAATTGATGAGATCAGAAATTACTACGATTGTAGGTACATATTTGCATGTGAAGCTACATAGAGAATATTTGGGTATGAGATACAACTTAAGCAACCATCAGTTGTCAAACTCCCTTTTCACTTACCAAACAAAAATTTCGTGGTTTTTAGAGACTATGAGAACATAGTTGATCTCATCGACAGGGTGGACGGCAAGCCAACGAAGATCCTAGCATGGATGCTTGCAAATAGACTATTTTCATTTGGTCATGTGCTTACCTATAGTCAGTTTCCAAACAAATTTGTTTGGAAAGAAGATATCTCCATGTGGATGCCTAGGAAACAAGGCTTCTCAATTGGCAGATTAACTCATGTCCCACGTGGTAATGGTGAAGACTATTACCTCAGGCTTCTACTTAATATTCAAAAAGGTTGTTTGAGTTTTGTTGACTTGCGAACGGTTGAGGGCATGGTGTATGATGAGCGGATAATTTGTACGCTTTTTGGCATTGTTTTTAGTATGTTTTTAGTATGATTTAGTTAGTTTTTAGTATATTTTTATTAGTTTTTAGCTAAAATTCACTTTTCTGGACTTTACTATGAGTTTGTGTGTTTTTTGGTGATTTCAGGTATTTTCTGGCTGAAATTGAGGACCTGAGCAGAAATCTGATTCAGAGACTGAAAAGGACTGCAGATGCTGTTGGATTCTGACCTCCCTGCACTCAAAGTGGATTTTCTGGAGCTACAGAAGCCCAATTGGCGCGCTCTTAACGGCGTTGGAAAGTAGACATCCTGGGCTTTCCAGCAATATATGATAGTCCATACTTTGCCCAAGATTTGATGGCCCAAACCGGCGTTTAAAGTCACCTTTAGAATTCCCAGCGTTAAACGCCGGAACTGGCACCAAAGTGGGAGTTAAACGCCCAAACTGGCATAAAAGCTGGCGTTTAACTCCAAGGAGAGTCTCTACACGAAAATGCTTCAATGCTCAGCCCAAGCACACACCAAGTGGGCCCGGAAGTGGATTTTTATGTCATTTACTCATCTTTGTAATTCTTAAGCTACTAGTTCCCTATAAATAGGACCTTTTGCTATTGTATTTGATGGCTTGGAATCTTGGTAGCTATCTTTAGTCTTATGCTATCTTAGATCATGGGGCTGGCCTCACGGCCATGCCTAGACCTTGTTCTTATGTATTTTCAACGGTGGAGTTTCTACACACCATAGATTAAGGTGTGGAGCTCTGCTGTACCTCGAGTATTAATGCAATTACTATTGTTCTTCTATTCAATTCCGCTTGTTCTTGTTCCAAGATATCACTTGTTCTTCAACTTGATGAATGTGATGATTCGTGACACTCATCATCATTCTCACCTATGAACGTGTGACTGACAACCACCTCCGTTCTACCTTAGATTGGGTGAATATCTCTTGGATTCCTGATACACGATGCATGGTTGATCGCCTGACAACCGAGCGCTCGCCTGACAACCGAGCCAGCCATTCCGTGAGATCAGAGTCTTTGTGGTATAGGCTAGAACTGATGGCGGTATTCAAGAGAATCCGGAAGGTCTAACCTTGTCTGTGGTATTCTGAGTAGGATTCAATGATTGAATGACTGTGACGTGCTTCAAACTCGCGATTGTGGGGCGTTAGTGACAGACGCAAAAGAATCACTGGATTCTATTCCGACATGATCGAGAACCGACAGCTGGATAGCCGTGCCGTGACAGGGTGCGTTGAACATTTCCACTGAGAGGATGGGAGGTAGCCACTGACAACGGTGAAACCCTTGCATAAGCTTGCCATGGAAAGGAGTAAGAAGGATTGGATGAAGACAGTAGGAAAGCAGAGAGACGGAAGGGACAAAGCATCTCCATTCGTTTATCTGAAGTTCTTACCAATGAATTGCATAAGTATCTCTATCTTTATCTTTTATTCATATTTCATCTATAACCATCTGAGTCTGCCTGACTAAGATTTACAAGGTGACCATAGCTTGCTTCATACCAACAATCTCCGTGGGATCGACCCTTACTCGCGTAAGGTTTATTACTTGGACGACCCAGTGCACTTGCTGGTTAGTTGTGCGGAGTTGTGATAAAGAGTTGAGATTGCAATGAGCGTACCATGTTGATGGCGCCATTGATGATCACAATTTCGTGCACCAAGTTTTTGGCGCCGTTGCCGGGGATTGTTGAGTTTGGACAACTGACGGTTCATCTTGTTGCTTAGATTAGGTATTTTTCAGAATTCTTAAGAGTGAATTCTAGTGTTTCAAGGTGATGATCTTACCATCACCAAAGCTGATTGATTCTTATCAATTTAGCTCTTGAATGCAATGTCCTGCTGAAGCTTGGCTATCCATGTCTAAATCCTTTAGACTAAAAGCTTTAGACTAACATTGCATGATTCCTGGAATTCTCATTAAGAATTTTGATACCTTTATTTTCTTTTCCACTTAATTTTCGAAAAATCCAAAAAAATTACAAAAACACAAAAAAAAAACCAAAAATATTTTATGTTTCTTGTTTGAGTCTATTGTCTTATTTTAAGTTTGGTGTCTTGCATGCATTGTTTATTTGATCTTGGTTCTATTTTCAAGTCAATAATACAGAGAACTGAAGATTCAGTACATGCAGCAAAGGAATTATACAGAAAAAGCTGGGCGTTCAAAACGCCCAGTGAAGAAGGCAGACTGGCGTTTAAACGCCAGCCAGGGTACCTGGTTGGGCGTTTAACGCCCAAAAAGGTAGTGCATTGGGCGTTAAACGCCAGAATGTGCACCATTCTGGGCGTTTAACGCCAGGATGGCACAAGAGGGAGGATTTTGTTTTCAAATCAATTTTTTTTCCAAGTTTTCAAAATTTTTCAAAATCAAATCTTTTTTTTAATCAAATCTTTTTCAAAATCAATTTCTTTCCTTTTTTAAAGATACTTGCTAACAATTAATGATTTGATTCAACATTTCAAGTATGTTACCTTTTCTGTTGAGGAAGGTTTAATGTTTGAATCATATCTTTTCTTGTTAGGCAAGTCATTAATTTTTAAAATCAAATCTTTTTAAAATTATTTTCAAATCATATCATTTCAATCATATCTTTTTAAAAGCATAACTTTTCAATCAAATCTTTTTAATCACATCTTTTTCAAAATAGTTTTCAATCATATCTTTTTAAATTCTAATTTCAAAATCTTTTTCAAAAAATTACTTGACTTCTTTCCCACTCTTGGTTTTCGAAAATCAATTAAAGTTTTTCAAAATGTTTTTAAAATCTTTTTGATTTAATTTTCGAAATTTCTTCCCCTCTTCTCGCATCCTTCTATTTATGGAGTACCACTCCTACTCAATGCACAATTCGAACTCTATCTGACTATGTTCGAATTCTTCTACCTCTTCCTTCTAATTTTCTTTTTCTCTGACACCTCAAGGAATCTCTATATTGTGACATAGAGGATTCCATATTTTCTTGTTCTCTTCTCTTTCATATGAGCAGGAACAAAGACAAAGGCATTCTTGTTGAAGCTGACCCCGAACCTGAAAGGACCTTGAAGCGAAAGCTAAGAGAAGCTAAGGCATAACTCTCTGTAGAGGACCTAACAGAAATCTTCAAAGAAGAAGAACCAATGGCAGCCGAAAATAACAACAATGCCAACAATGCAAGGAAGATGCTGGGTGACTTTACTGCACCTACTCCCGACTTCTATGGGAGAAGCATCTCTATCCCTGCCATTGGAGCAAACAACTTTGAGCTTAAGCCTCAATTAGTTTCTCTAATGCAACAGAATTGCAAGTTCCATGGACTTCCATTGGAAGATTCTCATCAGTTCTTAGCTGAATTCTTGCAAATCTGTGACACTGTCAAGACTAATGGGGTTGACCCTGATGTCTACAGACTTTTGCTATTCTCTTTTGCTGTAAGAGACAGAGCTAGGACATGGTTGGACTCACAACCTAAAGAAAGCCTGAACTCTTGGGAAAAGCTAGTCAATGCCTTCTTGGCAAAGTTCTTTCCACCTCAAAAATTGAGTAAGCTTAGAGTGGAAGTCCAAACCTTCAGACAGAAGGAAGGAGAATCCCTCTATGAAGCTTGGAAAAGATACAAACAATTCATCAGAAAGTGTCCCTCTGACATGCTTTCTGAATGGAGCATCATAGGTATTTTCTATGATGGTCTCTCTGAACTGTCCAAGATGTCTTTGGATAGCTCTGCTGGAGGATCTCTTCATCTGAAGAAGACGCCTACAGAAGCTCAAGAACTAATTGAAATGGTTGCAAATAACCAATTCATGTACACTTCTGAAAGGAATCCTGTGAACAATGGGACAAATCAGAAGAAAGGAGTTCTTGAGATTGATACTCTGAATGCCATATTGGCTCAGAACAAAATACTGATTCAGCAAGTCAATTTGATTTCTCAAAGTCTGTCTGGAATGCAAGCTGCACCAGGCAGTACTAAGGATGCTTCATTTGAAGAAGAAGCTTATGATCCTGAGAACCCTTCAATGGAAGAGGTGAATTACATGGGAGAACCCTATGGAAACACCTATAATTCTTCATGGAGAACTCATCCAAATTTTTCATGGAAGGATCAACAGAGACCTCAACAAGGTTTCAATAACAATAATGGTGGAAGAAACAGGTTTAGCAATGGCAAGCCTTTTCCATCATCTTCTCAGCAACAGACAGAGAATTCTAAGCAGAACAACTTTGACTTAGCAACCATGGTCTCTGATCTAATCAAAACCACTCAAAGTTTCATGACTGAAACAAGGTCCTCCATTAGGAATTTGGAGGCACAAGTGGGACAGATGAGTAAGAAAGTTACTGAACTCCCTCCTAGTACTCTTCCAAGCAATACAGAAGAAAATCCAAAAGGTGAGTGCAAGGCCATCAACATGGCCGAATTTGGAGAGGAGGAAGAGGCAGTGAACGCCACTGAGAAAGACCTCAATGGACGTCCACTAGCCTCCAATGAGTTCCCTAATGAGGAACCATGGGAATCTGAGGCTCAAAATGAGACCATAGAGATTCCATTGGACTTACTTCTGCCATTCATGAGCTCTGATGAGTATTCTTCCTCTGAAGAGGATGAGTATGTCACTGAAGAGCAAGTTGCTAAATACCTTGGAGCAATCATGAAGCTAAATGACAAATTATTTGGTAATGAGACTTGGGAGAACGAACATCCTTTGCTCACTAAAGAACTGGATGACTTGTCTAGGCAGAGATTACCTCAAAAGAGACAAGATCCTGGGAAGTTCTCAATACCTTGTGCCATAGGCACCATGACCTTCAAGAAGGCTCTGCATGACTTAGGGTCAAGTGTAAACCTCATGCCTCTCTCTGTAATGGAGAAGCTAGGGATCTTTGAGGTACAAGCTGCAAGAATCTTACTAGAGATGGCAGACAATTCAAGAAAACAAGCTTATGGACTTGTAGAGGATGTTCTGGTGAAGATTGAAGACCATTACATCCCTGCTAATTTTATAGTCCTAGAGACTGGGAAATGCATGGATGAATCCATCATCCTTGGCAGACCCTTCCTAGCCACAGCTAAGGCTGTGATTGATGTTGATAGAGGTGAATTGATCATTCAAGTGAATGAAGAATCCTTTGTGTTTAAGGCTCAAGGATATTCCTCTGTCACCATGGAGAGGAAGCATGAAGAGCTTCTCTCAAATCAGAGTCAATCAGAGCCCCCACAGTCAAACTCTAAGTTTGGTGTTGGGAGGCCACAACCAAATTCTAAGTTTGGTGTTGAGCCCCCACATTCAAACTCTAAGTTTGGTGTTGGGAGGTTCCAACATTGCTCTGAGCATCTGTGAGGCTCCATGAGAGCCCTCTGTCAAGCTACTAACATTAAAGAAGCGCTTGTTGGGAGGCAACCCAATGTTATATTTTATCTATTTTCCTTTGTTATTTTATGTTTTTTTTTAGGTTGATGATCATGGGAAGTCACAAAATCAATTGAAAAAGCAAAAAAACAGAATGAAAAACAGGAAGAAAAATAGCACACCCTGGAGGAAGGCCTTGCTGGCGTTTAAACGCCAGTAAGGGCAGCAAATGGGCGTTTAACGCCCAGTCTGGCACCATTCTGGGCGTTTAACGCCAGAAAGGGGCACCAGACTGGCGTTAAACACCAGAAAAGGGCAAGCACCTGGCGTTAAACGCCAGAAATGGGCACCAGCCCGGCGTTTAACGCCAGAATTGGCACAAAACGCATTTTTTCTTGCCATTTGGTGCAGGGATGACTTTTCCTTGACACCTCAGGATCTGTTGACCCCACAGGATCCCCACCTACCCCACCACCCTCTCTCTTCTTCTTCACCATTCACCAATCACCTCAACACCTCTTCCCCAAAAACCCTTCACCTATCCAATCCCATCTTTCTCTTCACCACTCACATCCATCCTTCATAAAACCCCACCTACCTCACCATTCAAATTCAAACCACTTTCCCTCCCAAACCCACCCATAATGGCCGAACCCTACCCCTCCTCTCACCCCTATATAAACCCATCTTCACTCCTTCATTTTCACACACCCTAAACACTACTTCTTCCCCCTTTGGCCGAACCACATAGCCTCCTCCATCTCCTCCATTTTCTTCTTCTTCTACTCTTTCTTCTTTTGCTCGAGGACGAGCAAACCTTTTAAGTTTGGTGTGGTAAAAGCATTGCTTTTTATTTTTCCATAACCATTTATGGCATCCAAGGCCGGAGAAACCTCTAGAAAGAGGAAAGGGAAGGCAAAAGCTTCCACCTCCGAGTCATGGGAGATGGAGAGATTCATCTCAAGGGTGCATCAAGACCACTTCTATGAAGTTGTGGCCTTGAAGAAGGTGATCCCCGAGGTCCCTTTCAAACTCAAAAAGAGTGAATATCCGGAGATCCGACATGAGATTCGAAGAAGAGGTTGGGAAGTTCTCACCAACCCCATTCAACAAGTCAGAATCTTAATGGTTCAAGAGTTCTATGCCAATGCATGGATCACCAAGAACCATGATCAAAGTGTGAACCCGGACCCAAAGAATTGGCTTACAATGGTTCGGGGGAAATACTTAGATTTTAATCCGGAAAATGTGAGGTTGGCATTCAACTTGCCCATGATGCAAGGAGATGAACATCCTTACACAAGAAGGGTCAACTTTGATCAAAGGTTGGACCAAGTCCTCACTGACATTTGTGAAGAGGGCGCCCAATGGAAGAGAGATTCAAGAGGGAAGCCGGTTCAATTGATAAGGCATGACCTCAAGCCCGTGGCTAGGGGATGGTTGGAGTTTATCCAACGCTCAATCATTCCCACTAGCAACCGGTCTGAAGTTACTCTAGACCGGGCCATCATGATCCATAGCATCATGATTGGAGAAGAAGTAGAAGTTCATGAGGTTATAGCCTAAGAACTCTATAAGGTGGCGGACAAGTCCTCTACCTTGGCAAGGTTAGCCTTTCCTCATCTCATTTGTCACCTCTGTTATTCAGTTGGAGTTGACATAGAAGGAGACATTCTCATTGATGAGGACAAGCCCATCACTAAGAAAAGGATGGAGCAAACAAGAGACCCCACTCATCATGAAATTCCTGAGAAACCTCAAGGGATGCACTTTCCTCCACAAAACTATTGGGAGCAACTGAACACCTCCCTAGGAGAACTGAGTTCCAACATGGGACAACTAAGGGTGGAGCACCAAGAACACTCCATTCTCCTCTATGAAATTAGAGAAGATCAAAGAATCATGAGGGAGGAGCAACAAAGACAAGGAAGAGACATTGAGGAGCTCAAGCACTCCATAAGACCTTCAAGAGAAAGAACAAGCCGCCATCATTAAGGTGGACCCGTTCTTTAATCTCCTTGTTCTTTATTTTCTTGTTTTTCGAATTTTCATGCTTATGTTTATCCATGTTTGTGTCTTATGGTCATTAGTGTCTTAGTGTCTATGCCTTAAAGTTATGAATGTCCTATGAATCCATCACCTCTCTTAAATAAACAATGTTCTTAATTGAAAAAGAGAAGAATTGCATGAATTTTAAATTTTATAACAGATTAATTATTTTGATGTGGTGGCAATACTTTTGTTTTCTGAATGTATGCCTAAACAGTGCATATGTCTTTTGAATTTGTGGTTCATGAATGTTGGCTCTTGAAAGAATGATGGAAAAGGAGACATGTTACTGAGGATCTGAAAAATCATAAAAATGATTCTTGAAGCAAGAAAAAGCAGTGAATACAAAAAAAAAGAAGAAAAAAAAACGAGAAAAAAAAGGGAGAAAGAGAAAAAGAAAAAAAAAGAAAGAAATAAAGTTGTGATCCAAGGCAAAAAGAGTGTGCTTAAGAACCCTGGACACCTCTAATTGGGGACTCTAGCAAAGCTGAGTCACAATCTGAAAAGGTTCACCCAATTATGTGTCTGTGGCATGTATGTATCCGGTGGTAATACTGGAAGACAGAGTGCTTTGGGCCACGGCCAAGACTCATTAAGTAGCTGTGTTCAAGAATCATCATACTTAACTAGGAGAATCAATAACACTATCTGGATTCTGAGTTCCTAAAGAAGCCAATCATTCTGAATTTCAAAGGATAAAGTGAGATGCCAAAACTGTTCAGAGGCAAAAAGCTAAAAGCCCCGCTCATCTAATTAATACTGATCTTCATAGATGTTTTTGGAGTTCATTGCATATTCTCTTCTTTTTATCTTATTTGATTTTCAGTTTCTTGAGGACAAGCAACAATTTAAGTTTGGTGTTGTGATGAGCGGATAATTTGTACGCTTTTTGGCATTGTTTTTAGTATGATTTAGTTAGTTTTTAGTACATTTTTATTAGTTTTTAGCTAAAATTCACTTTTCTGGACTTTACTATGAGTTTGTGTGTTTTTCGGTGATTTCAGGTATTTTCTGGCTGAAATTGAGGGACCTGAGCAGAAATCTGATTCAGAGACTGAAAAGGACTGCAGATGCTGTTGGATTCTGACCTCCCTGCACTCGAAGTAGATTTTCTGGAGCTACAGAAGCCCAATTGGCGCGCTCTCAATGGCGTTGGAAAGTAGACATCCTGGGCTTTCCAGCAATATATGATAGTCCATACTTTGCCCAAGATTTGATGGCCCAAACCGGCGTTCAAAGTCACCTTTAGAATTCCCAGCGTTAAACGCCGGAACTGGCACCAAAGTGGGAGTTAAACGCCCAAACTGGCATAAAAGCTGGCGTTTAACTCCAAGGAGAGTCTCTACACGAAAATGCTTCAATGCTCAGCCCAAGCACACACCAAGTGGGCCCAGAAGTGGATTTTTATGTCATTTACTCATCTTTGTAATTCTTAAGCTACTAGTTCCCTATAAATAAGACCTTTTGCTATTGTATTTGATGGCTTGGAATCTTGGTAGCTATCTTTAGTCTTATGCTATCTTAGATCATGGGGCTGGCCTCACAACCATGCCTAGACCTTGTTCTTATGTATTTTCAACGGTGGAGTTTCTACACACCATAGATTAAGGTGTGGAGCTCTGCTGTACCTCGAGTATTAATGCAATTACTATTGTTCTTCTATTCAATTCCGCTTGTTCTTGTTCCAAGATATCACTTGTTCTTCAACTTGATGAATGTGATGATCCGTGACACTCATCATCATTCTCACCTATGAACGTGTGATTGACAACCACCTCCGTTCTACCTTAGATTGGGTGAATATCTCTTGGATTCCTGATACACGATGCATGGTTGATTGCCTGACAACCGAGCGCTCGCCTGACAACCGAGCCAGCCATTCCGTGAGATCAGAGTCTTCGTGGTATAGGCTAGAACTAATGGCGGCATTCAAGAGAATTCGGAAGGTCTAACCTTGTCTGTGGTATTCTGAGTAGGATTCAATGATTGAATGACTGTGACGTGCTTCAAACTCGCGATTGTGGGGCGTTAGTGACAGACGCAAAAGAATCACTGGATTCTATTCCGACATGATCGAGAACCGACAGCTGGATAGCCGTGCCGTGACAGGGTGCGTTGAACATTTCCACTGAGAGGATGGGAGGTAGCCACTGACAACGGTGAAACCCTTGCATAAGCTTGCCATGAAAAGGAGTAAGAAGGATTGGATGAAGACAGTAGGAAAGCAGAGAGACGGAAGGGACAAAGCATCTCCATTCGCTTATCTGAAGTTCTTACCAATGAATTGCATAAGTATCTCTATCTTTATCTTTTATTCATATTTCATCTATAACCATCTGAGTCTGCCTGACTAAGATTTACAAGGTGACCATAGCTTGCTTCATACCAACAATCTCCGTGGGATCGACCCTTACTCGCGTAAGGTTTATTACTTGGACGACCCAGTGCACTTGCTGGTTAGTTGTGCGGAGTTGTGATAAAGAGTTGAGATTGCAATGAGCGTACCATGTTGATGGCGCCATTGATGATCACAATTTCGTGCACCAGTGTATACTACGTTCAAGGAAGCATGCTATGCATTGGGGCTTCTGTAAGATGATAAAGAAATTATTGATGCAATCTTAGAAGCGAGTTCTTGGGCATCTGCAGCTTACATCCGCAACCTTTTTGTCATTCTCTTATTGTCAAACAACATTGGTAGACCTGAAATCGTTTGGCAACAGTGTTATGGTGTGCTATCTGAGGACATTTTGTATAATCATAGAAAAAATTGCGTTCTGCAGGTGAGTTTAACACTTATATCTTTGTTGTTTAGTGCCAAATTATGTTTTCGTGAACTTAAATTCACATATCTGATAACTCTATCTTTGTATATGGGTGACAGACTTACAACTTTCCGAGGACCGAATCATGAATCTCACCTTTCAAAGATACAGAAAAAACTCCAGGCTAATGGTAGATCGCTTAAAGAATTCGACCAAATGCCTTTTCCATGTATTACCTCTGTAGATGGGTTAGACGACCGTTTGATCATGGATGAACTGAACTTTGACCGTGGTGTTTTACACAACGAGTTTACTAAAAACTTCACAGAAATGAATGTAGATCAAAGGAAAGCATTCGAAGTGATTATGAAGGCTGTAGATGCGAATGATGGAGGGTTTTCTTTTTTATTTATGGTTATGGAGGTACTGAAAAAGACGTATCTCTATAAGACTCTGTCAGCAGCAATACGAAGTAGCGGTGAAATTGTTCTAAACATGGCATCTAATGGTATTGCTTCTTTATTGCTTCCAAATGGACGAACAACACATTCAAGGTTTAAAATACCCTTTGACTTGAACAAAGACTCAGTTTGTTGCGTTAAACAAGGCACTTCATTGTGCAAGCTGGTTTGCAAGGCAAAGCTTATTATATGGGATGAGGCATCCATGCTAAATAAATTGTGCTATGAGGCTCTTGACAAATGCTTGAGGGACATTCTTAGTTTTGAACCATACTATAACACAAAACTGCCATTTGGAGGAAAGGTGGTTATTTTAGGGGGGACTTTAGGCAGATATTGCATGTAATACCAATAGGTTCTAGGCAAGATATTGTACAAGAATCCATAAACTCATCCTATTTGTGGCAACACTGTACTGTTGAGGCTCACGATTAACATGCGTGTAACTGTTGGCCTAGATAGTACCACACTGAAAGACGTTGATGAATTTGCTACGTGGTTGTTAGGGATAGGTGACGACCTTGTTGGGGATTCGACTGATGGTTAGTCGATTGTGCTTATGCATGATAAAATTGTAATTGATGCATTCGAGAAACTGGTGGACTTTGTTTATCCCAACCTATTGTCTAACATCCAGATAACATCTTTTTTCAAGGACAGATCAATCTTGGCTCCAACATTGGAAGTTGTAAATGAGGTTAATGCTTTCATTATGCAACATGTAAACGTTGATGAGAAAACTTACTTGTGCTCTGACACTTTATGTGTGGAAGAAGGAAACATGGAATATGAATTGGATACATTATCATAGGATATTCTTAATGCCATCGATTGCTCTGATTTACCGCCTCACGAATTGACTCTGAAAGTAGGTGTTCCCGTCATGCTACTGCGTAATATTGATCAGTCGAATGGGTTATGTAACGGAACAATATTGCAAGTCAGAAGATTGGGTAACCGCGTGATCGAATGCATCACATTAACAGGTGACAAGGTAGGTCAAGTGGTTCTAATACCCCGCATGATTATGATTCCCAATAACCAAGCTTTACCTTTCAAGTTCCAGCGTAGACAGTTTCCTATTATTGTCTCTTTTGCTATGACGATTAACAAATCACAGGGACAGACACTAAGTACTGTCGGAATATACTTACTGAGACCAGTATTTACACATGAATAACTATATGTAGCATTATCAAGAGTCAAGTCAAAGACTAGGTTGCGAGTACTTATTCAAAACCGTGGATATATGTTATCAAAGTCAACATAAATATTGTATATAGAGAAGTCTTTCAGAACATATAATTTTTGAGATGTGTTGTATAATATATTTGGTATTTTTCACACTTTAATTCTACAAAGACATACCCGTGCATCGCATGGGGAGCTGCACTAGTGTTAACTAACTAAAAGTTAATTTCCTATACCTTCTCTTATTATCAATAATTTGGTAAATTTCTCTATTTCATTATGTAAAATTTTGATGATCACATAGCAATTTTGGTTCAGAAACGTGACAGTCCTGAATCATGTGGTTGGTGTAAAGATAAAATGGCAATGTAGGTATCAATAGGCCACGCTCAAGAGCAGAGAGAGCATAGAATTAACAAGAGTGTATATATGATAGTGTGAGGAGTGATTGCATTGCTCTGTTTACTCTCAGATGCAAGTTATATATAAATAGTACATAAAGGTTCTAGTATCTCTTAATACACACGTGACAAAAACTAACCTCCCAACAACTCTGGTAAGTTGGCACAGTAACTAACTCAGCTAACTACCTTGCTGACTTGGCCTAACTGTTTCGAAAATCCAGAAAGAGCATAACGGAGATGAGGTTGGTGAAAATATCAACAACTTGAAACTGATGTGCAGGAATGAATGTGCTAAACTAAGATTCTGCCGTTCATAACCAAGTCTGAAACATAATGTAAATCAAGCTCTACATGCTTGGACTTAGAATGCAGCACTGAATTTGTTGCCATCATGATAGTGCTCAAAGTGTCATAATAAACCTTGGGAAGAACTGTAAATTAATGTAAGAATGAAAAAGGAAACACTTACTATATAAAACATAGAAGTATGTACAGACATGAGCACTCAAACATTCAAAATCAACATAAGAATGAAAGAATAATAATCATAACAATAATAGAAATAGACTATATAATTCCATGGAAAAAGATTGGCCTAAACATGATGCCAAGACTCTTCTCCAGGGCTAACTGGTGGTAACTCTGGTCTAATCTCTTCTAGCTGCTGGAGAATTTGGTGAGCTTCCGGCCGTGGCGACGGTGTAGGATCAACGCAGTGCAAAGCAAGCTTCAAGGTGTTAAGCAACTCATCATTAACTGTTGAGGATGATGCCTTGTCCCTCATTAAATCCGAATCGAAAACCTCATTTGTCCACTCTTCTTTGACAATAGAAGCAACCCACTGAGGCAAATCCAAGCCATTCCTAGTTTCACCAGGTGACTTTCCTGTCAAGATTTCCAGCAAGATCACACCATAGCTGTATATATCAGATTTTGTGTTAGCCTTCTTGAGTTTCGAGAGCTCAGGCGCGCGATATCCTAGTGCTGCGGCTGTAGCTATCACATTGGAATTAGCAGCAGCTGTCATCAACCTAGAAAGGCCAAAATCTGCTATCTTAGCATCTGTGTTCTCATCAAGCAGCACATTGCTGGATGTAAGGTTTCCATGTATGATGTTCGCCTTCGAATGAAGGTAAAACAAGCCACGCGCAATTCCCTGCGCAATTTTCATCCTTGTTGGCCAATCAATGTATGTTTCAGGTCTAAGAACTGCATCAAAATGGGAAATACTTAATCTAATTCTATCACCAATCAATAAAGAATGAAACACGAGAAATAACCAACAATTATGAGCATAGCAACTTCTGCAAAATCGAAATAGCTTACCATGTAGGAAAGAAGCAAGGCTTCCTCTAGGCATGTAATCAAAAACAAGGAGCTTTTCCCCTTTTTGTCCCAAGTAATAGGCCCTTAGAGCCAAAAGATTGGGATGTCTAATTCTCCCAAGAACACAAACTTCTGATTCAAATTCTCTCTGACTCTTTGTGATCTTTTCTCTCAATCTCTTCACTGCAACTTGCCTTCCATCCTCCATTGTAGCCTTGTACACAGTTCCATAGGTGCTTTTTCCCATTATTTCCGCCGTTGCGCACAAGAGATCGTCAGCTGTAAACTTGATTGGTCCATCAAAATGGACTAGCTTCCCTCCAGCATCGCCGCCCTCTTCCACTTCACCAGAAGAAACAGGCGGAGCGACTCCTCTTTCTGTCCTAGTCGTACCAGCAGCTCTCCTTGTGGCCTTTCCATTATCCGCCGTAGAATTCGCCCTCTTTCTGATCAAGCAGAAGAGCAGGATGCAGCATAGTGTAATGAGGACTAAGAGCAGTGCCCCTGCTGCTATGAGAATCTTGTCTTTGGTACCTAGTTTCCTATGATGGCGATCTTTCGACTCTTGATGAGGAAACGGTGCTAGAACTTCATCTGATGGAGCAGGTGCAAGACATGGAGATGAAAGGCTATAGCCACATAATTGATTGTTTCCCACAAAGGAACTTGAGTTAAATTTCTTAGCAAGCATAGTTGGAACGGGACCTGAGAGATTGTTGTAAGACACATTGAAGAACTTAAGACTAACTTGTGTCCCAAGAGATAATGGAATTTCTCCGCTGAGATTATTCATTGACAAATCGAGCTGTGAAAGTGGGGAAATCTTTCCAATACTTGCAGGAACATGACCACTAAACTTGTTCCTACTCAGAATCAGAACAGAAAGATTATGCAGTTTCCCTAAAGCTTCAGGTATTTGGTTACCAAGATGGTTGTTATCTAAATTCAATAGTTTTAGTGAGGATAAATTAGAGAGTGTAGCAGGCAAGCTTCCATTAAGTTCATTATTCGAAAAGTCAAACGATTCGAGCCTAGAAAGTGTTCCTAATTCATTTGGTATAGCTCCAATAAACCGATTATGACCAAGGGAAATCTCATTCAGTTCTCTTAGTCTTCCCAAAGAAGAAGGAACAATGCCAGTGAAAAAGTTATGATCAAGAATCAAACTTTGAAGCCTAAAGAAGGGGCCATTATTCATGCTACCATCACCACCCCATGAATTAGGCAAGGATCCAGAGAGGTTATTGTGCTGAAGCGAAAGAAACGTCAGCGAACGCGAGCGAGTCAGGCTAATTGGAATGGAACCATGGAAGGAATTGAAGCTAAGGTTAAGAGAATAAATCTTTGTGGAATTGGCAATGTTATCAGGGATTGTTCCAGTGAGAAAATTGTTGCTTAAGTCAAGAGACTGAAGCAAAGGACAGTAACCAATTGAAAGAGGGATTGAACCTGTTAACATATTGTTAAATAACTGAATACCTCTGAGGCTTGGGAGAATCCCCAAGGATGAAGGGATTGCGCCGCCGATTCGGTTATCGTGAAGACTAAGCTTCCGGAGACCCTGAAGCTGTCCAATCCGTTCCGTTATTTGGCCGCGCAATCCCTTCCATGGAAGCTGGATTACTATAACTTGTCCCTTTGCACACTTTATGCCATTCCAGCTTCCGGAACATGCACCATAGCCGGTGTCGTTCCAACTTCTCAGGAATCCTTTTGGGTCAATGAGCTCTTCCTTGAAGGCTTGAAGTGCTAGGAAATTCGATTCTGTTACGACTACTCCATCCCAGCGATCATCTTCACACAAAACTGGATTCATAACTGTGGAATGAAGCAGCAGCAGCAGCAGAAGAAGAAGAAGAATCCAGAAAGAGTGAACATTGAAGAACACAATAGTCTTCCATCTTTCTTTCTTGTTTTCAGATATGTGGTTGTTCTTTCTCATCACATGTTGCAAAACCTGGTTCTGGTTCTGCATTGCTGTATTGAATGAAAACCAAGAGAATCAGTGTAGGAAAAGATGGGAAAGTTTTTGATTGAGTTGAGAATATTCTAGTGCATGTTCTATGTTGTGTGAGTCAATGAAAAAATGCAGACACTGTGAGAAGAAGACAGTGGTGTAAGTTTCACACAGTGCATGATAGTGGAGAGCAGGAAGGTTTTTTGTGGTGAGTGAACAAAAATCTGGCTTTATGAATTTAAATGAATCTGACACTTCAGGCTAATAAATAGTTTTCTGTTCAAAATATATGCATAAATATCAAATTATCAATCATCATGATCTTAATGAATTGCACAATTGGCCTAAATTTTATATTTTTTAATTTCCGAAATAAATCCATTCTTTAACGTTTGATTAAAGAATGATGGGTTATTTTTACGTGATCATACCAAAAAAAGGAGAAATGTTAGGATAAATATTTTTCATCAATATTTGTCGGTATTTTGTGACAAACTTTATTTTTATATAAGATTTAAAATTTAGAATTTAGTATTGTCTAAAATTTAGAATTTAAAATTTAACTAACACTATATTTTTTAAATATTATGTATAAAAATATATTTGTTGACCAGATATTAATTTTAATAATATATTTTATTTGTTATGTATTATTACTAAAAATAAATAAATAAATAAATAAATAACTCAAGAATCAATAGAATTTATTATTTTTAATTATTATTTTAATTTCTTTAATTTAACAATATATTTTTAGTTTATATTTTAAATATTATTAATTACTAATAAAAAGTTATAAATTTTACTGATTTTTAAATATTTTTCATAAAAATAACTTGGAGCATGGTGAAAGCAGCACGTGATGTTGAGGAGAATGGGGATGGGAAGCAGCACGTGATGATAACCCAAGAGATTGTCTTGATCTAAATGGGGAGCGCGGGTTGGGAGTGAGAGTGGGAGCCAACGCAATAAAATTGTCACATTCTGAGCGAGGCGTGGTTTGATGGCTCCCCATTTTCACAAACACTAACTAACGGCTACTTTAATTTATCAACTTTGAAAATATATATATATATATGTGCATTATCAGCATCAATTTATATATGTAATATTTTATCACCAGAGTATGTAGTGATATTTAACGTGTTTTGAATCTGAACATGAGAGAAGATGAAAGTAGTAAGAAAGGAAGTGCATCTAGGAATTAGAATCTCTAATCATTTTCTGTTGATTGAGTTTCTAAAAATAACATTTAATGATTAAAAATGTGATGTGCAGGTGTCCTTCTTACCTCTTCTTGACTGACCACCCGCGCCCCAAAGCCCCCACTAACGGCTACTTCTGCGCTTCTTAGGTCCATGCATGGTTCTTGGCTTCTTGCTTCAACAATCAGCCGTCAAGACCATTAAAACCTTCTTCTTAACCTCTAAACAAAATTTTATGTCTTAAATTATTAAAAATTGAAAAAAATTGATTTATTATTTAAAATTATTACACTTATTATACAAGTTAACTAAATCCATAAATTTATAATATGCATTAAAAGTGACACAAAAAATTAAAGAAATTATATTATTTGTTTTTATTATATAGTTTTTATGTTTATTTTAAATTCCTAATAATAATAATAATAATAATAATAATAATAATAATAATAATAATAATAATAATAATAATCTATCGTAAATATTAAAAAGTTAATATTTAATTGATAATGAATAAGTAATAACTAATAAATTGATTAAATTCTTTTGAATGACTAAAACTAAACTACCGCAATCACTCGTGGCTGATATAACTCGGATGAATCATTACCATCATCAATTCATCATCATTCACGTTTGACTGAATTGTCACATGGTCAGGCGGAGGAGACTTGCCAACGTGCTATTTATAAGCAAGCTGATTGATGTATTAAACATACGATTCATTCCATACATTTTTGTCAATATTATTCAACTATGATATAGCTCCTTATATTAACACACTAATTTTAGTTTGGGTATATATATATGTTGAACTTTTAGAAAGTGTTAAAAATGCCATTTACGTTTAATTTGATTAATTTTTGTGTTTAATGTTTTAAATATATTTCTCCTATAACATTTTTCGTTAATACTATTAACGAAGATATTCACGTGATAATTATATACTATCGTATCTAATATTCTCTGTGTATCTGTATTTTAATTTTACTATTTATTTTTCTGAGATAGTTTATTATGCTTTTTTATTTGCATAACAATCTTTTTACAAAGTTACTTTTGCAATTTATTTATCTCGACAACTCGTTTGCATCCTAATTGTTTAAAGACTTGTTAATTCGTGAAGGTAACTATTATACAATAATTCGGACGTCGCTTTATTATACCAATCATAAGAAGTTGGTTCATAATTTTTGTGTTTTGTTGAGCATGAGTTGGTACAAATAAAGAAGTAAGAAAAATGGACTTTTATTAATTGGATTACAAATTTGCTAGTTATTACAAATAGTTTTATTTTTTACTCCTAATCTTTATTATGGTATCTTGTTAAAACCCCTTTTTAAAAAAATTCATTAAAAAAAATAATGAAGTCAGAAAAAAGAGTATACCAGGACAAAAAATTCGCTTTCTAACTATAATATTCTTCATATTAAAAATGTGCTAAGACTTGGGTAATTCGTCACCCTTTAAGTCGAAACTTTGTATTAACCTTTTTCTAAGATTTCAATAATCTTGTAAGATTTCTTCTAGTTCGTTATTAGCTTTTCTTCGCTCGACCTCTGCATCCTATGTCATTCCTAATCAGGATGAGGTCGTTCGTGGTGAAGTTCCTTCCTATGACTTTTGTGTTGTGCCTTATAGTCATTATTTGCTTCAACGTTTCCTCTCATATCCGAGCTTGTTCTCGGATTTTTGGGAGGAGATCAAGTTCTTTTTTTTTTTGTACTTGAACATTGCTAACATAATTGTCGAATCTCATTCTTGGACTCTCTTCATTTATTTCAATGAGAATTATAGCCTCTACTTCATAGGCAAGTCGAAAGGGAGATTCTCCAATTATTGACTGTGAAGTGGTTCGTATGCCCATAGTACTTGTGAAAGTTCTTTAGCCCTTGCCCTTTTTACTTCTTGTAATCTCCTTTTGAGTCTGGACAGTAAGACTTTGTTTGTAGTTTCTGCTTGTCCGTTGGCATGGAGATGCTCTACCGATGTAAACTGATGCTTGATTTTCAACCTTACAACTAAGTTTTTCGAAATGTTGAATGAGTGAATTGGTCCTATTGTCGGTGGTGATTGAGAATGGCACTCCAAATCTTGTAAAAATATTTTTGTAGAGGAACTTCTAACTTCTCTGAGTTGTGAATGTTGTCAAAGGTTCTACTTCAATTCACTTGGTAAAGTAATCGATGTTATAAGGCATTTTACTTGTTCGGACGCTTGGAGAAACGGTCCAAGCAAGTCTAATCCCCCTTATTTTGTAAAGGGCCATGATGAGGTGATACTGGTGAGCTCCTCTAGAACTGCCATGTGAAAGTTTGTATCCAGCTAGTAGGGCGGACATTTTTTGACGAAGTTGACCGCATTCTTTTGCAAAGTCGGCCAATAGAAGCCAACTCGTAGTAGTTTCTTTGCCAATGATATTGCTCCAAGATGATTTCCACAGATGCCACTGTAGATTTTATCTAAGACTTCTTCCATCTTTGAGGTTAGAACATATTTCAGCAAAGTGGTAGATATCCCTCTTCTATAGAGGACATTGTAAACTATTGTATAGTTTTGGGCTTCTCTTACCAATTTCTTTGCTTATCTTTCTTCATGATAAAGGATGTCAAACTTGAGGTATTCTATGATAGGAATCATCCAACCCAAATTTATGTTAGAGAATGTTAGTATGTCTGTCCTGTCAACTTTTTTTGCCACTGATGGTGATTGTAGCATTTCTTGAATCAGGCTTTTATTATTACCACATGGCTTTATACTGACCAACTTGGAAAGTGCATTAACTCGACTATTTAACTCCCGCATTATATGACAAACCTCAACTTCTTGGAACTCGATTAACTGGGCTAGCGTCTTCTCTATGTACCTCTTCATGTTGAGATCTTTGACTTGATACTCAACATTTACTTATGAAGTTATAACTTGAGAGTCGCTGAAGACTATTACTTTCAAGGCTCCGACCTCTGTAGCCATTCGCAGGCCAGCAAACACTGCTTCGTATTCAGCTTGGTTGTTAGAGGTCGAGAAGTCGAACTTGAGGGAGAGATCTAGCCAAGTTCCTTCTTGATTTTCAAGAATAAATCCCACTCCACTGCCTTCCTTGTATGATGAACAATCTACATATAAGTTCCACGTCGTGGAGCTTCTTTTTGGCTCTTCCGTGGACTCCACCAAGAACTCGGCTAGGTATTGTGACTTGATGACAGTCTGAGTTTCATATCTCAAGTCAAACTTGAATAGCTCAATAACCTATTATAGCATTCATCTTATAATGTATGTCTTTTATAAGATATGCTTCATGGGTTGATTAGTTTGAACCTTGATGGTATGAGCTTGAAAGTAGGGTCACAATATCTTGAAAGCCAAAACAAAGGTATAGACAATTTTTTCAATCTTCTGGTAGTTCAGATTGGCTCCTTGCAATGCCTTTATTGTAAAATAAAAAGGTCGCTATCCGTCTTCATCTTTTTGGATGAGGGTGGAGGCTATGGCTTTGTCAGTGACTGATAAACCCCATTTGTAGGGTTTATCTTATGCTTTATTTAAGGTATTTTATGACCTTTTACCCACATTTATTCAATAAAATAGCATGATTTCATGATTGTCTCCCAATTTGTGCTTAAGTGTGAAAACATGCTTTCTAGACCTTAAATTAGTAAAATTTAATTCACCTTTGATTCTACTAGATGCCTTGATATCTTTGTAAAGTGATTTCAGGTTGAAAAGACTAGGGAAGGATCAAAGGAGTGAAAAAAAAGCATACAAAGTGGAGAAGATCATGAAAAGCCAAAGAATTGAACTCGCCCATGGACGCGCGCGCGCACGAGGCGCTTACACGCACCTTGTGAATTACTCAATGGACGCGTACGCGTACGCGTCGGTGCATGTATATGATTTTTAATGAAAACATGGCAAGCGAATTCAGAAGGGTTGTGGGGCCCAATCCCAACCAACTTTGGCGCCAAAAATCCTATTTAAAGCCAAGGATTGAAGAGCAAAGGGGGATTCCATCATTCACACACATTAGGATTAGTTTAGAGTTAGTTTTAGAGAGAGAAGCTCTCACTTCTCTCTATAATTAGGATTAGGATTAGGTTTAGTTCTTAGATCTAGATTTAGATTCATGCTTTCTTCTACTTTTGATTCTCCATTCTTGTTGTTATATTCATCTTCCTATATTCTTTTGTTGTAATTTCTTTTATGTTGCTTTTATATTTTGTTGTAGATCTACTCTTGTTCCTTCTCTGTTCTTTCAATTCAATTTGAGGTAATTCATAATAATTATGTTTCTTTGATTTGTTGTTGTTTAATTCCTTGCAATTGAGTAGTGTAGATTTACTTTCCTTGCAATTTTACTATGCTTTCCTTATATTGCCTTCCAAGTGTTTGATGAAATGCTTGGTTGGATTCTAGTATAGATTTTATTCCTCTTGGCCTAGGTAGAGCAATTAGTGATGCTTGAGTTATCTAATTCCTTTGTTGATTGATAATTAGAAGTTGCTAATTGATTTGGATACCACTAAAGCTAGTCTTTCCCTTGGGAATTGGCTAGGACTTATGGAATCAAGTTAATTCATCCACTTGACTTTCCTCCATGGTTAGAGGTTAACTAAGTGGTAGCAATGAACAATTTGTGGTCACAATTGAGGAGGATAACTAGGATATGACTTCTAGTTCTCATATCTTGCCAAGAGCTTTGTTAGTTGTTAGTTTATTCTCTTTGCCATTTATATTTCTCATCTAAAATCTCAAAAACCCCAAAACATACCTCAACCAATAACAAAAGCACTTCATTGTAATTCCTAGGGAGAATGATCCGAGGTTTGAATACTTCGATTTATAGATTTTAGGGGTTTGTTACTTGTGACAAACAAATTTTGGTATGAAAGGATTAGTGTTAGTTTAGAAACTATACTTGCAACGAGATTTCATTTGTGAAATTCTAAACTGTCAAAAATTCAATCATCAAAATGGCGCCGTTGCTGGGGAATTGCAATGGTGTTATGTTATTGGTTATTGTATATATGTGAATAGTGTGAATATCTTACTTTTTGCTTTATTTGCTAGTTGTAGAATTTTATTTCTCTTGTTTTCTATTATCTTTTGATTTTTGTTTTCTCTTTCCGTTATGAATTCTCATTTTGGCTATGAGTGTGATTACAACTATGTTGTAGGTGATGAGAACTTCAATGAGAATGTGTATCAAGGATTGGACACTCAAAGGTGGGAGGAGCCATATGCATATGATCAATCTTCATGGCAACAACCTCCACCAATGCACTATGAGCAAGAGCCATTCTATTATGCATATCAATCCAATGACTATGGTGAATCCCCTTGTGACTTTCAAGAACCACCACCGTATGCCTATGAGCTATATCCTCAACATAGCCCTCAACCATACTCACAAACCTCTTTTCACCAAATACCTCCATATGACCCTAATCCTTATCCACCGTACCAACCACCTTTTGAGCCATATGAGCCACACATAGAACCGCCACCATTCCAACCTCAATACTTCCAAGAACCACCTTCAATAACCAAAAATTTTCAACCACAAGATGAATTCTACCTTTCACCACAACCTCACATGGAAGAATATTCATGTCTATTGATCCAAGAGCCATATGATCCTAATCATGATATCCAAGCGGAACAAGAGTCAAGGGATCGTCTCAAGGAAGCATTGGATCACATTCAAGCAACCATGGAGCATGTTGTGCAACAAGTGAAAAAAGTGGAGAATGTTGAACCACCACACCCTAATTATGATGAACCACCCTCTTATTATGAACCCTTCCATCCACCCCAACCTCCAATGGATGACATCCTTGATGTTCTTGTGTAAGGACAAGAGGAGATGACAAGGGATGTGCAACAATTCATGACTGCCTTGGACGAGGTGGTAAACCGATTAGCCTCTCAATGCTTGAACAACCAAAGAACTCCCATGGTCACATGTGGAGAATCAATTGAAAAGCATAGCATGAAGGAGAGATTGGAAATTCCAGTGGAGAATGAGGAATGTTATTTTGTATTAGAGCAATTGGAGGAGCCTATGATCATCGAAGAAGAGGAAGAAGTGGCTGAAGATTTAGGAGATGCGGAACCCCTTGGGAACTTAGATTTGAACGAAATCCCTCCAAGAAGATTGAAATTGATGTTGAGGAGGAGAGTGCACAACCTCTAAAATAATTTTTGAATGAAGACTTGGAAGGAGTGAAGCAAGAATTGAGTTCCCTTGGTGATGAAGATCATGCATCCAATTTTCTTGGTGAAGAATCCTTTGAATTTGAAGAACATTCTCCCAATGAATTTGAAAGTGATGTGGAGGTAGATTTCTCTCAACCTCCCATTTATGACTTGAGTGATGGAGAAGAGTTAGATGAAGTTGATGAACAAAGGATTGAGAATGAAGAAGTTTATGAAGAGGTGGAAATTGACAAGGAAGAAAGCAAGGGAGTAGAGCTTGCTAGCACATTGGAGATACCTCTCCCCAAGTCATCACCATCCATTCTTTCATTCAAGTGGGTAAATTCCTTATACTCAAGCTTTATTATTCCCCTTGAATATGGTTTGATTGAAATGGATGGTCAACTTAGACATATTTGTGGCTTTAAGAGTAAAAAGGAGATGGTTAGTGGTTGGAAATGCCATTCTAGGTTCACCGTGATTACATGTTCAAAGCTCAATAGCAAGAGTTGGTGTAGAACTAGATTGCTTGGGTCTAGGATGATGTTTAGTCATTTCTTTGAGAATTCACTTTGCTCATCACCCACATGGACTAATGATAATCAACTTGGAGATAGGTGTGAAAACAAAATATGGGATCCGGAAACACATGAGGATCAACTTTGGGAGCCCATGGTTTGTGAAGAATTCCATCAAAGCTTGGAGTTATTAATTTTGAAGAATGAGGCACAATGGAGAACCAAGTATTGGTGGGAGTTCCAAGATGAGTACAAGCACAAGCCAACTTGATGAGGAGCTCCCCATAAGTCCAACTTAAGGACAATAAACAAAAGTGCTAGGTGGGAGGCACCCACCATAGTAAATTCTTTTCATTTTTCTCTTTTGTACATATTAGTAATTAGGTTAATTTCATATTTAGTTTAGTTTGCTAAGTTTATTTGGTAGTTTAGTATGTTAAATAAGGTTTTATAGTGTTTTGGTAGCTGTTTGGAGGTTTGGAATGCTTGAATTGGTGCAAAAACATAGAAAATTTTTTGAAAAACAGAGTACCATCCACGCGTACGCGTACGGTGTGCGTACGCGTGCCCAAGCTTTTCGGCCATTCCACGCGCACACGTACATGACGCCCCCGCGTGCATGCAGAAGTTCCCCCCCAGCCAATGACCCGAGAGTTGCGCATGCACTGTGCAAACTTTGTGCCTGAGGCACAAACATCAACCCGTGCGTAAGCACAATGGACGCGTGCGCGCCTTATCTCTGGTTCACCAGGCACGCGTACGCGTGCCTTACGTGTACGCGTCGCGCCCATTCCACTACCATCCGCGCGCGCGGCATGCGCGTGTACGCGCGGATGTCCTTCCTTCACTACATTTCTTTTCTTCTCCTCTTTCCATTTCTTTCCCCCTCCCTTCTTCTTCCCTTCTTGTACCCCTCATCCAACACTTCCAAACACCATTGATAACCATTTATTTTAGTTAACTAATTAGTTAATTAGTTAGTTGATTAGTTAGTCTTAGTTAGTTTTCATTTCATTTTCTCTTTTTCATTGTAAGTGTTGGATTGTTATTCTTGTTTACCATTAATTGATGCTGAATATTAAAAAAAAGGATGTTATCTTAACATCATTATGTTTATAAACTTTGCTGGACTCTATTGTTGAGGTTATACTTTGCTACTTAGTTTTGAGTTTTTCATGCTTACCTTTTAAGAATACTAAGTGATGAGAAATGCCTTCAAGCATGTTTAATCTTTTTGAATTGCATGATTTGGCCACCATGTGATTTGAATCCTTTTCTTTGCCTAGGCAATCTCTTGATGGATGATGTTGTGCAATTACTTCAATGCATTGTGCTTCTTGTTCATATGCATCCATATGCTTATAGCTTGAATGCTCTCATGCTTCTTTAATGATTGTTTTACCTTACAAGTTTACTTAAGGCATCTCAAGCACACTAGGATAAGTGAAATGCATGCTTCTTTTGTGAAAAAGCTTTTTATGCTAATGTGTGTTCTAAATCGTGCAATTTAGAATTCACACACCTCTTTGTCATTGATGTCACACTACTTCGCTCACCCAATTCTAGTGATTTACCTCATTCCAACAATGTATGCTTCCTTGCTTTTATATCTTCTCATCTTATGGTGTTATATTTTTGTTTTTCATGATAGATGCACCACAAGCAATAACGGAAGCAAGACTAAGAACACGCAGCAACCAGGTTGACCTACCAGCTGAAGGTAGCAATCCGGAGATTCACCGTACCCCCTTGCTCATCTTTGAGTGCACCAAGGATGGTGCAAACTTTTAAGTGTGGGGAGGCCGTCCGACCAATCGACGATTTTGGGTGACAAATTTCTAACTCCAACACTTTAACACTTTTGCATTTCATTTTTTTGGTCTTTTAGGATTTTTAGTTGTATTTTCTTAATTTTGCATATATATACACAATAAGCTTAGTCAAAACAATGAAATTTTTCGAGAAAATCATCTATAGGGCACCTCAATTGAATTGAGTAGAAAACTTTTTCATAGAACTTGCTTGAATTATATATATTGTGGATCATGTTTTTGAGCTAAGAACACAAGCAAGTGAGTTTTGAGCCAAATGGTGTGGTTACATCTTATAACCACTTGTTTTCCTTCTTGTGTGCATTATTCTCTTTCTATGATTGTAATATTTGATTTGTTTAATTCTTTGTCCATTACTTTGTGTATTCATGCATTTATATGATTGAGGCCATCATTTCATTTAGCTCACTTACCCAAATTGCCTTACCTCTTATCATCCATTGTTAGCCAATTTGAGCCTACGATTAATCCATTTGTTCTTAATTTAGCACATTACAAGCCTTGAAGCAGAAAATAATAAATGTCCTTATTTGGATCTTTGATTAGCTTAGGCTAGAGTGTGAGTATCATTCAAGTGTGAAATCTTGGAACATTGGGGGAATAAAAAGGTAGTTTTGTATTTTTATTGAAATTATGGAAAATTGGGTACATACTCATGTATTGATCAAATGTAAAACCTTATGCATTGAGGTTCTTGTATATAGAAAGAAAAAAAATTGAGAAAAAGAAAAGAAAAGAAAAGAAAAAGAAAAATAATATGGAAAAGAAAGAAAAAAGAAGAAAAAGAAAGAAATAAAAAGGGGACAAAATGCCCCAAAGTAAAGTCCAATAAAGACCAATGCATAAGTGTTGTGAAATGAAAAGGGATACATGAGTATGTGAAAAAGTGAGAAGAATGGGTGGTTATGTTAGCTTTGAAATTGTATAGGATATCATAGGTTAGGTGAAAAGTTTAAGCTTATCAAAGATTCAAATTCCAAGCTCACTTAACCATATATGCATCCTACTTTGACCCTAGCCCCATTACAACCAATGAAAATACCTCATGATACTTGTATGCATGCATGAAATATATGTCGATTGTTAGAAGAAAAACAAATCTTAGAAAGCATGATTAGGAGAGAATTGAGAGAATCAACCCTAAACACTTGAGCGAATGGAGTGAAAATACATCCGGTGAAGGTTTGATGCTCAATTACATGTTTCCACCTATGATCATCTCCTTTCATGCAAGTTTGTAAAAATATTTAATAGCTCAATTCAATTGTGGTTTAGCATGGTTGTTAATACCTTTGGCCCTTGTGCTTATATATGTATTCTTGAGGAATTGATTTATTTCGACCGAGCAATTGCATTCATATAGATAGTTGCATATAGGTAGATTGCATTTAGTTAGTTTCCATTGAATAAATGCCATACCCTTACTTCATTCTTGGTTTAAGCATGAGGACATGCTTGGTTTAAGTGTGGGAAGGTTGATAAACTCCATTTGTAGGGTTTATCTTATACTTCATTTAAAGTATTTTATGACCTTTTTTACCCATATTTATTCATTGAAATAGCATGATTTCATGATTGTCTCCCAATTTGTGCTTAAGTGTGAAAACATGCTTTCTAGACCTTAAATTAGTTAAATTTAATTCACCTTTGATTCCACTAGATGCCTTGATGTATTTGTAAAGTGATTTCAGGTTGAAAAGGCTAGGGAAGGATCAAAGGAGTGAAAGAAAAGCATACAAAGTGGAGAAGATCATGAAAAGCCAAAGAATTGAACTCGCCCATGGACGTGTGCGCGCACCAGGCGATTACGCGTACCTTGCGAATTACCCCATGGACGCGTACGCGTGCTGTGCGCGTACGCGTCGGTGCTATATGATTTTTTAATGAAAACATGGCCAGCAAATTTAGAAGGGTTGTGGGGCCCAATCCCAACCAACTTTGGCGCCAAAAATGCTATTTAAAACTCCAAGGATTGAAGAGCAAAGGGGGATTCCATCATTCACACACATTAGGATTAGTTTAGAGTTAGTTTTAGAGAGAGAAACTCTCACTTCTCTCTAGAATCAGGATTAGGATTAGGTTTAGTTCTTAGATCTAGATTTAGATTCATGCTTTCTTCTACTTTTGATTCTCCATTCTTGTTATTACATTCATCTTCCTATATTCTTTTGTTGTAATTTCCTTTATGTTGCTTCTATATTTTGTTATAGATCTACTCTTGTTCCTTCTCTTTTCTTTCAATTTAATTTGAGGTAATTCATAATAATTGTGTTTCTTTGATTTGTTGTTGTTTAATTCCTTGCAATTGAGTAGTGTAGATTTACTTTCCTTGCAATTTTACTATGCTTTCCTTTTATTGCCTTCCAAGTGTTTGATGAAATGCTTGGTTGGATTCTAGTATAGATTTTATTCCTCTTGGCCTAGGTAGAGCAATTAGTGATGCTTGAGTTATCTAATTCCTTTGTTGATTGATAATTAGAAGTTGCTAATTGATTTGAATACCACTAAAGCTAGTCTTTCCCTTGGGAGTTGGCTAGGACTTGTAGAATCAAGTTAATTTATCCACTTGACTTTCCTCTATAGTTATAGGTTAACTAAGTGGTAGCAATGAACAATTTGTGGTCACAATTGAGGAGGATAACTAGGATAGGACTTCTAGTTCTCATATCTATCCAAGAGCTTTGTTAGTTGTTAGTTTATTCTCTTTGCCATTTATATTTCTCATCTAAAATCTCAAAAACCCCAAAACATACCTCAACCAATAACAAGAGCACTTCATTGTAATTCCTAGGGAGAATGACCCGAGGTTTGAATACTTCAGTTTATAGATTTTAGGGGTTTGTTACTTGTGACAAACAAATTTTTGTATGAAAGGATTAGTGTTGGTTTAGAAACTATACTTGCAACGAGATTTTATTTGTAACATTCTAAACTGTCAAAAATTCAATCATCAGTGACAGCTAGATATAACATCAGATCTTCTCTACCATCAGGTCGGGTCAATATTGGGAGTTGACTTAAAGAATTTCTTAAACTCTTGAAAAGCTTGTACACATTCTTGGGTCCATTCGAAATTATGCCCTTTTCTATGGATTGCAAATAGTGGTAGCAACTTCAAAGTTAAGCCAGCTAAGAATCTGGATAAAGCAATTAGTCTGTCATTCAATTGTTGGACTTCTTTCAAACAAGTTGGGCTCTTCATCTCCAAGATCACTTTGTATTTGTCCGGATTAGCCTCAATGCCCCTTTGGGTAAGCATGAACCCAAGAAACTCTTTTGTTTCTACTCAAAAGTGCACTTAGTAGGATTTAACCTCATCTCATATTTTCTTATAATGTTGAGTACTTTAGACAAGTCGGTCAGTAGACTAACTTCAATTTTGGTTTTGACAAGCATATCATCAACGTAGACTTCCATTAGCTTTCTCATGTGAGGTGAGAACACTTTGTTCATCAATCGCTAGTATGTTGTCTTTGTATTTTTCAATCTAAAGGGCATAATCACATAGCAATAGTTGGCCCTAGGAGTGATGAAAGACATATTCTCTTGATCGGGCATGTACATTGAGATTTGGTTATATCCTGAGTAAGTATCCATGAAAGAGAGAAACTTGTACCTTGATGTTGAATCTACCAAGGCGTCAATATTGGAGAGAGGATAAGGATCTTTAGGACAAGCTTTGTTGAGGTCGGTATAATCTACACACATCTTTCACTTTCCATTTTGCTTTTTTACTAGGACAATATTTGCTAGTCATAGAGGGCATTTCACTTCCTTTATGAATCCAACCTCCAAAAGCGCATGTATTTTCTCTTTGACAACCTGTGATCTTTCTGGACTGAGCTTTCGTTGTCACTTTTGTACAAGCGGGACCCTGGGTACATAACTAGCTTGTGGCATATGAGGTCGGGATGGATGCTTGGCATGTTAGAAGATTTCCATGCGAAGGGGTCAAAGTTTTTTTTGTAAGAGCTTGATGATATATTCATTCAATTTCTGGTCTAAATTGGCTCCCACATTAGTGGTTTTCTGACTTCGATGCCTATCTATCCTTCTTCCATTTTTTTCTCAGGCTGAGGACTCAAATCTTCTCGAACTCATACACCATCAAGCTCTATTGAATTAACTTTTTTCCCTTTAGAGAAGTCCCATAGATTTAAGCTTTTATTGTAGCATCTTCTGGCAGATTTCTGATCTCCTTTTATAGTAGTTATTCCTTCTAGAGACAAAAATTTCACACAGAGATAAGAAATTGATACTACAGCAGTAAGTCAATTTAGAGTTGTCTGACCTATCAATGCGTTATATGCTAACGCCATGTCTACCACAATGTAGTCGATGTTTATAGTTCGTGCTTTTAACTCTTTACTAAAAGTATTATACGATGTGATGTACCTCAGAGGTCAGACAGGTGAATCTCATAAACCAAATAGACAGTCTGGGTACGCTTTCAAACTTTTTTTCTCCAAGCCTGGTTTATCAAAGGCTGATTTAAATAGGGTGTTAGCTGAACTCCCTTAATCTACTAAGGTCCTGTGAAGATTAGCATTGGCTAAGATCATGGTTATAACCACTAGATCTTCATATCCGGACACAATACTCTTAGCATCTTCTTTAGAGGTTATTATAGGCAGGTCAAGTATCTCCTCATCCTCTCCGACTTGGTAGACCTCCTTCAAGTATCTTTTGTGGGATGACTTAGTTATTCTTCCTCTTGCAAAGCCACCAGCAATCATGTGAATGTACCTTTCAGGTGTTCTTGATGTTCTTTCTCGCCATTTCCTGTCTTCACTATCTTTTTTCCTTTTACCTGTTCCGTTTGTCCTCCCAGCCAAGTATTTATTCAATCGCCTTTCTCTAGCTAATTTTTTAAATCATGTTCTTCAAGTTGTAGTAGTCATTAGTTGAATGGCCATAAATTTTGTGGTACTCACAATATTTAGTATGATTATCCGCATTCTTATTTCGAATTGGCCTTGGAGGTGGTATCTTTTCAGTGTGGCATATCTCTCTGTAGATTTTGATCAGAAAAACTCACAACAAAGTGTAAGAATAGTACTTTCGAGATCTTTTTGAATTGTGTGCTTTTTTCTTCTTGGGCTCTTTTTCTTTATCTCGGGGTTGGTATTAACTGTTTTGTCAAGCTCTAGACTTTCTCAATTAAGATGTTTCTTCCATGTTAATATACTTTTTTTCCCGTTCTTGAACTTTGTACAGAGAAGTTGAGTGCCTTTTTTATATAGACTGTGAGAAGAGGCCTTCTTTGAGACCATTAACAAGCCCCACGATAGGTACTTCAATGGGCAAGTTTTGAATCTCCAAATATACTTTGTTGAACCTTTTTATGTAGATACTGATGGATTATCCAACCTCTTGTTTGACACCCAAAATGCCTGGAGCATGCTTGGCTTTGCCTTTTTGAATGCAGAATCAGTTGAGGAAGCTTTTGGCTAGGTCATTGAAACAAGTGACTGACCTCGGAGGAAGACTATCGAACTACTTCATCGTTGCGTTAGTTATTATAGTCGGGAACACTTTGCACCGAGTTGCATCTAAGGCGTTGGCCAAATATATTCGACTTTTGAAATTACTTAGGTGATGTCGGGGTTTGGTCATGCCACATAAAGGCCCATGCGTGAGCTCTTAAAATTCCTAGGGATTTTTGCTCGCATGATTTTCTCTGAGAATGGGTCTTCACTTTCCAAGGGTATGGTTTCTCGATCAATTCAAGGTCTCCTACCCTTAAGATCAGACTCTAATCTTTCAAGTTTTTTCACTAACTCCCTACGTCTGCGCATTTCTTCGTAGGGCCCACTTGAATACGTGTTGTTGCTCCAACTCAATCTCAGGCTGTTCTATCCAACCTTAATATCCATAGAGTAACCCCATTAATCATGTTACGTCTATATCTCTTGACCGTTTAAGTATATGAATTTCATATCATATTCTTCATCCTTCTAGGTCATTTCTGTTCCTTTCTTTGTCAGTCCCCACACCTCTTTGTGAGTGTGGAGGGATAACAATTGCTCAATCGTCATTAGGTTTTTCTCTTCTTGAGGTTTAGAATTGGATGCGCCATGTATCTATCTTTTGGGTGATCGTCCACTATGGTTGGGTGTCGAACAACAGGTCCTCAGCAACGCCGCCAATCTTCTGAGGGTTACCTGAAATTGATGAGGTTTGGGCCTGAACATGAGGTTTACACACCTTTTAATGAGAATTTCAATGTCTTCCCCAACAAGGTAAAATCATCCAAGGACTTTGAGTGAAGATGGGGTGGTACCTGCAAGACACTCTGATGCTCAAGTTAACAAAGATTTTAGACAGGTTTTAATATATTAGGATTCAGTTTTACCTTGTGTATGATAGGGTACTTATATATATAATAGAAAAGATGGCCTTATTATCTTTCTGTAACTTATCCTCCTATAATATTGGGTGGTTACTTTCTCTTTTATTAGGAATTGTTGAGATTCCATATTTAAAATAGAGGCCAAGTTATTAAGATACACTTTAATGCAGTTGAGATTTCTTTGGCTATGCAAATCAGGTTGGCAAATAAATCAATGGATCTGTTTTTTGAGACCCTTTTGTTTATAGATTGGGTCTGTTCACCTTACATTTGGCTTTACTATTAGGTCAAGTATGAACAAATATATAAATTATATGTATTTTTTGTCTATGTTAACGTACATTATTTACCAATAACATAGACTTTATCCAATTGATTATTTTATTTTTTTTATCTTTCAAAAAATAATATAATTTGATAGAAATAAAAAACTAATTAAATACATAAGTACTTATCAAATCATTAGTATATAATAAATTATTTTTAGTGGTAATAATAACGTGAAAAATTAAAAAGAGTTCTGATCAAGATTCTGAAAATCGGATCGAATTGTTTAATTCAATCGAGAATCAGTATCTAATATAGTTTAATCTGTAAATAATACCGTTTTTTTTAAGAACTGTCAAAAAATCAGAAAATCATCTGGAAATAAAATCAAATTGAATCAGAACTTGAACGGTTCTTAAAAGAAGAATTGAAAAAGAGTAGAAAATAGTGATGGAAAAAAAATAAGACAGCAAACCAAAAAAAAGAAAAAAAATGGCGGTGGACGCTAGAGCAGACGCAGATAATGAAAATGGCAGAACAATGATTGAGAGGGAAAGCAAAAATAAAAAAAATGGGAAAGGAGAACAGTATAACACAATATACAATATAGCATAAGACAAATCAAAACAAGAATTAAAGAGAGTAAATTTCAATAACAAGCATTTATAAAATTTTAAACATCCAAGAAAAGATTAAAGCAACAAAGACCTCAAGCCTCGCAAAGAAAAATGGAAAATACTCTTAGCGGCCACTGCAAATGTTATGAGAAACAAGCAACACATAAATTTTACTCAGGCAATTGTAATATTGGGGTTAGTAATTGAATGAGTTCTAGGCTCTTTTTTTTTTTTGTCTTTGAACTCTGTCAACAAGAATTTTTTTTCTTTATTTAAACAAGATTTGTCTTATTCTTTCTTTTTTTTTCTTTTTAAACTTTTCTTATTATTGTATAAACATATATTCTTTTTTATAGAAGTATATTTTTTATTTTTTTAATATAATAAATTATATTTATTTTATAGATAATAATATAGTACATCTAATTTAAACTAAATATATATATATAGAAAATTTAAAAAATATAGAAGAATGCACTTATTTATTAAATAAATAAAATAAAAATTAAGACATAATTAAATTAATATTTTTTATGTGTTGTTATTCTTTGTTATTCTATTACATAAAATATATAATATCATGAATTATATATATATAAATTTTACTATCCCAATTTAATGATAACTAAATTCTTTTTTTTTTCGGTCTAAAAAACTTGATTCTTGCTGGTTGAGGTCCTCCATGACAGTTTGAGCCCCATCCCAAGATTCGCATCGTTTTCGGTAAAAGAATAGTGTTCGGTTGTCGGGTTGGCTTTGCCCATTATACGTCAAGAATTACAATTAAACAACACTAGTACAGGTGAAGTGTTTTCACTCTCATTTTATTCGGACTTATTTAAATTATCAAATTATCATACCAGGACTATTAATCAACATGATTAATGCTGAGTTATTGGATCACAATCACTAAATTATTAGTAGAATTATTTAAATAAACTTAATTAATACAATATTTTAAAATAATTTGATATTGGTTATGTAATATAATTATTACAATATTATATATATATTTATTTATCAAATTTATCAAGTTTAACTGATTTAGCTGCATGAATGGTTAAAACATCAAATTAGACTGATTAAAAATTCAGTTTTCTGGCCAAATTAGTCAATCCAGTTCAGATTTCATAACTATGACATTTTAGATAAAATTGATATTAAAACTTAATTGAGACACTTCATTTACTAATAGGTTATTATATGTATAAAATAAGAAAAAAACTAACACAAGTTCTTTTAATATAATAATATTATGAATTTTTTAATTTATTTATATTTTAAATTAGGATGTTGAAAGAAAATTATTAAAGATCTCTCACATAATGAGTAGAGATGTCAATAGAGTGAGTAGAGATGTCAATAGAGCGAGGCAGGGAAAAGTTGTCCCATGCCGGAACTCCAAACTTCTTTCCGTCTTCGTCCCTATTCTTCCCGTTCAGGAAGATTGTACTGAATCTCCATTTTTTACTTTTCCACAGTTTTCATGACATTTTCTTTTGATTTACACTTTGCAAACCATAATTTGTTCTAATAACAAAACAAGAAACAACTTCCTTTGTTCACTACTTCTGTCCAAACCATGGTTTGATAAACAATAAAAGAAAAATCATGATTAATGTTACTCAAATATGCTAAAATAAGTTTAGAAATACTCAATTATATTTTTACCCTTTAAACCATAGTATGTGCTTTCTCAACATCAAACCAGACACAAGATGAAGCCACCACCAACCTAAGTATACTCAAATTATCACCCTACCCTAATCTCCCACAACATGAACTAATAATAGTGCTTACAGCATCTACTAATACAATAATCTCCCACAACAAGAACTCATCGATTTCCCAAAACAAGAAGCTCTGCCTCAGCAATTTATCTGCTCAACCCTTGCAAGATAAGTAAATTAATAAAAAGTAGTACATTTTCTGTCTTGCATAAAGAGCACTCCAACAAGGATCCAACCAAAACTAGCCCCAATGTCAATGTCAGAATACAAAATACACATGAAAATAAGTTAAATAATAGTAACTAATTTGGCGCATTGTATTTTTGCACTGTATAACTGCTACTCTAGAAGACAACAATACTGCCATTAAAAAATAAAGAAAAAATGATATCAAAACTTCATTAATTGAGATCATAAAACTTGTCAAGTTGCAATAATTGCCATCTACATATATGTGGTATAAGAAGAAAATTACCAATTACCTAAAATGAATAGAAGCTACAAGTTCAACTAATTAATCAGAACAAAACCTCCGAGACAATCCAGAACCCTATGCTCACAAGCGCGAACCGGCCGGACCGCCGGCGAGGAACGAGAGCAATCCGGCATTGCGAGGCTCCAGGTCATCAAGGAAAAGATCCTCCGGTACACGGAACGCGCCGTGCAAGCACACGACGGCTAAACCAACGGTGAGGGAGGAGATCAAGAGAGCACCGACACTGGTGACGAAGACGACGAAGACGGTGAGGACGACGAGGGCGGTGACGGTCTCCCGGTCGGAGAAGGTACGGCCGAAGAGGAAGAGTGGCTGGTCGGAGGGGCGGAATAGGTAGAGGATGGACCACGCGGCGAGGAGAGAGAGAAGCACGAGGAGAGAGAAAGGGTGAGTGACGAGTGAGAGAGCAAGTGCGAGTGCGATTAGGGTTACGTAGTTGACGCGGAAGTAGGAAGCGTTCTTGCGGATCCGGGAGTATGCGTCGGAGAGGGATTCGGGTCGGGAAATTGAGCTCCGATCGAGGAGCTCCGACCAGGGGCGGCGGTCGGAAAAGCCTTGGCGGAGGGAGGAGCTGAGGCTGGAGATGAAGGCGCGGAATGCGAATGTGGCGATCGGGGGAGTGGCTGGGGCAGTGTGGGCGTGTGGAGTGGAGATTGGGAGAGGAGGCGATTCGGCCATTGGAGGCGCGTGAATCTCCGAATGGCGCGAGTAGTTTGGCACAGTGTTGAAGAAATGGGGAGGGCAGTGGAGAGTGAAGAACGACGAATTATTATTGATGTTGTGAAGAAGGGCGTGTTCCGTGGTGTCCAGGGACGATGATTCGGGAAAGTTGCATGGTATTGTCAAGAGGGTTATTCATGAAGAACTACTTTTGGTTATTACTATACCATTTTAATATTTAAAATAAAATATACATAATTTAAGATGATAGATTAAAAATATTCTATATTTTATGACATGAATAATTATTTAAAAGAACGAATCTAATTAGATAAATATGTGAGTAAGAGTAGATCTAAGAAAATAGAAAAGTTCTGTATATAAGTCATTAGCTTTACAAGTTAATTAACGAATAAAAATCTAAAATGCGTTACAAGGGTTACGTCCCATACACGCGCTATATAAAGATTTCGCGTATATATAACTTCCAAATTTAAAAGATTTGTTTTCTTCTTCGTTTTCCTTATTTCTAGATTTGCTCGTTCTCCTTATTTCCTTCTTCGTTCTTCTTCTTCTCGTTCTTCTTTCTCTGTAACTCCAGCTTCATTTTCTATTCGATTTTTTGTTTTCTGAAATCAAAGTTTGAACTCGTTTTGAAGATAATGGATTATTCAACCTCAGATTGTCAGCTGAATCAGGGCGAAGTGGATTATGAATTTGTATCTAACGAAGTTCCTGATGTTTGATTTACATACGATTACTCTGAATTTTGTTGCAGTAATTTGTATAACATTGTGTAGCTGAATAATTCGTGAACATTGATTGTGAAACTAACGCGTGAACATAAATCTGTGGATTGAATCTAATGTATTAGTTTTGATTGATTATCTGGAATTTATAGCAGATGCTTGGGTGTACATCAGAACTTTTTTGGTGTATTTTTACGGGAAGTGTGGGTGTATTTACAGTTTATGACTTTTTCTGTTATTTTAGATGAGTTGTTGTCGTTCGGGTGTATTATATCAAACATGATTGGGTGTGTTTTTAGTTTTTGACATGGTGTATTCTGCAGCATGTGTATTTACAGTTTATTATTTTTTTTGTTATTTTAGCTGAGTTGTTGTCGTTCGGGTGTATTATATCAGACATGATTAGGTGTATTTTTATTTTTTGTCATGGTGTATTCTGCAGTCTGTGTATTTACAGTTTATGGCTTTTATTGTCATTTTAGTTGAGTTGTTGCCATTCGGGTGTATTATATCAGCAATGATTGGGTGTATTTTTAGTTTTTGACATGGTGTATTCTGCAGCATCTCTCTGTTGTTCATGACCAGTTTGTTCCGAAGGTTGGAATGACATTTACCACCCTTGAAGATGTTGGAAAATTTTACAGGAACTACGCCAATGCTGCAGGTTTTTCTACAAGAGTTCGGAGCACAAATAGGAAGAAAAACGATATTAAGAATCAATTAATTACATGTAGCAGAGAGGAAAAATAGAAATCTAAAATATCTCCGACCGAGAAGACGAATCCGACAGCCGGTTTAAACTGTCCTGTAAGAATTTATATACACTCATTGAAGGAGGTTGGTGCTTGGATCATTTCAAAGGTTGTGTTGGATCATTCACACCCCTGCTATCCAAGTAAAGCAGAGATGCTCAAACAGCACAGGGAACTAAGCATGTCCATTTGTCGTACAATAGAGAATAACGAGGAGGCTGTTATTAGACCAAATAAAACTTACCAATCATTTGTTGCGGCTGCCGGGGGTCACCGCGAGTTAAATTTTATTGAAAAGGATGTGAGGAATTACGTTACGAGAGAAGTGCGTAATGTTTCTGAACAAGAAGATGCAAAAGAATTTGGAAAATATTTGTTACGAATGAAAGAGAAGAATCAGAATTTCTTTTTTGAGCTTGAACTCGAGGAGGATCAATCGATTAAGCTGGCATTTTGGGCCGATGCAAGAAGTAGAGCTGTCTTTGAGTATTTCAGAGACGTTATTTTATTTCACACAACCTACAATACAAACAGGTAACAAATTGTTCCTGTTTATGATGCTAAATTAATGTAATTTTATGAATCCATAGTAGAGGTGTATATTGGTTGTTTTTTGGGTGTATAAAAAGCATTTGTTGGGTGTACCTAATGATTTTCTATTCTGCACTATGGTAATTTGTTTCAAGTATAATTTGGTTTGTGGTTCTTTTGTCGGGGTGAATCACCACGGTCAGTCAACACTTCTTGGATGCTCTTTGATGAAAAACAAAGAAATTGAATCATTCAAATGGTTATTTCAATGTTGGCTTCGTTGCATGGGAGGAAATGCTCCGAAAGTGTTCCTCACCGATCAATGTGCATCAATGAAAAGGGATTTAGAGGCCTGTATGCCAACAACAATTCATCGTTGGTGTATTTGGCACATCATGAAGAAGATTCCAAGCAAATTAAACGGGTACAAGGGACATACAGAAATTGAACAAGAAATGAGCCAAGTTGTTTAGAACTCTCATAGTAAAGACTCATTTGATAGGAACTGGAATGATTTTCTGTTGAATTTTGGTCTTGTGGACAAGTGGCTTTCAGGTAATGTTTGTTTAAAATCTGCAGCAGAGGTGTAATTTAAATTTACGTCGGGTGTATTTATAGTCTGTTTATGGGTGTATTCTGCAGATCTCTATGAAGACCGTCATATATGGGTTTCAATATATTTGGATCACCATTTCTGGGTAGGGATGAGAAGGACACAAAGGAGCGAGAGCATGCATTCATTTTTTAACTAGTTTATTACCCGGAATAGCTCGCTTATTCAATTTGTCAAACAATACGATAATTGCCTCGGAAGCAGGGTGCAAACAGAGAGAGAATCAGATGCTGCAGATTTTCATACGGTCATACCGTGTGCAACCAAATTCTCCATTGAAGCTCAGTTTCAAGATTTGTGCACTCATCAAAAGTTTAGGGAAGTCCAAGCACAATTAAGAGGAAAGGAGAATTGCAAAACTAGATTAACGAATTCCGCTCTAGACTATTCAGTATACGAAGTTGGAGAACAAGTTTCCAACTCAATATTCAATAAGTTTGTGGTTACTTACGACTCAGTAGCAACCGAGGTAAAATGTCAATGCTTATTATTCGAGTCAAAAGGGATACTGCGCCGTCACGTACTAAGCGTGTTAAGCTTTGAACAAGTAAGCCAAGTGTCACCTAAATATATACTGGAACGATGGAGCAAGAAGGTAAAGAGGCGACACACACACATCAAGAGCAGCCACGACGAGCCATTGTTGGAGCCAAGAAGCAAGAGGTTTGACGAATTGATTTTTCTTTCGCAAAATATTTGCGAATTTGCATCAGAATCGGAGGAACTGACTGCAATTCTGCACCGTGCGTACGATACCGTCATGGTTGAGATGGAAGAATTGAAAGCCAAAAGGAATGGGACATCTTCTTTATCTCACGAAGACGCCAACTTGGAATCCGTTAACGAGCTTCAGAGTCCTCCAAGGATTTGAACAAGAGGACGTCCAAAAAATAGGCAAGTTTCAAAGTTGGACAAACAGATTAAAAATGCCTCAAAGAAGAAGAAAATGAAAGCTTTAAACGAGGTAAAAGTGATGTTTTTAAATATGTGGTAATTGAGTTTAATTTTGTCGTTAATAGTTTAGCTAATATGTGAGTTTGTTATATTCAGTTAAACCTTTTTGATGCTGGATCAGTGGTGCATTCAAATTCCAACCAATATCAAATACGTGTGATGAATTATCAATTAAGGGTATTAGCAACAGTGAATAACTCTTTGGGTGTATAGTTACAAAATGTGGGTGTAAAAGCAGTATTATTTTGGGTGTATTTATGAATTTTCTTGTATTTCAGATTTTACTTATATATAGATATATATACTTCACAATATGCTATTTATGTTAAAAAATTACTGATTTGGGTGTATAGTAGTTTCATTGGTTTAGGGTTTAGGTGTTAGGATTTTAGGATGTTAGGGTTTAGGGTTTATGGTTTAGGGTTTATGGTTTTAGGGTTTAGGGTTTTGGGTTTAGGGTTTAGGGGGATAGAAGTTTGGGTGTATATTAAGCAATCTTGGGTGTATATTAAACTTTCCTTGGGTGTAAAATTTTATAATTTGTGTTTATACCTGGCTTGATGTTTTTCTTCATATTTTACCACCTGTAATACAGAGCTTTTGAATACAGCACAAACAGTTTAACAGCACAGACATTTTAACTATGGAAAAAAATTTCATTGAATAGAAGTTGTTTATAATTGGCAAATTTTTACACCATGTGTTCAATTTACAAACTAACTAGCAGTTACATTACTCAGTTTCTATATCATTAGAGTCTATGTGACAAAATGGACTCAATAATACTGAGGATGGCTTGGACAGTCTTATTGCATTACTCCCTCTAATTGCTTCAGCTCTGTCTTTATTCATTTCACTGAATAGTACCCGGGAAGCATATTCTACTCTATAGTGGTCCACCTCGTCCTACAATTAAAAAGTATATTCTGTTTAAATAACAATATTAATTCAGTAAAGTAATACAGAGTTATATAGTTTTAAAGACAGTTACCTGTGTCCAATTATCCCACTCATACTTTGCCCTTTTAATGTTTTCGGGCTCAATTAACTCAAGCCACTTCATAATGTAAATAGCACAGTTATAACTGAAAACGAAGAAAATAAATTACAAATCTCATTTAGGAAAGTTTAATGTTCAGAGTCACAAATTTATACCTTGCCTTTTGGCCTGAGATGTTAACGTATGGTGCTCTAATTTTCTTCTCATTCTCCTTTCTCTTCAGAGGTGCCCCGCCAGCATATACTCTCATTCTTGAAATTACATATCCCTTAAAAAACAAAACAAAGCAGTAATACACCCAAAGGAAATACACTCAAAGGAGAACATACTTACACCCAAAGCAAAACATACATACACCTTATATTGAATTGAAATACACCTAACTATTAAAATAAAGAACATAGAGCCAACTTACAATGAATTTATTAAGTTCCTTTCTGTCATCGGCTGGACATTTCGTGTGTACCGGGTCAAGTATATAAAATCTCCACTTTCTTGTGTCAATCAGCCATAACCACCAATGGTTTGAGTGGCAAATAGATGCAAAAATCTAAAACATGGCGACATTTCAACAGTGTTTTATTTTATTTGGCATATAAGTAAAGAATAGTACTAACAAATTTTACAAATGGAAACTTACATATCGATGTGATGTTAATTTTTTTGCATTTATGAAGGGAATAAACATTGGGTATTCTTCCACCCTAAATTATTTATTGGTTTTAGGTGATATGAATTCCCCCTTTGGATGCTTCGCAATGACCATGTTCTGCAACAATTGTGAAACAACAAATGAAATACTGAAAATACATCCAACTAAATACTTTAAATAAATCCAAATGAATACACAACTTACACACAATTGAACGTAAAAAATACACCCAAATAAATACAAAACAGTCCTAGTTGATCAGAGAAAATACACCTTAAGAAATACAGAAAATACACTCAAAATTAGTAGAAGTAAAATTACCACAATATCAGGGGGGAGACAGTATACCTCTTCTTGAAACCTTTTATCATTTTTCTGGTTGAGGATGAGGCACATGGCAGTTACAATCTAGAAAAATATGCCGAAATCAATTTACATTAATAAACATTACAGTTAACTTTGGTGTAAAAACATTAATGTTATTCTAATATTACCTCAGGTTCTATATAACTTTCTGATTTGAGTGATGCAAGGTGCATTCTTGTCAAAATGTATTTATCTTGGACAATCAGAGTGCACACGTTGTCAAACTCATTAGTTCTGCCATCTGCGTATTTCTTCAATCGCGTCCCCCAGATGTAGCACTTCTCTTTCATCTCAGCCGTATTTTGATTTATTCTCGCAGGAGTTTCAAACTTTCCATAACTTTCTCCGCCACTCTCCTTTTGAATTTGTAGACTTTTACTTTCTGCTTTCACCCACTGTTTGCTATTTTTTCCACCAAATTCCCTAATTGTTCTAGCAGCTTTGGGGTTTCTGGAGTTTTTTCCATCCCTCCTTCTTGCGTTGATGCCCCCTCATGCGTTGCTGCTTTTTCTTGGCTTGAATCAGTCAAGCCAAGGCTGAATGATGGCAACGGATCTGCTTTAGGAACATACGATGCTGTCCGTGCCATCATCATCAGTGCAGCAGCATCTTCTGGGACTGAATTATTGCGTGATCATGTATAACGTATTATAAGAATAAGAATATAAGGATGATAACCAAACATTGATTTTACTTTGATGAACTTACATTTTAGATAGAGTTGGGGGAAGCGTGTGTGTGCTTTCTTCAAGTTGTTGGGGGAGTTCAGGAGTGCTGCACGGTACATAAATTTAATCATGATGTAAAAAAACTAGTCATGGATCAATCGTCAAAATATACACCCCAACAGGAGCAATATACACCCAAACTATAACCAAATATATACACCCAATATTATTTATTACCTTTTTTTAGTTCCTTCAATTTGTAGTAGAGGGGTTGGTTCATTTTCTATTTCGGGTGTTTTTTCATTTTTCAGTATAGATGTTGTTTGGGACAGTGGTAGACAAACTTGAATCGGAACTTTAAACAAGAAGAAAAATAAAAGGTTAAGAATGACTTTGAAAATAAAAATGTTATAAGGTTGAAATATTTTTGAAAAACTCACATTGCAAGCCATTCAGATTGTGTCTCTTCCCTCACAACCATCATATTCTCTTCAAACAGACTCAACCTAAAATACACCCCAAGAAAGTCAAAAATACATCCGAATAATTCAAAAGAAAGACAGCCTTTATTTTTTGAGAACTTACATACTTGCAGTTTTTGCTTTTTTTTTCCTGTCTTTTTTTTTCTCGAATAAAACAATAAAGGGCTTTTTTTCTAAAAAAAAAATATATATAGAATTAGAAGTAGAAGGTAATAAAAAAATAAAAGCAATGATTATTTGAAAGAGAAATTACATGCTCTCTGCCGGTTTGTTTACACTACTTTGTTCTGTGTGTCGTTGAGAGGAAGGATCATCACTTCCCAAGTTTACGTCCGATATTCTAAACATAATAGAGTACATGTTATTCACAAAAAAATACCATACTGTTAAATCATTATAAAAAGATTTAATCAAATAAAGATTCTTACGTTTCAGATGAGACATAATGACCTTCGGTCGATCGCAGGTCAGCTTGTTTCTTCCTGCGAAACAAGAAACCTGCAAAACAAGAAACAATTATTAGCAAATACCCCTAAAATCTAAAATATACACCCCAACAAGACATACCCCTATGCAGCAGATTTTTCATTGTTTTCCCTTAAGAATGCATCTAATTCTTGAGTTCCAATTTCAGATCTGACAGTACATGTATAAAAGAACATGTTAACAAATATAATTTTGATGATAGACGGTAATATAGCTTAGAAAGTACTATACCCATGATAGGATTGAGCTTGCTCAGGAGATGAATCCTGCACAATGGTCTTTTCCTTTTTGGATTGTGTCCTGGAAAAAAAAACAAGTATGAATCAGAAATACAAAATTAATATGATCACAGAACACTATCCAAAGAAGTGCTTACTTTTTTGGTATTCTCTGAGTCTTTTTTTGTTTTTTGCTTCTCCACTTGTGATGATTCTTCACTTCTATAAGTTAATCAGAGACACTCTGTTAATACATGAAATCTTGATAATAAACCTAAAGGAAAGGAGTAATAATTTCAAAATATCACTCATCAGTTGATTCAGATTCTGAATTAGAATCCTCCTGAATCTTCTTTCTTTTTTTGACTCCATTCTAAAAGGCAAACAATCATTATTTAAAAACATAATAAAAGGGATAAAATACACCCAAATGAATGAACACAGTACACCTAATTTGATAAACAAAATAACCCAACTTGATAAACAAAAAACACCCAAGTGTGTTACTTACTTTTTGGCTTTCTGTTTTGGTTGTTTTCTTGTTGAATCCTCTGAGTCTTCCTTAGTCTCAGACTCAGAGGTAGAATGGTCACTTTCAGTTGTTTCAGTCTCAGATGATGATGTTGAACTTGCCTTCCTTTTTTTGGTTTCTTTTTTTTTTCTTTTTTCTTTATTTCTTTCATTTTTTCCTTTGGGTCGGCCATCTTTACAATCCCCTGAAACATTAGAAATTTTAGTTAGCAGCATTCAGGTAAATAAAATACACCCAAGATATTTTGTTCACTTACCATATGATCCTCCATTTCTGCCCTCATTCTTTCAACCAACTGCTCCTTACTCCAGTTGGCAATCCAGGGTTCTTGAGGTCTTTCTGCCCTATTCTTGTCTTTATTTTTTGATAAATGAAAGTAAATTATCATCAGGGCAAAGAGGCAGTCATCAATTGCCTTTTTCTTTTTCACCTTCTAATTTGTTATGCCCTTGATGATAAAATTCAAAACATGTCCTCCCCAGTTTCACTCTGTTATTGTGTCCATCTTGAAAATTAGGGCCAGGTGCACATGTGAGATTTTGTTTATTGTTGTTGGTAACAGGAATGTCATCTGTATATAGAGGATGAAAATCCTCTTAAACATGAGGCGCCCCTGTTCATTATCAACGGCAATAGCCATCATCTCATCTGTAAGATTTTTGAGCGTTACCCTGGAATCTTCTAAAAATTTGTTTGTCATCTTCAGAAAGATCCTTATAATTGACTTTCTGAGAAAATAGATCTCCTACAAAAAGGAAAACAACATGGTATGAAAATCAGTTCAAATACACCCAAAATCAATTGAAACACACCTGAATATGGCTCATATACACTTATGTTTGTAGCGAGTTACCTGATGCATTGATGCCAAGTGCAGCCCCTATTGTTTTTGGTCTTATTTTAAATGAACCGTAGCCAGTTTCCAGTCTGTTTTTCCCTAGTTTGAAGAAGTTAGCCAACTCCCTTAATATTTGGTGATGCATCATCAGCGGCGGGATGTGCATCAGGCTGCCAAATCCCAAATCCCTAACTATTGTTTTCTTCTCCTCACTCATGTTTCTGAATTTCTCACTTAACAAATGTGTTGCACACTTAAGGTCCTTGGTTTGCTGTAAACAAAGCAAAGCAAAATTATAGTCAGTTATATTTCTATTATATAAAACTGATTTCTCCTAAGACATATATTTGTTCTTACATTTTTTTCAACTTGGTTTCTGCCTGCCATTGTTTCTGAAATAAAAAATACACCCATAGATATCAGTAAGATACACACATAGATATGAGTCAGATATACCCATAGATATGAGTTAGATACACCCATAGATATCAGTCAGATACACACATAGATATCAGTCAGATATTACTCAAACATGCATTAACATACAAGGTCAAGCAACATTACAAGGTCAAGCAACATTACAAGGTCAAGCAGTATACACCCATGGACAAGCAAATATTAGAACAGTTGCAACTGATCATTATATTACAATATATCAGTTCAGAAATATACATCCAACAAAATACTCCATATACACCCACCAAATCAAGCAATATACTTCCAAAAATCAGTTACCAGAAGAACCAGAACAACAAGAACAGTAACACTAAAACTAGAAGAACAGTATAACCTAGAATCAAGAATAACACTAAAACTAAAACAAGTAAAACATTAAAAATTGTAAAAACCAAGAAGAACGTAGAAGAATAGTAAAACCTACAACAACAGTAAAACCTAGTTCTTCGATTTCGAAATGTGAAAAATATACAGGATGAGTAAAATAGTAACATAACGTACCTTGAGTATTATAACTTTGTTTTTTCTGGAGATTCTTGATCGAGAGTTCTATGTTATGTTGATGGATAGTTTGAATATTCGCGACGATTGCTATCTCTGCCGTTTGCAATGTTACTCGAAAATGGAACGGTTTTGTTTTCTCCGAATAGCTTGGAGAAGTGGAAGAGTCCGCCATTAAGAAGTGATTTTCGCGAAGAAGTGGAAGAGTGCGCCATTAAGTGAGTGTTGAGTGGAGCGCGTGAATGTTACGCTCCATTCAAAGTAATTCAGTGCGCGTGTGCAAGGAGTGTGGTCTAGGAGCTTGTATGACTTGTAGGGCCTGCTACACATACAAGCAAAAAGGCCCTACAAGTCATACAAGCTCCTAGACCACCCTCCTTGCACACGCGCACTGAATTACTTTGAATGGAGCGTAACATTCAAGCGCTCCACTCAACACTCGCGCTTCGCGAAAATCGCTTCTTAATGGCGCACTCTTCCACTTCTCCAAGCCATTCGAAGAAAACAAAACCGTTTTATTTTCGAGCAACATTGCAAACGACAGAGATAGCAATCGTCGCGAAGATTCAAACTCTCCATCAACACAACATAGAACTCTCGATCAAGAATCTCCAAAAAAAAAATAAAGTTATAATACTCAAGGTACGTTACGTTACTATTTTACTCATCCTGTATATTTTTCACATTTCAAAATCGAAGAACTAGATTTTACTGTTCTTCTACGTTGTTGTAGATTTTACTGCTCCTCTACGTTCTTCTAGATTTTACAGTTTTTAATGTTCTACTTGTTCTAGTTTTAGTGTTATTCTTAGTTCTAGGTTATACTGTTCTTCTTAGTTGTTCTAGGTGTTACTGTTCTTGTTGTTCTAGTTCTTCTAATAACTGATTTTTGGAAATATATTACTTGATTTGGTGGGTGTATATGGAGTATTTTGTTGGATGTATATTTCTGAACTGATATACTGTAATATAGTGATCAGTTGCAACTGTTCTAATATTTGCTTGTCCATGGGTGTATATTACTTGACCTTGTAATGTTGCTTGACCTTGTATGTTAATGCATGTTTGAGTAATATCAGACTGATATCTATGGGTGTATCTGAATCATATGTATGTGTGTATCTAACTCATATCTATGGGTGTATCTTACTTATATCTATGGGTGTATTTTTCATTTCAGAAACAATGGCAGGCAGAAACCAAGCTGAAAAAAATGTAAGAACAAATATATGTCTTAGGCGAAATCAGTTTTATATAATAGAAATATAACTGACTATAATTTTACTTTGCTTTGTTTACAGCAAACCAAAGACCTTAAGTGTGCAACACATTTGTTAAGTGAGAAATTCAGAAACATGAGTGAGGAGAAGAAAACAATAGTTAGGAATTTGGGATTTGACGGCCTAATACGCATCCTGCCGCTGAGGGTGCATCACCAAATATTAAGGGAGTTGGCTAACTCCTTTAAACTAGGGAAAAACAGACTAAAAACTGGCTACGGTTCATTTAAAATAAAACCAAAAATAATAGGGGTTGTGCTTGGCATCAATGCATCAGGTAACTCGCTACAAACATAGGTGTATATGAGCCATATTCAGGTGTGTTTCAATTGATTCTTGGGTGTATTTAAACTGATTTTCATACTATGTTGTTTTTCTTTTTGTAGAAGATCTATTTCCTCAGAAAGTCAATTATAAGGATCTTTCTGAAAATGACAAACAAATTTTTAGAAGATTCCAAGGTAAGACGCTCAAAAATTTGACAGATGAGATGATGGCTATTGCCGTTGATAATGAACAGGGGCGCCTCATGTTCAAGAGGATTTTCATCCTCTATATACAGATGGCGTTCCTGTTACCAACGACAATAAACAAAAACTCACATGTGCACCTGGCCCCAATTTTCAAGATGGACACAATAACAGAGCGGAACTGGGGAGGACATGTTTTGAATTTTATCATCAAGGGCATAACAAATTACAAGGTGAAAAAGAAAAAGGCAATTGATGGCTGCCTTTTTACCCTGATGATAATTTACTTTCATTTATCAAAAAATAAAGACAAGAATAGGGCAGAAAGACCTCCAGAACCCTGGATTGCTAACTAGAGTAAGGAGTAGTTGGTTGAAAGAATGAGGACAGAAATAGAAGATCATATGATAAGTGAACAAAATATCTTAGGTGTATTTTATTTACCTGAATGCTGCTAACTAAAATTTTTAATGTTTCAGGGGATTGTAAAGATGGCCGACACAAAGAAAAAAAAATAAAAGAAATAAAGAAAAAAGAAACAAAAGAAGAAACAAAAAAAATAAAAAAAAAAGGCAAGTTCAACATCATCATCTGAGATTGAAACAACAAAAAGTGACCATTCTACCTATGAGTCTAAAACTGAGGAAGACTCAGAGTATTCAACAAGAAAACAACCCAACCAGAAAGCCAAAAAGTAAGTAACACACTTGAGTGTATTTTGTTTATCAAGTTGGGTTTATTTTGTTTATCAAGTTGGGTGTATTTTGTTTATCAAATTGGGTGTACTGTGTTCATTCTTTTGGGTGTATCTTGTGCATTCATTTGGATGTATTTTATCCCTTTTATTATGTTTTTAAATAATGATTGTTTGCCTTCAAGAATGGAGTCCAAAAAAAGAAAGAAGATTCAGGAGGATTCTGATTCAGAATCTGAATCAACTGATGAGTAATGTTCTGAAATTATTACTCATTTCCTTTGGGTTTATTATCAAGATTTCATGTATTAACAGAGTGTCTTTGATTAACTTATAGAAGTGAAGAATCATCATCAGTGGAGAAGCAAAAAACAAAGAAAAAGACTCAGAGAACACCAAAAAAGTAAGCACTTCTTTGGATAGTGTTCTGTGATCAGATTAATTTTGTATTTCAGATTCATACTTATTTTTTTCCTAGGACACAATCCAAAAAGAAAAATGTCATTGTGCAGGATTCATCTCCTGAGCAAGCTCAATCCTATCATGGGTACAGTACTTTCTAAGCTATATTACCGTCTATCATCCAAATTATATTTGTTAACATGTTCTTTTATGCATGTACTGTCAGATCTGAACTCAAGAATTATATGAATTCTTAAGGGAAAACAATGAAAAATCTGCTGCACAAGAATTATATGTACTGTCTTATTTGCTAATAATTGTTTCTTGTTTCGCAGGAAGAAACAAGCTGACCTGCGATCGACCGAAGGTCATTATGTCTCATCTAAAACGTAAGAATCTTTATTTGATTAAATCTTGTTATCATGATTTAATAGTATAGTATTTTTGTGAATAACATGTACTCTATTATGTTTAGAATACCGGACATAAACTTGGGAAGTGATGATCCTTCCTCTCAAGGACACACAGAATAAAGTAGCGTAAACAAATCGGCAGAGAGCATGTAATTTCTCTTTCAAATAACAGTTACTTTTATTCTTTTATTACCTTCTACTTCTAATTCTATATATATATTTTTTAGAAAAAAAACCCTTTATTGTTTTATTCGAGAAAAAAAAAGTAGAAAAAAAGCAAAAATTGCAAGTATGTAAGTTCTCAAAAAACAAAGCATGTCTTTCTTTTGAATTATTCGGGTGTATTTTTTACTTTCTTGGGGTGTATTTTAGGTTGAGTCTGTTTGAAGAGAATATAATAGTTGTGAGGGAAGAGACACAATCTGAAGGGCTTGCAATGTGAGTTTTTCAAAAATATTTCAACCTTATAACATTTTTATTTTCAAAGTCAATTTTAACCTTTTATTTTTCTTCTTGTTTAGAGTTCCGATTCAACTTTGTCTATCACTGTCCCAAACAACCTCTATGACGAAAAATGAAAAAACACCTGAGACAGTAAATGAATCAACCCCTCTGCTACAAATTGAAGGAATTAAAAAAAAGTAATAAATAATGTTCGGTGTATATTTGGTTATAGTTTGGGTGTATATTGCCACTGTTGGGGTGTATATTTTGACGATTGATCTAGGACTAGTTTTTTTACATCATGATTAAATTTATGTACCGTGCAGCACTCCTGAACCCCCCCCAAACAACTTGAAGAAAGCACACCCACGCTTCCCCCAACTCCATCTAAAATGTAAGTTCATAAATGTTTGGTTATCATCCGTATATTCTTATTTTTATAATACATTATACATGATCACGTAATAATGCAGTTCCAGAAGATGCTGTTGCGCTGATGATGATGGCACAGACAGCATCGTATGTTCCTAAAGCAGATCCGTTGTCATCATTCAGCCTTGCCTTGACTGATTCAAGCCAAGAAGAAGCAGCAACGCAGGAGGAGATGTCAACACAAGAAGGAGGGATGGAAAAAACTCCAAAAACCCCAAAGTTGCTAGAACAATTAGGGGATTTGGAGAAAAAAAATATCAAAAAGTGGGGTGAAAGCAGAAAGTAAAAGTCCACAAATTCAAAAGGAGAGTAGCGAAAAAATTTCTGGAAAGTTTGAAACTCCTGCGAGAATAAATCAGAATACGGCTGAGATGAAAGAGAAGTGCTACATCTGAAGGACGCAATTGAAGAAATACGCAGATGGGAGAACTAATGAGTTTGACAACGTGTGCACTCTGATTGCCCAAGATAAATACATTTTGACAAGAATGCACCTTGCATCACTCAAAGCAGAAAGTTATATAAAAATTGAGGTAATATTAGAATAACATTAATGTTTTTACACCAAAATTAACTGCAATGTTTATTTATGTAAATTGATTTCGGCATATTTTTCTAGATTGTATCTGCCATGTGCCTCATCCTCAACCAGAAAAATGATAAAAATGTTTTAAGAAGAAGTATACTATCTCCCCATGATATTGTGGTAATTTTACTTCTACTAATTTTGGGTGTATTTTCTGTATTCCTTAGAATGTATTTTCTCTGATCAATTGGGTCTATTTTGTATTCATTTGGGTGTATTTTTACGTTAAATTGAGTGAAAATTGTGTATTCATTTGGGTTTATTTAAAGTATTCAATTGATTGTATTTTCAGTATTTCATTTATTATTTCAGTATTATCACATATTTTATTATATAAAAATAAAAATTTTGTTCTAAAAAATATAAATAAATAAATACAAAAAATATAAATTTTTTATTCATTAAGATTAATTATTATACAAAATTTTTTATAATATTAAAATAATTTTTTAAACTACAACATAAAAATATAAAATAAATAAAATTTATTTTATATTACTTAACAAATAATTAATTTAATATATTTAAAATTTATTAACTAATTACTTTGTTAAATATATTATTATATAATATATTCTTTATCAAAATATTTGTAAAAATAAAATTTATTTAAAAAATTATATATAATACATGAAAATATTAACTTAAAATTATATTATTTATTATGTTTTTCTAAAAAAATTAAAAAAAATAAAAAATTAATATTTTCATGTATTATATATAATATTTTAAATAAATTATATTTTTAAAATATTTTTATAAAAAATTATATTATATAATAATATCTTTAATAAATGCAGTTAGTTAATAAATTTTAAGTATAATAATCTAATTATTTGTCAAATAATATAAAATAAAATTTTAATTATTTTTTATTTTTATGTTAATTATAATTTAAAATATTATTTTAATATAATTTTTTAATATTATAAAAAAATTTTGCATAATAATTAATTTTAATAAATAAAAAATACTCATATTTTATATTTAATTATTTAAGAATAAAAAATTCTGTTGCCGTTTAAAGTATTGTGTATTAAAGTATTGTCATTCAAAGTATTTATTTATGTATTAAGATATTCTATATTTATTAGAGTCCATCAATACTCTTCTTTTATATTAACCTTTGATTTTCATGTAATAAAATCTAATGACTTATATAAGTGTGGCTTATTCAATAAGCACATAATTATTGAATTCGTTTTAGACATACTCACATACCCTAAGAAAATTACTCGAGAATCAAAATTATACATAATATAAAGTATTATACAAATAAATTATATATACAATGCAATGTTATCGTTTTGTAAAGACGTGCTCTGCTAGGATTTTGTGTGCATGAGAGTGAGTGTGCCCTACTAAAATTTTGTGTACATGAGAGTGAGTGCGAATCCCATTGCATGAAAATTCAGTTTCGTAAACTAGGAAGTTAAAAAACAGAGTGAGTAACATACAATATCAAATTGTAAAAAGAGAGAATCTAAGATACCCGAATCCATATAAGATATGGAAGAGAAATTGGTGTTTCTGGAGGAAGAAGATATAAAGGAAGGTATGGAGGACTGTTCACGGAGCTTAATCGGGCATAGAATGACGGACAAGAGTTTGACATGGGTACATTGAAGGGAGTGTTTACTGCAATCTGAAATCACCCCTAAGGGTTTCAAATCAAAACACATGGAGAAAATGTATACTCATTTTTCTTTGCAAAGGAGGTTGATTTGATCAGGGTGAAAATTGGCTCTCCCTGGCTCTTTAAACAATTTCTGATTCACCTCAGAAGGTGAAGGACAGATATAAAGATTAATTAGGAAGATTTTTCAAGGACACCGATGTGAATCCAAATATGGGGTTTACCGAAATTCTATAAAACTAAAGAAGCAGCCAAGAAAATTGGAAAAAGACTTGGGGAGGTGATAGAGGTTGATACCTTTATCATGAGGAACCGAAAGAAAATCATAAAGGTGCGAGTGTCTTTGAATGTTATTCTCCCATTGCGTCAATCAATTAAGGTGGTAAGCCCTGATAAAATTGTTTCTGAAATTCTACTTAAATATGAACGATTGGGTGTTTATTGCAACTTTTTGTGGTTTTCTTGGTCATGAGACACGAAATTGCAATAGATATCTTGATAATTTTGGACAGAATCAGAAACTAGAGATGAAATGAAGGAGTGATCTGAAAGCTATAAGCGTGCGGTGGAGGCTAGAAAACTCAAAAGAAAACAACAACCCAAACCTTAAAAGGAGGAATGGAAGTTCAGAATAGTTTGGTAAAAGACCTACCCAAGTGAATCTATTAAATAGTTTTGCAAACCTTTCAATCACTGGTAAAAATAAGGCCTAGGGATTAGATGCAGTAGCAGAGGATGACGCAACTCTAAATGCTATGGGAGGGTCTACAGAAATAGAAAGGAACCAAGACAATAATAAAAAGGTGAATGAAATAGAATTCAGGAGTTTTCAGGTGGGTGCTTCACATGTTATTGCTGGAAACAAAAGAAAAAACAGAAACTCAAACATCTAGAAAGGAACTCATATATTGGAGTAGGCAGTAGTAGCATTATTAGAGTTAAAAGGAAGACTGAGAAGAGGAGAGGGAGGTGCTGTTGGGTAATTAAGGTGATGCAGAAGTGGTAAATGTTGACTGGAAAAAGGGTGCCAACCCAAAAAGGCACCCACGGTCTCATGAGAACTCTAATGTCAACTGCCGAGGTTAGGAAAAACCCCTAGGGGTTCAAACATAAAAGGGATCTAGAGATCCTATTTCCCTTAGGTGATGTTTCTATGTAAAACCAAACATCAAACCTTGTTTGTGGAGGAAAGGTTGAGGAATTGTAGTTTCAAGGATTGTGTCTGTGTCAATCCTATGGGATTAGCAGGAGGATTAGCGTTGGCTTGGAAGGAAGGGATTAAGGTGGAAGTAAAAGGTAAAGCAGAATTTTACATCTACTTTACCGTAGAAGAATTCGGAGAAGCAAGCAATTTGGGCTGTACTGAGTATTCATTCACAGTTTCGACCAGGTTCAATCTCATCAATATGAGGAGATACTTTAGATGATTTCAAAGCTGGGAGATAGGTACATGATTATCAGAGACTACAACGCTATCATGGTTAATCATAAAACAGAGGAAGGAAGAGTAAAAGCACCGCAATCAATTAAGAATTTTGTCAATTTTTGCAATGAATGTAACTTGATTGATATGAATTTCACTGGTGAAAAATTCACACAGTGGAATAGATACTGTCAAGAGAGATTAATTAGAAAAAAGTTCAACGGTGTTCTTATTTTTCCTTTCTACTAAATCTGCACATGCAAATTAAGAAAAGATTCAGATTCTAAGAAAGGTGGTGCGGAGAGGGAGTAATAGACAGAATTATCAAAGATACTCAGAGAATGGTAACCGAAGAAGGTACAACTATGTTCTAATTATTTCAGAAATTAAAAAAACAAAAGATATGAGATATTCTTTTGGCAAGCGTCAGGTACTGAAAATGCTCAAAAGGCCATGGAAAGAATTGAAAACATGTTGGAAGTTCTGAAAAGCACACCGGGGACAGCGAACAAAGAAGAGATACTAATGCTGGAGGAAGAGTTAACAAATGCCTACCTTCAAGAGGAATGCTATTGGAAGGAAAAATTTCGAATACAGTGGTTAAATGGGGTGACCAAAATACTTGGTTCTTCCACTCCAAAAATCAGCAGCAAAATAGAAAGAACAAAATCTGGCAGCTTGAAGATGAAGATGGGCATTGGTGTACAACATCTGAAGCTATTGGAGAGAGGACTAGAATGTAATTGAGGAATTATTCACCACTGTTCAACCCCAAGACCCCTCTATAATGTTGGAAGGCCTCAAAAGGAAAATTTCAGCCTCTACAAACCGAAACCTAACTCGACCGGTTAGTGAGGAGGAAATCAAACTCGCAGTATTTTCAGTTACCCAGAGGCAGCCCTGGGGAGGATGAATTTACAGGTAGATTTTTTTAGAATTATTGGAACATAGTTAAGCAGGATGTCTGCTGTGTGGTTAAGAATTTTTTTGGGGGCAGTAAAATCCTCAAAGGCTTCAACCACACCCAGATATACCTAATTCCAAAAATTTCTAATGCTATGACAATGAACCAGATCAGACCCATATTCCTGAGCACAGTTTTCTATAAATCATTTCTAAAGTTCTTGTTCACCGCCTTCAACCTCTTATGAATCAAATCATCAGCGACAGTCAAGAGTGCGTTTATTATTAGAGAAAGATTGATTAGTGATAATATTATGGTAGCCCACAAATGCATGCATTTTATGAAAAATAAATCTTATGGTGATTGTGATATGGCTCTCAAGCTTGATATGAGCAAGGCATACGACAGGGTGGAATGGAATTTTGTATGGTTTATGATGGAGAAACTGGGTTTCTGTGCTAAGTGGATTTGTTAGATGAAAGAATGTGTTTCTACTAGCTCTTATTCTGTTATTTTGGACGACTGTCCCTTTGGCTTCTTTAAGCCGACTAGAGGGCTTCGTCAAGGCGATCATCTATCTCCCTATCGTTTTTCTAATTTGTGTAGAAGGTCTTTCCTTCTTACTCCACAAGAGTGAATAGAATAACCTATTTCATGGGCTTTGACTGAACAGCAGATGTCCTACCATCAACCACCTACCTTTTACGGATGACTCTCTTTTATTTAGCAAGGCCAACTAGAACAAATGTGTTAATCTAATCAGTTTACTACATGATTATAGCAGCTTAAGTGGGCAGGTAATTAATTATAATAAGTCTGCTATTTTCTTTGATAAGAATATGCTCCAAAATCTAAATTGTGACTTTCCTGCTTTTCTTACATTAAAGACAAAGTCTCTAAGAAGTTAAACCAATGAAAGAGGAACCTACTATCAACTAGTGGGAGAGAGGTGCTGATCAAGGCTATAGGTACTGCTATTCCGATTTATTCATTAAGCTATTTTAAGGTCCTTGATTCTCTACTTGAAGAGTTGCATAAAATGATGATGATATTTTGGTGGGGGCAAAAATAACATGAACGCAGGATGCAATGGGTTAATTGGGACACCATGAGCAGAGAGAAATGTTCAAGAGGAATGGGTTTCAAAGACTTCTTGCCTTATTCTTGAAAGCAGGTTCGGGTATTCGGTAATCCTGTGCTTGGCAGAGTCTGTTGGAGGAGCGGAAGGTGTTGGAAAAAGGTGTGAAACGCAAGGTCTCTAAATCAGCCTCTACGAGAATTTTAAAGGATCCCTGGCTTGGTACCACTCCTCTATTCCGTATAGCTGCTACTGCATGCCAGAACAACAAGGAACTAGAGCACAAGATTGATTCAGGAAAGCTTCAACCCAGAAACAGCACAACTCATTTTGCAGACAAAAATAGAAGAAGACATAGATGATTACCCATTTGGATTCACAGTAGATCAGGGGAATACTCAGTCAAAACTGAGTATGCAGTAGCTTACATTTTTTTATCACCCTCCTTTGGACTAATTACATGTCCGTTTTGCTAAAAAACAGATTTGGACTCCATATGGAACCTAAAGTGTCAACCGAAGATTTGAAGTTTTATTTGGAAGATCCATGATGCCTTGCCGGTTAAAGTGAAGCTTCACCAGAGAATTCCTCAAATTGATGAAGCTTGTATTCGTTGTGGAAGACCATAATATACTCTTCATGCACTACTTTTTTTGTTCCGAAATTGTAGGAATTTGGAACCAATCTCCACTGGCAAGTTGCATCCCAAAGAATCCAAACCTGCAACCATGGTTTTGGTGTAAGAAATTAGTGGAAGAAGTCAAGAAGCACTCAGATTGAAAGTTTCACTTGAGCCAAGCTACTTACCTACTATGGGAAGTATGGAACTCGAGAAATAAATTAATTTTTGACGGCATAAGGATGGAGGCTGGGAAAATTCTGTCCTAATCTCTGAAATTTGATGAGAAATATACGAGGCATGGACTTTATTTGAGGCTACTAAATCACTGAAGTTCTCGTTTTCTACTTCTCTTCTTCTTACCCAATAACTTTACTCTTTTCAATTTTTTATTACTTTCTCTTTCTACTTCTTCAGAAACTTTAGTATTCTTTCTTTGGGAATTTTCTTTTGGCTCGTAATGCTTTATTGCTTTATGGCCTTAATGGTCATTTTGTACTTAAAGTTCTTTTCTTAGTACAATAAAATAACTATCTTAAAAAAATATAAATAAGTTATATAATCTAAAATCCACTACGAAAATATACCGATAAAAAAATATATTTTAAAATAAAAATATATGTATTTTTTATTGGTAAATTTTGGTACGATTAAGTGACACAATAATTTTTTATATTATAAACTTATTTATAATAAAATTTATGTCAAATTTTTTAATAATTTTTTTTAATGTAAATCAAAAGACAATTAATAAAAATTCATCTTTTATTTGATTTTTGAGTTTATTTTTCATAGTATTTATTCTTGCCTGAATAGATCGGCCTTTGGTGACAAGCGTCCTTGCCGAGCTATGACTTCAGTGGCTGAATTGTCCAATCTTCGGATTCGAGCTCTCTCCTTAATGCGGTGTTTACAGTATGAGCAAATGAGTGGGAAGTGTACCTGCAAAGGCACTCCAAAACTTAAGTCAGTATTTTTGTAATGTGTCCTCGAAAAATACTTTACCTTGTTTTATATGGCAAGTTGCTTGTCCGTTACATTTTTGGCATTATGATCGGTTATGAGGAGGTGGGTAACGTATCTTAATGGAGTACCGTTTTGTCGTCGGTTATGATGGGAGCATTTATCTAACCGAGTTATGGCTTATGAATGGAAGAGTTATAACGGATTATGCCGAATTATAGCTCGTTAATGACAGTCATATCAGTATTCATAACTGAAAAAAATCTCTTATCAATTGTAGCAGTTAATATTAAACGAATCAGATGGTCAACTATAAAACACGTTAAAGATTTTTCTGTCTTTATTAACTCTTGTATAATTCAGAGATTGCATACAAGTTACTAGAAGAACATCAAATTCATAATGTTAAGCTTGCATTCTAGTATAAAAGTTTTCTTGGTAATTAAAGTTAGATAAAATCGTTCTACTAATTTACATACTTTGTCAATATTAAAAAATTATAATTATTTTGGATATAAGGTTGAATGTAAAATAAACAATCCTGCCATATTATCATTAAATCTTCGGTTAATCTTTTGTAACTGCTGTATGTCAATTATAACAAAAATTAAATCAATATAAAAATGATGTTTTACAATTTTACGAATTCGACTTAAGAATATCTATTGTATTCATATCAAGAACTTTAACTTCATGTTTTGTAAAAATATAAATGTAATTTTTTTTATAAAGTTTTTCAATTCAATTCTCTTATTTTTTGGATTTAAATTTTGATAGTAAAAACTAAAATTAAAATATTTAATATATATGTCTAAATTTTTTTTTATTATAAAGTTTAGCAAAAATTATGATTTTTTTTTTAAATATTTCTCGTCAAATAGAAAAGAAAGGCAAATTTAAAGTAACGAAAAGAGGTTCATAAGTTTGAAAATTTGAAAATTTTATCCAATTAAAAAGTAATAATTGGCAGTAAATATTTTTTATATTTATTTTTAGGCATTGTCATTTGCCTTTTTAGTTATAAGAAAGAGATAATATTTAAGTTAGGCATTAAATATGTTTAACTTAATTATTAGTATAAGACATTTTATTCGTCCTTATTTTTAAATACAATATATACTTGTTATCATTAATTTTGTTTTAAGAAGACGGGACCAAGCTATGCTCTTCCTCCTCCCTTTGATTGGTCTTGTGTAAAATAATTTACTCTATTAGTAATAATGTATTAGAATTAAACTTGTGTGTACATATAACCTTTTTAATTTTATGTTAAATATGATCTTTTATTTTTTTATAATAATTTTTATTAAAATTAAATTTATTATAATGTTAAATATAATTTTTTATCATATATATTTGTTTACATATTTTTAGTTCTACTTAAAGAATAAGAGTATATGATGTAAAATTATACTCTACAATATCAAATAGGAGAAAAAACAATTGAGAGAATATATCAATTTCTGTGATATAAAAGTCATGTAGAGAATTTACCAAAGAACATTATTGCATGGCCTATTAATATCAAGACAATTATTTATGATGTTTAAAAAATGGGGTTTAATTTATTTTAAAAATTAAAAATTAATATTTAATTTAAAAATATAAAAATAAATAATTTTTAAATATTTAAAATTTATTTACTAAATAATAAATACCATAAAATCAATCTATCTATTTATACATAATAGGAGAATAATAGAAAGTTCAATATTTGACAAGTGTATAGATTAATTGATTAACAAATAGTACATTCTGAAATAGACAAGTGTTTTATTTAAATGGTAGACAAGAGTCTTGTTAATTCAAAATTTAAACATAAAATAAAATATAATAAATAATAGATATAGACAAAAAGCAAGCAGCGCAGAAATTTTTCTGCACAAGCATTAGAAGTAAATCTGTAAATACAAATCAGTTGCATGTTGAGTACATTTTTTCCTTTTTAAGATAAGAATTTGAACTTGCATTGAAATTAAAGCAAGAGTGACCAAATTTCAAATTAGAATTTTAAAAATCAAACGTTTCCTTGATTTTCTCTCTCTCTCTCTCTCTCTCTCTATTCTTTCTCGCGCTCTCTCTTAGATTTATTTTCTCTATCATCTTCTTCGTCCGTATCGAGGAAGCTAGCGAGCAGTGGTAGAAAGTATTGATCAAGTGAAAGTGTCGAAACAAGGGAAGAAGAGAAGAGCAATATCTAAGAGAAGATAAGGCAAATCTATATATAATAGGAGAGTAGTAGTAGGTTCAATGCTTGACAAGTGTGTAGACTAATTGATTAATAAATAGTACATTCTGTAGTAGATAAGTATTTTATTAAATGGTTGACAAGTGTCTTGTTAATTCAAAATTCAAACATAAAAAATAAAATATAATAAACAATAGATATAGACAAAAAGCAAGTAAGGCAGAAACTTTTTCGCACAACTCTCACCTGCACAAGCAATAGAAGTAAAAATGTAAATATAAATCAGTTGCATGTTGGGCACATTTTTTCCTTTTCAGTATCAAGATTTGAACTTACATTGAAACTAGAGCAAGGGTGAACAAATTTTAAATCAGAATTTTAAAAATCAAATCTTTCCTTGATTTTCTCTCTCTCTCTTTTCTTTTTCGCGCTCTCTCTCGAATTTATTTTCTCTATCAGCTTCTTCGTCCGTATCGAGAAAACTAGCGAGCAGTAGTAGAAAGTGTTGAACAAGTGAGAGTGTCGAAACAAGGAAAGAAGGGAAGAGCAAGATTTGAGAGAAGATGAGGCAAATCTATATATAATAAGAGAGTAGTAGTAGGTTCAATGCTTGACAAGTGTATTGACTAATTGATCAACAAATAGTACATTCTGTAGTAAACAAGTGTTTTATTTAAATAGTTGACAAGTGTCTTGTTAATTCAAAATTTAAACATAAAATAAAATATAGTAAATAATATATATAGACAAAAAGCAAGGAGGGCAGAAACTCTCCTGCACAACTCTCACCTACACAAGCATTAAAAGTAAATCTGTAAATACAAATCAGTTGAATGTTGGGCGTATTTTTTTCTTTTTAGGATCAGGATTTGAACTTGCATTGAAACTAGAATAAGAGTGAACAAATTTCAAATTAGGGTTTTAAAAATCAAATCCTTCCTTGATTTTTTTCTCTCTCTCTCTTCTTTCTCGTGGCCTCTCTCGGATTTATTTTCTCTATCATCTTCTTCGTTCGTATCGAGAAAGCTAGTGAGCAGTGGTAGAAAGTATTGATCAAGTGAGAGTGTCGAAACAAGGGAAGAAGAGAAGAGCAAGATCTGAGAGAAGATGATGCAAATCTATATATAATAGGAGAGTAGTACTAGGTTCAATGCTTGACAAGTGTATAGACTAATTGATCAACAAATAGCACATTCTGTAGTAGACAAGTGTTTTATTAAATGGTTGACAAGTGTCTTGTTAATTCAAAATCCAAACGTAAAATAAAATAAGATATAGTAAACAAAAGATATAGATAAAAAGTAAGCACGGCAGAAACTTTTCCGTACAACTCTCAACTACACAAGCAATAGAAATAAAAATATAAATACAAATCAGTTGCATGTTGGGCATTTTTTTCTTTTTAGGACAAGATTTAACTTATATTGAAACTAGAGTAAGGGTGAACAAATTTTAAATCAGGATTTTAAAAATCAAATCTTTCCTTGATTTTCTCTCACTCTTTTATTTCTCGCGCTCTCTCTTGGATTTATTTTCTCTATCATCTTCTTCGTCTATATCGAGAAAACTAGCGAGTAGTAGAAGAAAGTATTGATCAAGTGAGAGTGTCGAAACAAGGGAAGAAGAGAATAGCAAGATTTGAGAGAAGATGAGGCAAATCTATATATAATAGGAGAGTAGTAGTAGGTTCAATACTTGACAAGTGTGTAGATTAATTAATCAATAAATAGTACATTCTGTAGTGGACAAGTGTTTTATTAAATGGTTGACAAGTGTCTTGTTAATTCAAAATTCAAACATAAAATAAAATAAAATATAGTAAACAATAGATATAGACAAAAAACAAGTAGGGCATAAACTTTTTCGCACAACTCTCACCTGCACAAGTAATGAAAGTAAAAATGAAAATACAAATCAGTTGTATGTTGGGCGCATTTTTTTCTTTTTAGGATCAGGATTAGAACTTATATTGAAACTAGAGCAAGGGTGAATAAATTTCAAATAAGGATTTTAAAAATCTAATCTTTCCTTGATTTTCTCTCTATCTTTTCTTTGTCGCGCTCTCTCTCAAATTTATTTTCTCTATCAACTTCTTCGTCCATATTGAGAAAACTAGCGAGCAGTAGTAGAAAGTGTTGATCAAGTGAGAGTGTCGAAACAAAGAAAGAAGGGAAGAGCAAGATCTGAGAGAAGATGAGACAAATATATATATAATAGGAGAGTAGTAGTAGGTTCAATGTTTGGCAAGTGTATTGACTAATTGATCAACAAATAGTATATTCTGTAGTAAACAAGTGTTTTATTTAAATAGTTGACAAGTGACTTGTTAATTCAAAATTCAAACATAAAATAAAATATAGTAAACAATATATATAGACAAAAAGCAAGGAGGGCAGAAACTCTCCCGCACAACTCTCACCTGCACAAGCATTAGAAGTAAATCTGTAAATACAAAGCAGTTGCATGTTGGGTGCGTTTTTTCCTTTTTAGGATCAGAATTTGAACTTGCATTGAAACTAGAATAAGAGTGAACAAATTTCAAATTAGGGTTTTAAAAATCAAATCTTTTCTTAATTTTCTCTCTTTCTCTTCTTTCTCGCTCTCTCTCAGATTTATTTTCTCTATCATTTTCTTCGTCCATATCGAGAAAGCTAGCAGGCAGTGGTAGAAAGTATTTATCAAGTGAGAGTGTCGAAACAAGGAAAGAAGAGAAGAGCAAGATCTGAGAGAAGATGAAGCAAATCTATATATAATAGGGGAGTAGTAGTAGGTTAAATGCTTGACAAGTGTATAACCTAATTGATTAATAAATAGTACATTCTGTATTAGACAAGTGTTTTATTAAATGGTTGACAAGTGTCTTGTTAATTCAAATTTCAAACATAACAGTAAAATAAAATATAGTAAACAATAAATATAGACAAAAAGCAAGCAGGAAAAAAACTTTTCCGCACAACTCTCACCTGCACAAGCATTAGAAGTAAATATGCAAATACAAATCAGTTGCATGTTGGGCACATTTTTTCCTTTTTAGGATTAGGATTTGAACTTGCATTGAAACTAGAGCATGAGTGAACAAATTTTAAATCAGAATTTTAAAAATTAAATCTTTCCTTGATTTTCTCTCTCTCTCTCTCTCTCTCTCTCTTTTCTTTCTCGCGCTCTCTCTCGGATTTATTTTCTCTATCATCTTCTTCATTCGTATCGAGGAAGCTAGCGAGCAGTGGTAGAAAGTATTGATCAAGTGAGAGTGTCGAAACAAAGGAAGAAGAGGAGAGCAAGATCTGAGAGAAGATGAGGCAAACATAGAGAAACGAGCTTCAGGAGCAGAGGTGGACAGAGCTTTCACAGTGGAGAAGAAGCTCTCATGCCAATTCTAAATATTTATGAGGTTAGTTTGAAATATCCTTATAAATACCATGACTCTTTGTGATGTAAACAAAAACTTTAATACATATTTTCTATTTTCTTATCTCTATTTTCTTGTTATGGTATCAGAGCTCTAAAAGAGCTCTGTCGGTACCCATGGTGAAAACTTCAAAACCAAATAATCAGTTTTTATTGTCTTCTTCTCCTTTAATGGCAGAATCATCTTCTAACGTAGCACAAGATCCCACTAGCCCTTTCTATATTCATCCTAGTAAAAATCAAACCTCTATCCTTGTCACTCCTGTCCTTACTAGCAGTAACTATCACTCTTGGTGTCGATCCTTTTAAAAACAAATATGGCTTTCTCATAGGTTCTATTCCTTCTCCTCTAATTGATGATCCTCTGTTTTCAAATGGGAGCGTTGCAATAATCTGGTATTGTGTAACACCCTAACTACCAAAGTTCACGCTTCCGGCTGCGCTACTCTGATAGCTCGGACATTACGACGACTCTTATACTATTTATTACTAAAATATGAGCCTGTTTGAAACTTTAAACCGCAAATACCGTTCCCAAAAATACTTTCGTTCGATAGCGTACATCCAAAGAAACCATACAACTTACGAAAACTCATTAAAGAGTACATCCATATATATACATACATATATATAAATAATATTACAGACATTAACCAATACAGTCCCTATCCCTCTTATAGAATATATCAAGGTAAAGGCGAGGGTACAATAATTAATAATCCAAAGCAATACAGAACATCACAACAATAACTAAATAAATTCTTCGTAACCTCTGCGCCCATATCCTGAAAGGGGAAAAATGTAAGGGGTGAGAACATCATCCTCGAAAGGGTTCTCAGTAGAGGGTTTTTGGGAATTACTGTAATAGGATACATGAAGATAAACCGTACCAGTGATTAATAACCATCTTATGCCTCTTTTCAAAAACAACAGTTTACAAATAAAGTAAAGTCAAAAATCTTTTCTGAAAGAGGAACCGTTCAATTTTCAAAACATCAAAAGCCTTTCAAAAAGGTTTATCTAAACTGAACCAAAATAGCCTTTCATATTTTACTCCAAACCAGAAACACAAAACCGAAATCAACCATCGGTTTATCTCATTCCAACCACGGCCCTAGGCCCAAACAATCCAACCACAACCAATCCACCACAATCCAACAGAGTACCAGATGCAAACACAAGTAGGAAGATGCAAACACAAACAAACAGGTATCGCAAGTAGAACAATTAGCAGTTAATCACATAGGCAAACCAAGTACAATATGCATACCCAAACAATGTCACATAGATGCATATGATGCATGCCTGTCCCTAGTGGCTGATGATATCATCTGTCGGTTATATAGCCAACCCGACACGTCCTGGTAGCTAACCATGGACAGAAACACCCATCGCGGAGCAAGTAAGTTTGAGCTACAACCCCCTTGCTACTACCCGCTCAACCCAGAGCCAGTGGAATAACCACTACTGCGGCTACTACCCAGGCGGGTGTTTAACAGCTCAACCTGGAGCGAGTGGAATCACCACTACTACCGCTACTACCCAGGCGTCACAGTCTCTAACCTGGAGCAAGTGGGACGAACCACAACCCTTGCTACTACCCAGGTATCACAGTCTCTGACCCGGAGCAAGTGGGACAAACCACAACCCTTGCTACTACCCAGGTATCTCAAGCATATATTCATTCAGTTCCAACCATGGATCAACATCCATCTCAGCCATCCGGCTTAATTTCAAAATTCATAGTTAGCCATACGGCCCTCAACTCATTCGGCAATCAGCCATAAAACAATATCATACACAACTATTCCGGCTCACGGTTCAATCCAGAACCAGCCAATATTCATAATCATACACAGCCTTTCCGGCCCATAACAAAACATCACTTCCATATTCAACATCATCAAATTCATAAAACCGGCATTTAAGCCATAAATCACTTTTCTCAAGCCATTTCACTTTGAAATCAAATTTCAACTCTTTTCAGCCTTGGCTTTTAAAGATCTCATTTCTCAAATCATCTCAGGCTCATAAGCCAAATTTACTCAAAGTGAGTTTCCTTTTTAAAACAAAGCCACTCTCGGCATTCTCTTTCCAAAACTTCCGAAACCATGGCAAGTTAAGGATTTATTTCAAAGTATTCAAAACCACCCATCCAACAATGGGATTTTTATAACAAAAGCTTCTCGGCAAAGTCCCAAGTCTTTAGGGAAGGTCAAATTATATAAATTCCTTAAAATTCTTTGAAACTCTTAAAATCATAGATTCTCGGTTCAAGTAAACAAAACTGAATTTACTATAAAACCGGCCATAAAGAATCACAGGTTCCAACCCGGTCCAAAAATCAACTCATTTGAAACGGAACCGGTTCATTTGAATTAAACCACTTTCAGGTTTCTTGTTGGAAATCCATTTTTCTAACTCTTCCAAAATACTTCAAATTTAATTACTCAATTAAAAGTCTAGATTCCTTTAAGATCACTAAAAAAACCCCTTTTTGTATTGAAATCAACCTTAGAGCATCAATCTTTCCCTTAGTGGTTCAAACGGTGCAAATAGTTCATTTCCAAATAAGCCGAACTCACGCATAAAGTTCATTAAATAAGTTAAGCTTGAAAATATAAATATTCTCTTAATAAATCAAATAATACAATTTCTCAAATCCAACCCTTTTTAAATAACTTTACAAACAAGTGTAGGATTTTGTAGAAATTTCGACAGCACCTCCCCTAAAACTTGGACTTTTGCCACCCGGTTCGGGTCCCAACTAAACCATTTCTCATTCCTTTTCAACAGCTCAAAACCAGAAATCAATTTAAAGCAAGCTAAATCCAACAATCGCCTCAGTGGCGTATCTCAAGGATACCATTTAAAAATCAACTCAATATCAATCGATATAACTCATTTCCAAGGCTTTAAAGAAACGGTTCAACAACAAATCATTTGTCCAAAACCCAATCAATTAAAATAAATCAGGCTGAATTCAAAAGTGCATTCGACTTCTCACATCATTGAAATAATTGACTCAATTCAAACCAATCATCAACGGTTTAATCTCAGATTTCAAATCTTTAAAGAATCAACTTCAAAACATTATATTTCACAAAGCCGCACAACAACTCAGCCAAACCAACATCCATAATCATTCAAGTCGATCAGATAATACATAAGGCAGATACAATCACCAAATACACAATATCTCACATCAGTATCCATATGTAATAATTCCAATACATAAAGCATAGTTTTTGGAAAGCGCCCCTACCTCAAAATGCAATTCCATAACCCAAATGCCTCATCAAGTCCTTTCCGCCTCAAACCGAACTGAAGGCGACCAAAACCTCAGCTCCCAGCCACTTTCGCAATAACCATAGCATACTAATCGCAACATGTAATAATCAGGACTCGACCCCAAGTTACCAAAGCTCATTTATTAACCAAACACAACAGAATACTAACGCGAGATTATTCGAAACATAATTTCTTACCGAAATAATACAATGAGGCAGCTGCGATTCCGAACCGGCCCCGGTAACAGCTCCGGCGGCGGCCAGAAGCTCCGGTGGATCAACTATAAAAACCGCGCAGCATTAAAACCTTCTCAAGATCCAAAATGACCAAAACCGCAAATTAAAACCCTTACCGGCATACTTCTCCGGTGACGGCGGCAGGAGCGGCGGCTTGAATGGCATCCAGGAGCTGGCAGCAGCGGCAATAGCTCCCTACCTGCTCTTTCGATCGCATCTCCTCCCCCTCAGATCGGACCGGTGGCAGACCCCTCAACAGTGGCGGTGCTGCAACTACGAAAGGTGAGCAACGGCAGCGGCGCTGCGGCAAGGAGCACAGCAGCGGCGTGTCTGGGCGCGGCAGTTCCAATGGAGGCGACGCCGGCGACGTGAACAGCGGCTGGGCGCGGTGGTCGGACTCCCAGCTCGCCTCAGCTCTCTCTACGCCTCTCCTGTTTGGTGTGACTGGCGGCCTTCCTCCTCCTTCGAATTCGACGATAATGGAACAACGGCGGCGCTGCACTCCTCCATCAATCGGTGTCGGCGAGCGGCAGGACATGGCGGAAGCCCCGACGACTGCGACCCACGACCACCCTCTTCCTCATGTAGCTCTCCGTTTCGATCTCTCTCTCTCCTCTGTTCGCAGTTCATGGTATCGGCGGGGGAGGCTTCTGCGGCGACGGCGATAGCACGGATGGCCGAGGCGGCGCGACGAAGCTGGCTCCATGGTGTTGTGGCTCAGGGGCGGTGACTCGAAATGATGACAGGCAACAACCTTCCTAGTGCCACCGGCGCAGATTCCTTCTCTTCCTCCCTTTCTGCTCCTGTGACTTTCTTTCATGGAAAAGGAAATGGAGAAAACCGTGTATTGCTACTGTTTTGGGGGAAGGGGACTTCGGCTGCTGCTAATTGTGGAGGGAAAAGGAACCGGGTCGGGTAACGGGTCGCTGGGTTAGGGTTTCATTATTTTGAAAATTAGGGCTAAGGGCATTTAGTAATTTCACATAAAATTAGGAATAATATAGTAATTGAAACCCAAATTAAATCCAACACTAATTGTATATAGAAAATACTATTTGCTCATCAATTTTACAAATTATTTTCAATAAAAATGCCCAAATCAAATAATTAGAAATAATATACTTAATTTCTTCATTTTCTAAAATAGCAGTAATAATATTTAAAATATTACTTATCTAATCCAAATCATATAAAATCCTTATTATTTCACAACTATCAACTTTATACTTTAAATATAGGAAATAATCCAATAATTATAAAATTGGATAATAATCATAACTCGTCTCAAATTCAATAAATCAAAACTTGCTTTAATTATCTATAATAAAATAATCTCTGAAATTAAGGCTATAAATAACTGTAGGATTTGAGACTTGATCATAATAAGACTTTTTCAAAGATTTTGGGTCTTACATTCTACCCACCTTATAAAAATTTTCGCCCTCGAAAATTGATACAAAATGAAAGAAATTCCATAACAGTTCACCCTTAAATACATTTAAGGAAAAAGCAAAAATATCTTAACATATAAACATATATATGGTTTTCAAATACTTGGATGGTCGTATGCATAAAGATACAAAGGTAGGAGTGTGATTGCCAAGCAAATGTTACAAGATAGGCTCAATGCACAAGTTCATATGATCTCAAGGCTTTACAAACACTTGAGGTGTCAAAATAGGGTGCAAATCAAGATGGGCGTCCACAAAGCAAAGTGGTAATTAGTGTGGTAAAAGGCTGCAAAGCATGTTGGTATTTAAATAGCGGCATAATGTTCGCTGACAAATCTCATTCCCACTTCAGAACTTCAATTTCCCCAACTCCACCAATCATTTTACAACCTCATGACCAATCATAAGCCTAACAACCGCAAACCCGTTCGCAAGGAACAAAACACCCACAACTCCTACGTTGCACACCTACCGCTTCAACTTCCGTATACACATCACATCTTAAAGAACTAACGTATCGCGTTACTATGTCTACAAATCGCACGTGATATCAAAACAATTCTCGAGTCTACTCAGAAGGATACAAGATTTAAAAAGGAGAGTCAAATGTCAAGGATAGTACTCAAAGATTTGAGAGAATGTATCCAATTCCAAATAAACAGGGACACTCAAGCAATGAAGTTTGCTAGACTCAATTCAATTGGCAACTTCAAAGATAACCCTTGGATCAAAGAAGTTCAATAGGATCAACAAGAAAACCAGCGCATCAGTTTGAAACAAACTCAAACTGAGTCGATGAAGTATGAGGTTTACAGAAGAGAATATTTTAAACCCAAGACAAAGCTCACAGAACTCAAGAGCGTGATTAAAATACTTCCGAATACATTGTTCATAAAAGAATTGAAAACTTGCAGAAAAATCACTTCGCAGTTTAGAAGAAAATCAAGTAATAAACATTCTTCAAGAGAGTAACAAGAGCATAAATGTGGCTTTGCTCTAAATCAATTTCACGTTGAAGTAGATTATGTAGAGTTTTAAAACAAAATGCACACAAGTTTGGCTAAGAGCCAGAATATTTCCGCAAATATTTTAGAAAGATAGTTAGGTGCACAACTCGACTAAAAGGAATTCATAAAACTCAAAAGAAATCAAATGCTTGTTCAAAAATTTCCAAAGCTCATATTTAAACAAGCGTGTATAACATTCATAGCAAGACTGAAAGAGGAAGTTAAACTCTTTTTAGAAAGGAAACTCCGAGACACCAGTTTGCTTACAATTTGATAAAAGAGATAAGTGGTGCGTTACAAACGAACCGGTTTTCAATAAGCAAGGAAACTTTTCAGAACTTCATTTAAAATAGCGCATGCCAACTTTAAATTAATTTCGTCAAAATTGAACAATGGTTTCAATCTTAATCGAGCAACAGATAACAAATTCCGTTTAGAAATTCTTCAAAGAGAATTCAAAACTTCTTTAAAAGGTTCAAAACAAGACTCCAAAAGTATACTTGAAATCACCATCTCAGAAGGGTATTCAAGAAAATTATGATGTACTTAAAAAGAGTCAAGCCATAAAAGAAATAATCTTAAATCAAAATAGTTAAAACAAGATCCACTAGGCTTGAGACATCAAACAAGCTTTCAATTGATTCTAAAGAACACAAAAGTCGTAGGAAAGGACAACTCAATCATTAGTAATTTTTCAAGGATAAATCTTTGACTAAAAACTCTTATAGAGATAATGAGAGGATAAACGATGTATTAATTTTGAAATGAATCAAACTGTCTCATATAAGAATGAGATTCACAAGATTGGAAAAACCAAGATCAATGGTAATGTTCACAAGATGTAAAAGTTTAGTTAAAAACAAAGTCAAGTATGACGTTCATGGAGATAGAAAGCTATGAGTCCAACATTCTCAAAAGAACAACAAGGACATAAACCATATAGCATGCTAAATCAAACTCCATTCAAAATAAGTTAAGTAGAGCTTATCAAACGAAACTCAACCGAGACAAAAGTGGTAAATCTTTTCTTTTCAAAATTTTGAAAAATATTCAAATACATAATCAAATGAACATGTGCATTGGAACTATAGTAAAATTACTAGAAAGTCAAATTGTAATTTAAGGTAAATGCAGTTCCATAAACCAGTAAAAACACAAGCGATGTATTGGAAATAGATAGTTGCTAAGCGGTATGAGTAATCTTCAAAGTTTCATATATAGAAAGGTATATATCTAATCAACAGCAATTTATAAAATCTCAAAATTGGCTGTGATCACTGTCAAGTAAGAGAAAAACTGAATCAACAATTTCTCAAAGAATGAAATCAGAACCCGGAGTTAAAAGTCACAGCACGTCAAGACAAGTTCAAAGCTATGTCAAGGAATATTGGAATCAAGAAGGACTCAAACAGAGAAAGACAGATGCAACAAGGATCTCAAACAAGCATATGCACTTAGGATCAAACAAGAATGCATATGAATAAGGGAATAGAGTAGAAATATCAAACTACTTTTCAAAAGGAGTAGCAAACAAGAATTTCAAGTTAGGACATGAAAGAACAGGTCGACTCGAACAAAATCCAAAACACACAACTGAATAGCCTCGAGAAATAGTTTCCAACGTTCCCAAAACCCGCGATTCGCTTTGCTCAAAACTCGTATATCGCCTATAATAACCCATTAGTGCTTTCATAGACATAATTCACTAGTATTAAGCCGGCCAAACTTAATACCAAGAATTATGCAATGCAAGACTAACGGCGTTAATCAATAGACCGTCATGTGCATAAAGCTCTAATTCTCATCATTCGACAAGACCTAATACATGACAAACGCTCAGAGCATGCAACTGAAGCATAGTCAGTCCATTCCTCAGGCTCTACAGGAAGAACTGCTCTGATACCATAATGTAACACCCTAACTACCAAAGTTCACGCTTCCGGCTGCGCTACTCTGATAGCTCGGACATTACGACGACTCTTATACTATTTATTACTAAAATATGAGCCTGTTTGAAACTTTAAACCGCAAATACCGTTCCCAAAAATACTTTCGTTCGATAGCGTACATCCAAAGAAACCATACAACTTACGAAAACTCATTAAAGAGTACATCCATATATATACATACATATATATAAATAATATTACAGACATTAACCAATACAATCCCTATCCCTCTTATAGAATATATCAAGGTAAAGGCGAGGGTACAATAATTAATAATCCAAAGCAATACAGAACATCACAACAATAACTAAATAAATTCTTCGTAACCTCTGCGCCCATATCCTGAAAGGGGAAAAATGTAAGGGGTGAGAACATCATCCTCGAAAGGGTTCTCAGTAGAGGGTTTTTGGGAATTACTGTAATAGGATACATGAAGATAAACCGTACCAGTGATTAATAACCATCTTATGCCTCTTTTCAAAAACAACAGTTTACAAATAAAGTAAAGTCAAAAATCTTTTCTGAAAGAGGAACCGTTCAATTTTCAAAACATCAAAAGCCTTTCAAAAGGTTTATCTAAACTGAACCAAAATAGCCTTTCATATTTTACTCCAAACCAGAAACACAAAACCGAAATCAACCATCGGTTTATCTCATTCCAACCACGGCCCTAGGCCCAAACAATCCAACCACAACCAATCCACCACAATCCAACAGAGTACCAGATGCAAACACAAGTAGGAAGATGCAAACACAAACAAACAGGTATCGCAAGTAGAACAATTAGCAGTTAATCACATAGGCAAACCAAGTACAATATGCATACCCAAACAATGTCACATAGATGCATATGATGCATGCCTGTCCCTAGTGGCTGATGATATCATCTGTCGGTTATATAGCCAACCCGACACGTCCTGGTAGCTAACCATGGACAGAAACACCCATCGCGGAGCAAGTAAGTTTGAGCTACAACCCCCTTGCTACTACCCGCTCAACCCAGAGCCAGTGGAATAACCACTACTGCGGCTACTACCCAGGCGGGTGTTTAACAGCTCAACCTGGAGCGAGTGGAATCACCACTACTACCGCTACTACCCAGGCGTCACAGTCTCTAACCTGGAGCAAGTGGGACGAACCACAACCCTTGCTACTACCCAGGTATCACAGTCTCTGACCCGGAGCAAGTGGGACAAACCACAACCCTTGCTACTACCCAGGTATCTCAAGCATATATTCATTCAGTTCCAACCATGGATCAACATCCATCTCAGCCATCCGGCTTAATTTCAAAATTCATAGTTAGCCATACGGCCCTCAACTCATTCGGCAATCAGCCATAAAACAATATCATACACAACTATTCCGGCTCACGGTTCAATCCAGAACCAGCCAATATTCATAATCATACACAGCCTTTCCGGCCCATAACAAAACATCACTTCCATATTCAACATCATCAAATTCATAAAACCGGCATTTAAGCCATAAATCACTTTTCTCAAGCCATTTCACTTTGAAATCAAATTTCAACTCTTTTCAGCCTTGGCTTTTAAAGATCTCATTTCTCAAATCATCTCAGGCTCATAAGCCAAATTTACTCAAAGTGAGTTTCCTTTTTAAAACAAAGCCACTCTCGGCATTCTCTTTCCAAAACTTCCGAAACCATGGCAAGTTAAGGATTTATTTCAAAGTATTCAAAACCACCCATCCAACAATGGGATTTTTACAACAAAAGCTTCTCGGCAAAGTCCCAAGTCTTTAGGGAAGGTCAAATTATATAAATTCCTTAAAATTCTTTGAAACTCTTAAAATCATAGATTCTCGGTTCAAGTAAACAAAACTGAATTTACTATAAAACCGGCCATAAAGAATCACAGGTTCCAACCCGGTCCAAAAATCAACTCATTTGAAACGGAACCGGTTCATTTGAATTAAACCACTTTCAGGTTTCTTGTTGGAAATCCATTTTTCTAACTCTTCCAAAATACTTCAAATTTAATTACTCAATTAAAAGTCTAGATTCCTTTAAGATCACTAAAAAAACCCCTTTTTGTATTGAAATCAACCTTAGAGCATCAATCTTTCCCTTAGTGGTTCAAACGGTGCAAATAGTTCATTTCCAAATAAGCCGAACTCACGCATAAAGTTCATTAAATAAGTTAAGCTTGAAAATATAAATATTCTCTTAATAAATCAAATAATACAATTTCTCAAATCCAACCCTTTTTAAATAACTTTACAAACAAGTGTAGGATTTTGTAGAAATTTCGACAGCACCTCCCCTAAAACTTGGACTTTTGCCACCCGGTTCGGGTCCCAACTAAACCATTTCTCATTCCTTTTCAACAGCTCAAAACCAGAAATCAATTTAAAGCAAGCTAAATCCAACAATCGCCTCAGTGGCGTATCTCAAGGATACCATTTAAAAATCAACTCAATATCAATCGATATAACTCATTTCCAAGGCTTTAAAGAAACGGTTCAACAACAAATCATTTGTCCAAAACCCAATCAATTAAAATAAATCAGGCTGAATTCAAAAGTGCATTCGACTTCTCACATCATTGAAATAATTGACTCAATTCAAACCAATCATCAACGGTTTAATCTCAGATTTCAAATCTTTAAAGAATCAACTTCAAAACACTATATTTCACAAAGCCGCACAACAACTCAGCCAAACCAACATCCATAATCATTCAAGTCGATCAGATAATACATAAGGCAGATACAATCACCAAATACACAATATCTCACATCAGTATCCATATGTAATAATTCCAATACATAAAGCATAGTTTTTGGAAAGCGCCCCTACCTCAAAATGCAATTCCATAACCCAAATGCCTCATCAAGTCCTTTCCGCCTCAAACCGAACTGACGGCGACCAAAACCTCAGCTCCCAGCCACTTTCGCAATAACCATAGCATACTAATCGCAACATGTAATAATCAGGACTCGACCCCAAGTTACCAAAGCTCATTTATTAACCAAACACAACAGAATACTAACGCGAGATTATTCGAAACATAATTTCTTACCGAAATAATACAGTGAGGCAGCTGCGATTCCGAACCGGCCCCGGTAACAGCTCCGGCGGCGGCCAGAAGCTCCGGTGGATCAACTATAAAAACCGCGCAGCATTAAAACCTTCTCAAGATCCAAAATGACCAAAACCGCAAATTAAAACCCTTACCGGCATACTTCTCCGGTGACGGCGGCAGGAGCGGCGGCTTGAATGGCATCCAGGAGCTGGCAGCAGCGGCAATAGCTCCCTGCCTGCTCTTCCGATCGCATCTCCTCCCCCTCAGATCGGACCGGTGGCAGACCCCTCAACAGTGGCGGTGCTGCAACTACGAAAGGTGAGCAACGGCAGCGGCGCTGCGGCAAGGAGCACAGCAGCGGCGTGTCTGGGCGCGGCAGTTCCAATGGAGGCGACGCCGGCGACGTGAACAGCGGCTGGGCGCGGTGGTCGGACTCCCAGCTCGCCTCAGCTCTCTCTACGCCTCTCCTGTTTGGTGTGACTGGCGGCCTTCCTCCTCCTTCGAATTCGACGATAATGGAACAACGGCGGCGCTGCACTCCTCCATCAATCGGTGTCGGCGAGCGGCAGGACATGGCGGAAGCCCCGACGACTGCGACCCACGACCACCCTCTTCCTCATGTAGCTCTCCGTTTCGATCTCTCTCTCTCCTCTGTTCGCAGTTCATGGTATCGGCGGGGGAGGCTTCTGCGGCGACGGCGATAGCACGGATGGCCGAGGCGGCGCGACGAAGCTGGCTCCATGGTGTTGTGGCTCAGGGGCGGTGACTCGAAATGATGACAGGCAACAACCTTCCTAGTGCCACCGGCGCAGATTCCTTCTCTTCCTCCCTTTCTGCTCCTGTGACTTTCTTTCATGGAAAAGGAAATGGAGAAAACCGTGTATTGCTACTGTTTTGGGGGAAGGGGACTTCGGCTGCTGCTAATTGTGGAGGGAAAAGGAACCGGGTCGGGTAACGGGTCGCTGGGTTAGGGTTTCATTATTTTGAAAATTAGGGCTAAGGGCATTTTAGTAATTTCACATAAAATTAGGAATAATATAGTAATTGAAACCCAAATTAAATCCAACACTAATTGTATATAGAAAATACTATTTGCTCATCAATTTTACAAATTATTTTCAATAAAAATGCCCAAATCAAATAATTAGAAATAATATACTTAATTTCTTCATTTTCTAAAATAGCAGTAATAATATTTAAAATATTACTTATCTAATCCAAATCATATAAAATCCTTATTATTTCACAACTATCAACTTTATACTTTAAATATAGGAAATAATCCAATAATTATAAAATTGGATAATAATCATAACTCGTCTCAAATTCAATAAATCAAAACTTGCTTTAATTATCTATAATAAAATAATCTCTGAAATTAAGGCTATAAATAACTGTAGGATTTGAGACTTGATCATAATAAGACTTTTTCAAAGATTTTGGGTCTTACATATTGTCTTGGCTATTTCATTCCGTCTCTTCCATTATTACCTAAAGTGTTGTTTATTTTTCTGCTGCCTCTTCTGTATGGACTGACATTAAAGAGCATTTTTTCCAAAGTGATCTTCTTCGTATTACAGAATTACAAGAAGAAATCATGCTCTTAGACAAGGAAATCAGTTAGTAACAGAGTTTTATACCTTTTTGAAGACATTGTGGGAAGAGTTTGATAACTCACGTCTTCTCCCCATTTGTAATTGCCCAGCCAAAACACATCGCTCACAAGATTTTATTATTCGATTCCTTAAAGGTCTTGATGATCATTTTTCTATAGTTTAATCACAAGTTCTTCTTCTTGATCCTCTTCCGCCTGTCACCAGAGTCTTCGCTCTTATCGTTCAACACGAACGTCAACATCAAAACGCATCTGGGACTTTGGACGATCAACGAACCATTGCTGTTGTCATAGAAGCTCGTCATCCTCCTCTTGGCCGTGGTCGTGGGTATGACAATAAATGAGATCACTATTATATAAGTCATTTAATATGAAATGGCATCATTTGTGATTATAACTACAAGAAAAACACTGAATACCGTTGGATTTAGCATCGCACATTAATGTCAGCTTTACTGACAGATTTATTAACAGTTTTAGTGTCGAATTCGTTAGGTCAAATAATTACCTGCTGATTTACACTTCTGATGGTAAATTTGCTGGTAATAATTGGAGAAAAAATGGGAAAATAGGTGAGAAATATAGCGTGGGATTTACCAGCAAATTTTTTGCCGGTAAACCCAATTAGTGAAACGTTGCGTTTTGGTGACCCACAATGCATTACCATCCGATTTATGTGCCAGTAAATCAGACGGTAACAAGCCCTAAAATTCGAAGAGCGAACCCTCTCCCTCTTCATTCTAAAATCCCTTATCTCTCTCTAACCTCTCTTCTCCCACTGTCTCTCTAACCCTCTCCTTTCCGTGCCTCTTCGTTAGCCCCGCCGCTACTAGCACCTCATTTTGCCGCCTCTTCTCCCTCTCACCGAAACTAGCCCCTTCCTCCTCTCCCCTTCATCAGTCACGACTCTTTCTCTCCATCTCTATTCGTGTCTTGCCGTCTAGCACCCCCGTGGCACTCCACTAGCAGTGGTTGTTACTACCACTGCATCTTTCTCCCCTGAATTCTTTTTCCTCTGTTCAGAGGCCAAGTTCCATGATCACTCTTTTTCTTTGTTTAAGTTAATTTAGGATTTAGTTATATGTTAATTTATAGTTAGTAAGTGGAATTGGTTATCATTGGTTATCGTATGCTAATTGCATGCCTTAGAAGAATTGAATGTTAATGAGTATGGAGACTTCATATTTAGCATTGAGAAAATATGACAAACAACTTTTCATCGTGGGTTCAGGCCATTGAAGATAAATTCTGTTGTTATAGCCTAAATAATTAATAATTAGTATTTTCTATGTGATTATATCAAACATTATTTTAGTTATTAAGTTTAATTTACTTGTTTAAGATATTTGAAGATATAAAATTAATATTATAGAAATTGTATTAATTATACATTATACCTAAATCATCATATTTTGTCTGTGCTAGTACTTGTATCTTGCAATTTATTCAATGTAATAACTTCTATGAATTAATGAGAACGTAAAGGATTAGTTCTAATTGAGTATTTATTATGTTAATCTATATGAATGTATAAAAAATATGAAACTATTATAGATAAATATGAAGTAATATATTATGAAGTCATTATTACAAAATAAACCTCATGATGATTGGATGTACATGTATAACAATTATTTGCTGAAATTTCTGAGCATAACTCAAACAAAAATGTTGCTTTTTAATTTAATGTTTCCATTAAACAATTTTATTAGACAATATAACTTGTGAAGTAGGAATGGAAATTTGTTAAGACGAAAAATTTTTACTTCCAACTTAGGTCTATTGCTCATTATAGATTTTATTTTAGAAACAAGTATAGTATCTCCACCATTAAGATTGGGTCTACCAAAAGGTAGTTTGAAGAAATTAAACATTATAGATTCAGGTTTTCTAAACTTACATATGTGTATAAACAATTTAAGAGTTTTTTTATAAATGTTATTATATGATGCCCCTTATAAATATATACAATAGTATAAACAAGTTAATAGATACTATTGGAAATATTATGAATTTATTTGAGTTTTTACTGATGTTGTGGATTGAGGTTGGTTGAATTTGTAAGAACGGTAAAGGTGGATATATATCTAATTTTAGGGGAGATCATGTCAAATTTTTTTACAATAATATAAAAGTTGAACGATTTGTATTGTATATATGTTAATTAGTGTTAATTGGTATTCTTTCTGCAATCATGACGACGGGTAGCAGAGGTGTCACGAGTGAGTCTCGTTGTCGTGGTAGAAGGAGGGTTTTCATCGGTACTCGAAGGACTTCTCAGTCATCAGTACCCCTGTTGTAACACCCTTACTATCAGAATGTACGCTTCCGATTACGCCACTCTAATAATAAGAAGTATTACGACTACTTTATATACTTAATAATAAAATAGGAACCTTTGACTCGAAACAGTATCGCTGATTTCTTTGAAAATTGGAATACTACTTTATCTTGAAAACAAACAAACAAACATATATTTATATACAAGATTTCTTACATAAGTAGCTAATAAATATAATATACATATAAAACATACAACACATATCCCTCTTACAATATTTTAATAATAAGGGCAAGGAATAAATCTATAACATGTGTAAACAAACAGAAATAACATATCTAAGTACTTAACTAAAAATCCAGAAGCTTTTTCATCCGTCTTGAAAATATAAAGCTGTAGGGAGATGAGAACATCGTCCTCGTTGGTTCTCAGTAGGGGATTTTGAAGAATTGTTATAAGAAAACTATTTTCAAACTCAGTGATTATTGTTGCCTTGTGAATCTTTTGAAAATCGACGGTATAACCATCCAAAAATTCAAAACCTTTTTTAAAAGAAATCAGTTAATTATCCAGGAATGCAAAACTCACTTTTCTTATAAAAGAATCTTAAAAGTTTCCTACAGTATGAATGACCAACTCGTTCCAAACATAGATTCATTAAGTCTATGCTGAACCAGCTTGATATTTCATAATTTACTAAATCTTAAATCAGGAACCAATCACGGCCTTCGGCCCAAGCAATTCAATCAACACTGTCATTAATTCAGCATCAAAATGCAATCTCAAAAGTACCATACCAGAACAAACAAAGGCAAAACAGACAAAAAAAATATAGGTGTACATAGCAATTACAGCAAGTAGCTCAGATAGCAGTTAATAACAGTTAAACAATTAGGCAAACCAAAACAAATTCAAACGCAAACAAAGCATGCAAATGCCTAAGATGCATGTCTTCCCTATGGCTAATGAGCTCATTTGTCAGTTATATAGCCAAACCCGGCATGTTTGGTAGCTAATTCAGACACTTTCTCTTTGTTGCACATTAATATCATTAGAGGAAATACATGTCCTGTCACCATTAGAGGGATTATGTGTCTTGTCACTATTAGAGAGAATAGGTGTCCTGTCACCCTTACAACCAGAGAGAAAACACAGACATACTCATCATCAATCAATCACAATCATGCCTCGTTTATCATATTCAATTTCATAATCAAACTCGATTTTCTTCATTCTTCTTCATCTCTTTCCTGGAACAAGTGGACAACAACATTGCCTCTTACCCGGGGTCTCAACTCTTAATCAAATTCAATTTTATTTTCAAATATATTTCTCAATATTATTCAATTCATTAAAAAATCATACTTTTAAAATCAAATCTCATTATTTTTCATTCAATTTCAATCATCATCATTCCTCCCATTCCATTCATTAATAATTCAAACTCAAACATAACATCTTTCTTAATAACTCAGAAACAAGTCATATAATCGTTAAATCCAAATCTTTCTAAATAATCAATTTAAACAAAAACTCTAATTTTTATAAAAATTTTGACAGTATTTCCTTTAAAACTCGGACTTTTGCCACCCTTCTCGGGTCCAAACCAAATAATTTCCAAATCTCAATCATTTTTCAAAATCCAACCAATTCTAATACCAAATCATTTTCAAAATCAAACCGATTCCAATAATAAATCTTTTTCAAAATCAAACCAACTCCAATATCAAATTATTTATAAAATCAAATCAATTTAAAATTAAGCCGCTTTCAAAATCAAATCATTTTCATATCTCAAATCATTTCCAATGCCAATCCATTTTCATTATCAAATTAATTCCAAAACCCAAAAAAACACTTCTCATAATATTCAACTAAATAACTTTATAAATCAATTTCTTATCTACAACTCCACACCCCTCAAGTAATCAGTAATTCAATTCAGCAAACAACCACATCCATAAGACAACATAATCACGGAAACATGTTTTTCACATCAATATCTATTTATAACAATTATGTAATATAAAATAAATTTTAAGAAAAACCCTACCTCAACTCGTTGAAATCTGAAAACTATAGAGCGCGTCAACATCCCTTCTTCTTGGCCTGTAACCTCGGCAGTCACAACCACAACCCATTCCACTCTCACAGCAACGGTGGTAACCCCAAACGTGGCATGCAACAACCAGGAATCAATCCAAGACAAGGGCCCTAGCGATAGTTTTCGACGGCCAGAACGGCGGCGTGGAAACTCTGGAGAGACTTTTTGATCAAGCTGTTGAAGAAAAAAATGTCAAAAATCATGTGTGCCTCTAAGAACTCCAATTGACTAAACTCAAGGAAAAGGAGAGCTACGTCACCGTCAACTTTTACCGAACAAAAGTGACGCCAACATGTAGAAGAGAAGGATACAAACACTTTTATCAAATTAGATTTTTTGTTGAAGTTACGGATCTCAAAAAATCGAACGCCGAAGGTTATAGCTTCCATGGCTTCTCATTCTCTCTCATTTGTCTTGGTTCCGTTCAAACTCCATCCCCCCCATTTGAAACAAGGTTTAGTAGGTTGAACGGTGCCACAAGAACAAAAACATTATGACATCTCATGCAATGGAGAAGTAAAGCACGCTGATGTAGTTGATCTTGTAAATAAACTAAAATCTATAAACAAAAGCAACAGAATGAGCTCTAGCATGAAAGATTTAATAAAGAATGAGTATTCTTCCAAGCAAAAGCAAACACCAAATCATATCATGTTGGAAATGATAGGCAAATGTGAAAAAACTGAAAGTAAAAAAAGGAGGAAGAGGATTATATGATGGGATTAATAAAAGGGCAAGTGTCATTAAGGCCACATGTCATTTGTTTAAGCTGCTGAGTCAACGGTTCAAGTTATAAATATTTTAAACAGATAATTATGAAAATTGGATATATTAAACATAAGTAATAATATATATGAGTTACTAATATAAATAACATCAGTAACATAATGATAAAAGATACACGATGAAATATTAGCAAAACTAAGTTCACTGAAGAGTATCTGTTTCGATGGTTACCTGAAACTGAAGGTTGATCTCGGAAGAGATCTTTTGATGGGGTCGGAGCTGTTGTGTTCGACTTGTTGGATTTAGTGGTGCTGCTGATCCTGGATCACTGGAGGGTGGTGGTACCTGCAAGAGATTCTGATACTTAAGTTATCACGTGCTTCCAAGTCCAAAAAAAAAAGTTAGCACGTGCTTTAGGCAAGTTTTTATGTAGAATCAGAGTATGAGTTATACTTGGAGGCTCTAGTGTATTTATAGTAGTGTGGAGTGACCCATCTTGAGATAAGTTAGTTATCTTATCTTATCTTAGGTGAGGTCACCTATCTTTTAGGCCAGCCGCCTTTAGAGTGGGCCGCGTCCTTCTGTTTGGGCCTGCTTAGGCCTCTATGGCAATTTGGCCAAGCTCTTTGAGAAGAGGTCGGTGATGACCAACCTAGCAAGAGGTCAGTCGCTTTGTCTCCGTCCAACCCGGACCATATAGCTTGGTCCAGGGTATGAACAGTGCCCCTACTTGAGCTTTGATCTTCCTTTGAGGTCGTGTTTTCTGAACTTCAACCCCTTTGAGGAAGTCGTGCTCGAGCATCTTGACTTGGTTGATCTTGAGTAGTTTCTCCTCATGCGAGTCTGGTATCGCCTTTTTTAATGGAAGGCGTTTTCAACTTCTTTTAATTGTGGCGTGCCTTTGGTGTGCATTTTAATTTTTCTTGGGAATGCGCGATTATTTTTAAAGCTCATTGATTAGGTTTTTAACCCTTTACCGTTTCATTTTCCCTCTTTGCTTCGAAAAAAAGAATTTGAACTTAGCTATTTTCTTCTACTTCGATGGAATTATTGCTTCCATTCCTTAAGCAAGTCGGAAGGGTGATACCCCAGTAGTGGAGTGGGGTGTTGTCCGATATGCCCATAGGATTTATGGAAGCTCTTCAGCCCAAGCTCCCTTCGCGTCCTGTATCCTTCGTTTCAACCCGGCCAATATGACTTTGTTGGCTGCTTCTGCCTGTCCATTAGCCTGTGAGTGTTCTACAGAGGTGAATTGGTGCTTTATTTTTAGGTCAGCCATAAAGTTTCTGAAGCCTGTGTCAGTGAACTGAGTGCCATTATCTGTGGTGATGGAGTAAGGAACCCTAAACCTCGTGATAAAGTTTCTATATAAAAATTTCTTACTTCTTTGGGTACTGGCTGTAGCCAATGGCTCTGCTTCAATCCACTTCGTGAAGTAGTCTATGCCTACAATGAGGAATTTGGCTTGCCCTGATCCCTGCGGGAAGGGTCCGAGGAGGTCAAGTCCCCACTTTGCAAATGACTAGGGTGAAGTAACACAGATGAGCTCTTCGGGTGGAGCTACATGAGAGTTGGCGTGTTCTGACACGGTGTGCACTTCTTGACAAATTCTATCGCTTTCTTTTGTAAGGTTGGCCAGTAAAAACCAGCTCGGAGTACCTTTTTGGAGAGAGCTCGTGCCCCAAGTAGTTGCCACAAACGCCGCTGTGGACTTCTTCCAGGATTTCCCTGGTAGCGGAGGTCGGGACACATTTTAGAAGAGGTGTTGTAATCCCTCTCCTATATAGGATGTTGTCTATTATGGTGTAGTAATGTGCTTCTCGTACTAACCTTTTTGCCTCCTTTTTATCTGTAGGGAGTGTTTCAGACTTGAGGTAATTGATTATGGGAGTCATCCATCCTTGATCCTGTCCTGATATGGTTAGGACCTTCTCTCCCTTTGAAATTGATAGATTTTGTAGTGTTTCTTAGATGAAGCTTCTATTATTGCCCCCTGGTTTGGTGCTGGCTAGTTTCGAGAGTGCATCAGCTCGGACATTTTGTTTCCGAGGTATATGAAGGACTTTATATCAGCTAAAATGTCCGAGTTGTTCTCTGGTTATGTCTAGTTATTTTTTCATGGTGGGATCCTTAACTTGATAGTTTCCTTCAATTTGTGAGGTGATTACTTGTGAGTCACTGATGCGGCGGAAATTGGTGAATTAAAAATTATTAAAATGTGTACGTTGCAAGTATAGTTCTTAACTCACCAGAAATCCACTTATCAATTTAGAAAAGTGTCACAGAAATTTAAATTTTAAAATACTGGGAGTATGAATCCCAGGTCGTCTCCCAATGAGTTGCAGAAAAGTGTGCTATTTTATTAATCAGATATTTTCAAAAAGGGTTGAGTTGAGTAAACAGGAAATAAAATTGGAGAATTTGAATAATGTAAATAAAAGCCTTGATTGGGAGTTGATTAGTTGGAAGTTCCGCTATTTTTGGATTACTCTCTAGATTAATTGATAATTAAAGGTTATCCTATTTAGTTATCCCTTACTAGGTAAGGGAAAGTTAAACAAGTTGGGATGCTATGCCCATTCACAAGTTGCAATCCACTTAATTAAAAGGGATTGGTGTTAGTGACAAGAGGACAAGCCAACAATAATCCAATTACAATTTTTCTTTCAAGCTTTCCAACTCAATTGGTTCCTTTCAATCAACTCCCCATCAAGTTGGGGAACTACTCGCTCATTGTGAATGTAAAATTCATAACATATGAAAAGGAATTAAAGAAAGACATTGTAAATAAAATCAAAATAATCAAATAAAAATAGAAGTAATCCTTGTATTAAATAAATCATAATAATATTCCAATGGTAAAATTAACAAAGCAAAGGACATGGAAGAGTAAAGCCAAGTAAAGAAAACGAACTAGAATGACGAAGTCTTGATGAGGTAATAACTCTTCTCAATATCCTAATGCTAAAAGTGGTAGAAAAATAAAATCCTAAGATTATCAATGTGTAGAGAAAAACCTAGAGGAAGAGTAAAAACTAGATCTAAAAACTAAAACTGTGTAGAATGAATGTTGTCTCTGGTTTCTGCATGTTTTCTGATTCTAGTCTGCTGTTCTGGGCCGAGAACTGGGTCAAAATAGGGCCCAAAATCACCCCAACGGAATCTGCAGATTCTGCAGATCGCGCACGTCACGCGATCGCGTCGTCCATGCGGATGCGTCGTTCGTATTTTTCCATGCCACGCGTTCGCGTCGTCCACGCCTCCGCGTCACTTGCGCTTTTCCGTTCCGCGCGGTCGCGTGAGCCATGCGGCCGCGTCACTGCAATTTCTCCTCTTTCGCGCGAACGCGTGAGCCATGTGGCCGCGTCACTTCTCGCTGGTTATCTCCTCACTTTCTTGTGTTCCTTCCATTTTTGCTAGCTTCCTTTCCAATCTCCAACTCATCCATGCCCTATAAAGCCTGAAACACTTAACACACAGATCACGGCATCGAATGGGATAAAGGAGAACTAGAATGCATAATAAAAAAGTCTCTAGGAAGCAGTTTTCAACCATGTAATAATTTCAGGAAGGAAATATAGATGCATGCTAAATTAATGAATAAATGGGTAAGGATCATGATAAAACCACATAATTAAACACAATATAAACCATAAAATAGTGGTTTATCAACCTTCCCACACTTAAACATTAGCATGTCCTCATGCTTAATTGAAGGAGATAAGATAAATAAGTATGAACATGTAGAAACTCATGCAATGCAATGCAACATATATATATATATATATATATATATATATATATGAATGCAACTATATGATTTCTGCCCACTTAATCAAAAGTAAATAAGCTCTTCAAACAATTACAAATCAAATTCCACTAATTCTATCACTATACAGTAAGACCGATAAAAGTGCAAGAAGATAGCTCATGAAAGCAGGGAACATGGAAATTCAAGCATAGAACCCTCACTAATGATATATATATGCTCTAATCTCTCCAGTGTATAGGGTAATCACTCTATCCTTCTCTAATCATGCTCTCTAACTTTTGTTTTTCTCCTAACCAATAAACAACAGTTAATATGCCAATGCAAACATCATGAGGTCTTTTTAAGGTTGTAATGGGGCCAAGGTAAGGATTGGGATATATATATGGTTAAGTGAGCTTATAAATTGAATCTTTAATTAACCCAGCTTTAACCCAACCTATATATTTTATATAACTTTAGAATTCATACCTAGCTACCCAGAATTCCCTTTTTACATTCCATACTCATGTATCAATTTTATTATATGTGCATTGATCTTTGAATTTTTAATCCAGCTTTGGGGTGATTTTGTCCTCTTATTTATTTATTGAAATTTTTTTTATATAAAAATAAACATAACTTATCAATGCACATAGATTTTTAATTCTTATAGCTTCACATGAGTAGGTATCCAAATTCCCATTGTATTATCATGACATATTCCCTTAATAACTTTTGTTCCCACAAATTCCTATACTTAACTAGCATACACAATTCTATCTTAAGCTAACCAAAGATTCAATTTGGGATATACAATTGTTTTTCCGCTTAAAGCTAGTAATGTGGTAAAATATAAAACAAATGAGATTTTAAGGCTCAAAGTGGTTAACAAAAGTAATTAAAAAGGGTAGGCTTAATTTGGATAAGTGAGTTTAAACAAATAATGGCCTCAATCACATGCAAGCATATAAACATAATAAATATTGGACATATAGGATGAAACAAAATATAGATTACAATTATAGAGAAGTAAACACACAAGAATAAAATAATTATGGTTAAATAATGTAACCATGCATAAAGGCTCAAATTTTCACAGGTTGTATGTTCTTTAGCTCAAAAATCATGTTTCAAATACAGCTTCAAGCAAATTTATCATAAAAGTTTTGATTAAAATTAGTGAAATTTTGTTCCAAAAATATATTTTTAGAAGAAACTTATTGTCTTTTCAATCAAGTAGAACATGCATGCAACTAACCTATTCTAAAAAAAAAGAAAATCTAACTAAAATATCCTAATTTATTGGTGCTAGGGAAGAGAATTTACCTCCGGAAGTCAGGTACTGACCGACCTCCCCACACTTAAGGCTTTGTACCGTCCTCGGTGCCATCTGTCAGGAACAATGGTAGGCTGGTGGCAGTCTCTCCACAGTCGGGGCCGTCATGGCTCCCTGTGCTGGAGAAGGAAGTGGATTCCAGGGTGTCTGAGTCTCTGCAGTCTCCTCTAAGCAGCTCCCTGAGGTGTTTGAATTGGCGTTGATTGCGGTGCTCTCGGAGCTTTGCTTTCTTCTCATGTTGGTCCAACCGCTTCAGTATTTGATGCAGCAGTTGACTAGTAGATGGTGGAGGAGCTGCAGCATCCTCTGTGGATTGACTGGTAGTGGCAAGTTGTGGCCTGAGATATCTCCCGTTAGGGACATACTGATCATCCCGTGGAAGAATGGCTTTGGTGTCTCCAGCTCTGTAGGATACTCCGGCTGCTGAAATGAGATCAGAGACCAATGCAGGGAAGGGTAGGTTGCCCGCGATCTGCACATGTTCCATAGCATTCCGGATATGTCGTGGTAAGTTGAGAGGCTGGTCTGTGAGGATGCACCATAGTAGAACGGCCATGTCTGCGGTGAAAGAGGACTCATGAGTACTCGGGAAGACGTAATAGGACATAATCTGTGCCCATACGTGAGCCTCTAAGGTAAGTGCGGAAGCCGAGATTCCCTTAGGACGGGAACGATGGTATCCGAAGATCCATTTGCTGCCAGGGCGAGCAATAACTCTGAGAACAGCGTCCCAGTCAAAAGTGTATGCCTGGCGTTTGGTTGCGGCTTTCTGAAAAGCGTCCAATCCTTCTGGAGCAGGTGGGAGATCTAAGGCTCACTGTATGGCTTCTTCTGTAATGGGGACTTGCTTCTGGCGTAAATAGACGGGCTGCAGAGTCGGCAGGTGGAAGTTGGAGTAGAACTCAACAACCCAAGAAAGGTTAACCTATTGTGGCTATCTCTGTAAAAATCCCCAATGGCTCTGTGCAATTTGTGGCTCAACAAATTCAGCAATATGAGGCGGAAGGATAAGAAGGTGTTCATTGTTGTAATTTTGAGCTGCCAGAATAGGAAATATCTGCTCACAGTAGCAATTTGGGAATCGTGCAGTGTCCTTGGCTGGGAAGGCTCGTTCCTTTTCATCAACCTTGATAATCCTTTTAATTATCTTTGTTGAGGGCTTGACTGCAGTTGAAGAAGGTTCTGCCACTAATGCTCTCTTCGTTCCTTTCCTTGCTGTGGGTTTAGGGGTAGCTTTCTCTTTGTCTTTCTTGGTGGCCATTCTGAAAAATGGAAGAGAAAGTAAGTTAGATCCAAAGAATCAAAGCAAGAAAGGAGATGGAGTGAGTAATAAACAGTGCACGGTGAAGATGAATGAAATAAACACATGGTCATGACAACATGTGAAAAGATCATTAAAGGAAATAGGATAGGTGCATAAAAAGGTAAGTAGATGCAAGATGATTATTGGCATGCCGGCAAGGGCATGAGTAGCATAGATCAAGCCTCACTTCGTAACAAACTAACATGTTTGTATTGGCAATTAAATTGAATTAATAAAATAGTAAAGGAAATTTGTGAAAAACATGCATTGAGTAGTAGAATAGGATAATGTATAAAAGTGCATGATGCCATATGGGCTTTTTCACAAACACATAGCATGCATGGTAAATAAGTCATAGAAAGTATTAAAGTAAACATGCAAGCAATCCTTTTATTAAAGGTTATCCTTTTATGAAAAGAAAAAGAAAAGAAAAGAAAATAACATAGAAAATAAGAAGAATGATAGAAAGGAAGAAGGGAAGAAGAAAATAAAACCTTGTTAATGGAGGTGAGAGAAAGAGAGAGTGAAAAGTGAGATAGAAGGGAGAAAGGAGAAGGAAGAAATAAGGAGGGAAAAGAAAAATTAGGATTTGGAAGAGAGAAAGATAAGATATTTTGGCAGTTTTGGTGGAGCTGTGCGGCGCAATCGACGCGGCCGCGCGGGGCACGCGTTCGCGTGATTGCGCTTTAGTTCAGTTGACGCGGTCGCGTCGGCCACGTGATCGCGTGACCCATATTGTGCTGCCCTCGTGCCTGCACAACTCTCTGTTCAAATTGATATATTTGCCAAAATTGGGGTGACGCGATCGCGTGGGGCATGTGCTCGCGTGAGTGGGATTCAGAAGGGAGAACGCAGACGCGTCAGCGACGCGGTCACGTGATAGGGATGGTGCGTCTAGCACCAATCCAGCACCACTCTCGCACAATATTTCGTTGTGCACCCCTTTTACGTCAAAAATCAGGGCACGCGGCCGCGTGGGGCACGCGGTCGCGTGGGAGGCCAGGAATCCCATGTGACGCGGACGCGTCAGCGACGTGGTTGCGTGGGACAATTTGTGCCATTGGCACGCTTCCAGCCACGCACCAGCGAAACTCTCTGTTCGTTTTTTATTTTCTCACCTCTTCTTGCAACGCGGACGCATCGCTGATGCGGTCGCGTCGCGTGGTTTTTTTTTAAATAACAGTATGCAAATGCAGATGCATGAAGGTACTGATAAAGAGAAGAGTTATTGACTAGGAAAAACTAAAGATAGGAAGAAAAGAACGATCATACCATGGTGGGTTGTCTCCCACCTAGCACTTTGCTTTAACGTCCGTAAGTTGGACGCTCCACTAGCTCAAACTTCTGCTATGTAGGGATCTTCCAAGAGGAAGATCTCAAGCTCTTTGTTTTTCTGCATCTTCTCTCCATGGTACAGCTTCAGACGTTGTCCATTAACTTTGATAAGTTCAGAGCTTGAAGGGTGGCTTAGGTGATAAACTCCGTATGGTTCGGCCTTCTCTACTCTGTATGGACCTTCCCATCTTGATCGCAACTTACCTAGCATGAGCCTTAGTCAAGATTTGTAAAGGAGGACTAAATCCCCAGGTTGGAACTCTTTTCTCTTGATGTGCTGATCATGTACAGCCTTCATCTTCTCCTTGTATATTCTTGAGTTCTCATAAGCTTCTAGGCGAAGGCTCTCCAGTTCTTGCAGTTGCAACTTCCTTTCAGCTCCAGCTTGCTCAATTCCCATGTTGCACTCCTTGACTGCTGGTGGACGAAATTGTGATTCATTCTTTTCACTTCAACAATCCCAGGTAATGGCTCCAAAAACTTGGTGTCAATGCCATGGTTCACAACTTCGCACAACTAACCAGCAAGTGCACTGGGTCGTCCAAGTAATACCTTACGTGAGTAAGGGTCGATCCCACAGAGATTGTTGGTATGAAGCAAGCTATGGTCACCTTATAAATCCCAGTCAGGTTAAATAACTAAATTAAGAGATTATAGGATTAAATTAAATAAACTGAAAATAAAGATAAAGTTACTCATGTAATCCAATGGTGGGAATTTCAGATAGGCATATGGAGATGCTGTGTTCCTTCTGAATCTCTACTTTCCTGCTGCTTTCATCCAATTCTTCTTTCTTCTTTCCATGGCAAGCTGTTTGTAGGGCATCACCATTGTCAATGGCTACATCCCATCCTCTCAGTGAAAAAGGTCCAAATGCTCTGTCACGGCACGGCTAATCATCTGTCGGTTCTCAATCAGGTTGGAATAGAATCCCTTGATTCTTTTGCGTTTGTCATCACGCCCAGCCTTCAAGAGTTTGAAGCTCGTCACAGTCATTCAATCCCAGAATCCTACTCGAAATACCATAGACAAGGTTTAGACTTTTCGGATTCTCAAGAATGTTGCCATCAATTCTAGCTTATACCACGAAGATTCTGTTGGGGAATCTAAGAGATATGCGCCCGGCCTAAGGTAGAACGGAAGTGGTTGTCAGTCACGCGCGTTCATAGGTGAGAATGATGATGAGTGTCACGGATCATCACATTCATCAAGGTGAAGTGCAACGTATATCTTGGATTAAGAATAAAATTGATTTGGATAGAAAATAATAGTAATTGCATTGAAACTTGAGGTACAGCAGAGCTCCACACCCTTAATCTATGGTGTCTAGAAACTCCACCGTTGAAAATACATAAGTGAGAGAGGTTCAGGCATGGCCGAATGGCCAGCCCCCAAAACGTGGTCACTGGATCAAAATACAATCCAGGGATCAAAACCAAGATGATAATATGATAGTAAAGAGTTCTATTTATAATAAACTAGCTACTAGGGTTTACAGAAGTAAGTAATTGATGCATAAATCCACTTCCGGGGCCCACTTGGTGTATGTTTGGGCTGAGCTTGGTCTATCCACGAGCTGAGGCTTTTCTTGGAGTTGAACTCCAAGTTATAACGTGTTTTGGGCGTTCAACTCCGGATCATGACGTGTTTCTGGCGTTTAACTCCAGACAGCAGCATGTACTTGGCGTTCAACGCCAAGTTACGTCATCAATTTCCGAATAAAGTATGGACTATTATATATTGCTGGAAAGCTCTGGATGTCTACTTTCCAACGCCGTTGAGAGCGCGCCATTTGGAGTTCTGTAGCTCCAGAAAATCTATTTTGAGTGTAAGGAGGTCAGATTCCAACAGCATCAGCAGTCCTTTTGTCAGCCTTTTTCAGAGTTTTGCTCAGGTCCCTCAATTTCAGCCAGAATTTACCTGAAATCATAGAAAAACACACAAACTCCTAGTAAAGTCCAGAAATGTGAATTTAACATAAAAACTAATGAAAACATCCCTAAAAGTAACTAGATCATACTAAAAACTACTTAAAAACAATGCCAAAAAGCGTATAAATTATCCGCTCATCACAACACCAAACTTAAATTGTTGCTTGTCCCCAAGCAACTAAAAATAAAATAGGATAAAAAGAAGAGAATATACTATAAATTTAGAATATCAATGAATATTAGTTCTAATCAGATGAGCGGGACTTGTAGCTTTTTGCTTCTGAACAGTTTTGGCATCTCACTTTTTCCTTTGAAGTTTAGAATGATTGGCTTCTCTAGGAACTTAGAATTTCAGATAGTGTTATTGATTCTCCTAGTTAAGTATGTTGATTCTTGAACACAACTACTTTTTGAGTCTTGGCCGTGGCCCTAAGCACTTTGTTTTCCAGTATTACCACCGGATACATAAATGCCACAGACACATAACTGGGTGAACCTTTTCAGATTGTGACTCAGCTTTGCTAGAGTCCCCAGTTAGTGGTGTCCAGAGCTCTTAAGCACACTCTTTTGCTTTGGATCCTTTTTACCCTTGCCTTTTGGTTTTAAGGGCTATTGGCTTTTTCTGCTTGCTTTTTCTCTTTTTTTTTTTCAAAATATATTTTTTTTCGCCAATTATTTTTTATTTATTTATTTTTTTTCGCCATTCACTGCTTTTTCTTGCTTCAAGAATCAAATTCATGATTTTTCAGATTGTCAATAACATTTCTCCTTGTTCATCATTCTTTTAAGAGCCAACAATTTTAACATTCATAAACAACAAGATCAAAAATATGCACTGTTTAAGCATTCATTCAGAAAACAAAAAGTATTGTCACCACATCAATATAATTAAACTAAATTCAAGGATAAATTCGAAATTCATGTACTTCTTGTTCTTTTGAATTAAAACATTTTTCTTTTAAGAGAGGTGAAGGATTCATGGAATTATTCATAATCTTTAAGGCATAGTTACTACATACTAATGATCATGAAGTAGAGACACAAAATATAGATAAACATGAAGGATAAAAACCGAAAAAACAGAGAAAATAAGAACAAGGAATGAGTCCACCTGAGTGAGGGTGGCGCCTTTTTGAAGATCCAATGGTGCTTTTTGAGCTCCTTTATGTCTTTTCCTTGCTTCTGTTGCATGATCCCTAGTGATTTTGGTGTTTTTATCCTTATTTGCTCCCAATAGTTGTGTGGAGGATAATTTATCCCCTGAGGTATCTCAGGGATCTCTTGATTTGCAGTCAAATATTCTACCACTGAGCTATAAACCCTTTAGATGAGTCTTTCCATCTCCCATGACTCGGAGGTGGAAGCTTTTTGTCTTTCCTTTTTCTCTCTTTTTTTTTTCTTTTTTTTTTTGAGGTTTCTCTGAATTGTTGATTTTTAGTTTCTCTTGACTTCCTCTTCAGAGTCCTTTCAGGTTCATGATCTGCTTCAATAAGAATGTTCTTGTCCTTGCTCCTGCTCATATAGGGAAGAAGAGAACAAGAAAAGAAAGAGGAATCCTCTATGTCACAGTAAAGAGGTTTCTTATTGTTAGTAGAAGAAGAAAGGAATAAAAGTGGAGAATCCAATCACAATGGTGAGGATAGAGGCAGTGATTGGAGATGATGACAGTTGAAGAGAAGTGTTAGTAAATAAATAAAATAAATAGAAAGAGATGAGGGGGAGAGAAATTCGAAAATAATTTTGAAAAATGGGTTAGTAATTTTCGAAAATTAAAACTAAAATTTGAAACAATTAATTAATTAAAAAGAATTTTTGAAAAAGAGGGAGGTATTTTCGAAAATTAGAGAGGGAAAAGTAGTTAGGTGGTTTTAAAAAAGATAAGAAACAAACAAAAAGTTAATTAGTTAGTTGAAAAAAGATATTAAAATCAATTTTGAAAAGATAAGAAGATAAGAAGTTAGAAAAGATATTTTAAAATTTTTTTTGAAAAAGATAAAATTTTGAAAAAAAAATATGATATAAAAGATATGATTTAAAAAGATATGGTTTTGAAAAGATAAGATTGAAATTAGTTTTGAAAAAGATTTGAATTTTAAAATCACAATTAATGACTTGACTCACAAGAAATTACAAGATATGATTCTAGAACTTAAAATTTGAATCTTTCTTAACAAGAAAGTAACAAACTTGAAATTTTTGAATCAAAACATTAATTTTTGATGCAATTTTCGAAAATATGATGTAAAGATAAGAAAAAGATTTTGAAAATATTTTGAAAAAGATTTTTGAAATTTTCGAAAATGATGAAAAAATGGAAAAGATATGATTTTTGAAAAAGATTTTAAAAAGATAAGATTTAAAAAGATAAGATATTTTTTTGATTTTTGAATTTTTTTTTATGAGAGAGAAAAACACTAAAAATACTCAATGCATGAAAATTTTGGATCAAAACACATGATGCATGCAAGAACACTATGAATGTCAAGATGAACACCAAGAACACTTTGAAGATCATGATGAACATCAAGAACATATTTTTGAAAAATTTTCATGAAAAGAAAACATGCAAGACACCAAACTTAGAAATTTTTCATGTTTAGACTCTATGAATGCAAGAATGCATATGAAAAACACCATACAACACAAAACAAGAAAATATGAAGATCAAACAAGAGAGTTCATCAAGAACAACTTGAAGATCATGATGAACACTATGAATACATGAATTTTTCAAAAATTTTATGCAAGAAAAAGATGAACATGCAATTGACACCAAACTTATGACTTGACACAAGACTTAAACAAGAAATACAAAATATTTTTTATTTTTATGATTTTCTAATTTTTTTTGTATTTTATTTGAATTTTTTTCGAAAAACATATAAGAAAAAGAAAATAAGAAATTCAAAATTTTTAATATGAATTCCAGGAATCATGCAATGTTAGTCTAAAGCTTCAATCCAGGAATTAGACATGGCTTACTAGCCAGCCAAGCTTTTGTAAAAGCTCCGGTCCAAAACACTAGACATGGCCAATGGCCAGCCAAGCTTTAGAATACATAGTTCAAGCATGTGAAGAGGAAGCCTCAGTCCAAAAGAATTTAGACATGGCTTTACAGCCAGCCAGGCTTCAACATGTTTCATGAAGCTCCAGAATGCATAGTAAAAAAATTTTTTTTGAATAATTTTCGAAAATAGGGAGAAGATTTTGAAAAGATTTTCGAATTTTTTTTTAAATAAAATAAAAATTACCTAATCTGAGCAACAAGATGAACCGTCAGTTGTCCATACTCGAACAATCCCCGGCAACGGCGCCAAAAACTTGGTGGACGAAATTGTGATTCATTCTTTTCACTTCAACAATCCCAAGTAATGGCTCCAAAAACTTGGTGTCAATGCCATGGTTCACAACTTCGCACAACTAACCAGCAAGTGCACTGGGTCGTCCAAGTAATACCTTACGTGAGTAAGGGTCGATCCCACGGAGATTGTTGGTATGAAGCAAGCTATGGTCACCTTGTAAATCCCAACCAGGTTAAATAACTAAATTAAGAGATTATAGGATTAAATTAAATAAACTGAAAATAAAGATAAAGTTACTCATGTAATCCAATGGTGGGAATTTCAGATAGGCGTATGGAGATGCTGTGTTCCTTCTGAATCTCTGCTTTCTTGCTGCTTTCATCCAATTCTTCTTTCTTCTTTCCATGGCAAGCTGTTTGTAGGGCATCACCGTTGTCAATGGCTACATCCCATCCTCTCAGTGAAAAAGGTCCAAATGCTCTGTCACGGCACGGCTAATCATCTGTCGGTTCTCAATCAGGTTGGAATAGAATCCCTTGATTCTTTTGCGTTTGTCATCACGCCCAGCCTTCAGGAGTTTGAAGCTCGTCACAGTCATTCAATCCCATAATCCTACTCGGAATACCATAGACAAGGTTTAGACTTTTCGGATTCTCAAGAATGCTGCCATCAATTGTAGCTTATACCACGAAGATTCTGTTGGGGAATCTAAGAGATATGCGCCCGGCCTAAGGTAGAACGGAAGTGGTTGTCAGTCACGCGCGTTCATAGGTGAGAATGATGATGAGTGTCACGGATCATCCCATTCATCAAGGTGAAGTGCAACGTATATCTTGGATTAAGAATAAAATTGATTTGGATAGAAAATAATAGTAATTGCATTGAAACTTGAGGTACAGCAGAGCTCCACACCCTTAATATATGGTGTGTAGAAACTCCACCGTTGAAAATACATAAGTGAGAGAGGTTCAGGCATGGCCGAATGGCCAGCCCCCAAAACGTGGTCACTGGATCAAAATACAATCCAGGGATCAAAACCAAGATGATAATATGATAGTAAAGAGTTCTATTTATAATAAACTAGCTACTAGGGTTTACAGAAGTAAGTAATTGATGCATAAATCCACTTCCGGGGCCCACTTGGTGTATGTTTGGGCTAAGCTTGGTCTATCCACGAACTGAGGCTTTTCTTGGAGTTGAACTCCAAGTTATAACGTGTTTTGGGCGTTCAACTCCGGATCATGACGTGTTTCTGGCGTTTAACTCCAGACAGCAGCATGTACTTGGCGTTCAACGCCAAGTTACGTCATCAATTTCCGAATAAAGTATGGACTATTATATATTGATGGAAAGCTCTGGATGTCTACTTTCCAACGCCGTTAAGTACGCGCCATTTGGAGTTCTGTAGCTCTAGAAAATGTATTTTGAGTGCAGGGAGGTCAGATTCCAACAGCATCAGCAGTCCTTTTGTCAGTCTTTTTCAGAGTTTTGCTCAGGTCCCTCAATTTCAGCCAGAATTTACCTAAAATCATAGAAAAACACACAAACTCCTAGTAAAGTCCAGAAATGTGAATTTAACATAAAAACTAATGAAAACATCCCTAAAAGTAACTAGATCATACTAAAAACTACTTAAAAATAATGCCAAAAAGCGTATAAATTATCCGCTCATCAACTGCCCAAAAGGCTCTGTGCTTTACTTCAACTGGGAGATGACAAGATTTTCCATAAACTAAGCGAAAAGAACTCATCCCAATGGGTGTTTTATATGCTGTTCTGTATGCCTATAGTGCATCTTGTAGCCTGGTGCTCCAGCCCTTTCTATGAGGTTTGACTATCTTCTGCAAGATACGCTTTATCTCTCTGTTTGACACCTCGGCTTGCCCATTGGTTTGAGGATGGTATGCTGTTGCAACCTTATGAATTATCCCATGCTTCTTCATCAACCCTGTTAGTCTCCTGTTACAAAAATGGGTGCCTTGATCGCTCACGATTGCTCGTGGTGATCCAAAGCGGCAAATAATATGGTTTCTCACAAAGGAAACAACAGTGTTAGCATCATCAGTGCGGGTAGGAATTGCTTCCACCCATTTGGAAACATAATCCACAGCTAACAATATATAAAAATGACCATTAGAATTTGGGAACGGACCCATGAAGTCAATGCCCCAAACATCAAAAATTTCACAGAAAAGCATAATTTGTTGAGGCATCTCATCCCTCCTGGATATATTACCAAATTTTTGGCATGGGAGACAAGATTTACAAAACTCAGCAGCGTCTCTAAAAAGAGTAGGCCACCAGAATCCACAGTCTAAGATCTTTCTGGCTATTCTTTGAGGGCCAAAATGTCCTCCACTCTCAGATGAGTGACAGGCCTCTAAAATGGACTGGAATTCTGATTGAGGCACACAATGTCTAATTACCTGATCAGCGCCACATCTCCATAAATATGGGTCATCCCATATATAATATTTAGACTCGCTTTTCAGCTTGTCCCTTTGATGCTTAGAAAAGTGTGGAGGGAATGTGCGGCTAACTAGATAATTAGCTACAGGTGCGTACCAAGGGGCTACTTCAGATACTGCTTACAGTTTATCTAATGGGAAATTATCATCTATAGGAGTAGAATCATTCTTAATGTGCTCAAGGCAACTCAAGTGGTCTGCCACTAGATTCTGGTTACCACTCCTATCCTTTATTTCTAAATCAAATTCTTGTAAAAGCAGTATCCAACGTATGAACCTTGGTTTGGACTCCTTTTTAGCTAATAGATACTTTAAAGCTGCATGGTCCGAATACACTACTACTCTAGTACCAAGTAAATAAGCTCAGAATTTATCCAGAGCAAAAACAATAGCAAGAAGCTCTTTCTCAGTAGTAGTATAATTGGACTGGGCAGCGTCTAAAGTCTTAGGCGCATAAGCAATAACAAAAGGATCCTTACCTTCACGCTGAGCCAACGCTGCTCCTACTGCATGGTTGGAAGCATCGCACATGATTTCAAATGGCTGGCTCCAGTCTGGTCCTCTCACAATTGGAGCTTGAGTCAGGTTGGTCTGCAGCTTGTCAAACGCTTGCTTACAATCCTCACTGAACTCGAACTCAATATCCTTTTGTAGTAATCTGGATAAGGGAAGTGCTACCTTACTGAAGTCCTTAATAAATCTCCTGTAAAAACATGCATGTCCAAGGAATGAACGGACTTCCCTCACAGAGGAGGGGTAAGGTAAACTAGAAATAACATTCACCTTTGCTGGGTCTATAGAAATACCAGTATTAGATACAACATGTCCTAGTACAATCCCTTGTTTAACCATAAAATGACATTTTTCAAAATGTAATACAAGGTTTGTATTGACACATCTATCCAATACTCTAGATCATCCATCTAAGCAAAGGCTAAAAGAATCACCATAAATGCTAAAATAATCCATAAAAACTTCCATACAGTCCTCAATAAGATCAGAGAAAAGACTCATCATGCACCTCTGGAAAGTAGCTGGTGCATTGCACAGGCCAAAGGGCATTCTCTTGTAAGCATAAGTCCCAAAAGGACATGTAAAAGTAGTATTTTCCTGATCATCAGGAGCTATATGAATCTGGAAATAACATGTGTAACCATCTAGAAAGCAATAATGTGATTTACCTGACAGGCGATCCAGCATTTGATCAATGAATAGGAGTGGGTAGTGATCCTTACGGGTGGCTTGGTTGAGACGCCTGTAATCAATGCAGACTCTCCAAGCATTCTGTACTCTGTTTGCTATGAGCTCTCCATGCTCATTCTTCACTGTAGTGACTCCAGACTTCTTGGGCACCACTTGTACTGGGCTAACCCATTCACTGTCTGAAATGGGATAGATGATGCCTGCTTCCAATAGTCTGGTCACTTCCTTTTTGACAACTTCCAAAATAGTGGGATTCAGTCTTCTTTGGGGTTGGCGGACAGGTCTTGCTCCTTCCTCTAAGAATATTCTGTGCTCACATACTTGAGGGTTGATGCCTACTATGTCTGCCAAACTCCACCCAATTGCTTTCTTGTGCTTCCTCAGCACATGAAGTAACTACTCTTCCTGTTCAGGAGTGAGGTCCTGTGCAATGATAACTGGAAATTTCTGCCCATCTTCTAGATAAGCGTATTTGAGATGTAGAGGGAGAGGTTTCAACTCTATCTTCTGGTCATGGGCAGGCTCTGGATTGTCTGGAGCTTGTGAAAATGCTGAAGTATCCTTATTGTCAGTTAATAGAGTCCCCACACCTGGACTTTGTTCTGTGTACTTTTCTTCTAGCTCTTCCTGGTAAATTTCAGCTACAGTTTCATCTATGATATCACACTGGAAGATAGAATGATCTTCTGGAGGGTTGTTCGTGACTCCATTCAAATTGAAGATTACTATTCGGCCATCTATTTCAAAAGAATATGTTCCTGAAAAAGCATCTAATTTGAATCTTGATGTCTTTAAGAATGGTCTGCCAAGTAGGATTGATGATGGCTTATCTGAGTCATTATTGGGCATCTCTAAGATATAGAAATCAGTGGGAAATGTGAGCCCTTTAATGTTCACCAAAACATCTTCAGCAACTCCAGCTACTGTAATAATGCTTTTATCTGCCAACACAAAACGAGCTGCCGACCTTTTTAAGGGAGGGAGCCTTAAAACATCATATACAGATAAAGGCATTATACTAACACATGCTCCCAAATCACACATGCAATCATAAATTACTACACCTCCAATAGTACAACTAAATATACAAGGACCTGGGTCATTACATTTCTCAGGTAAATTTCCCATTAAAGTAGATATAGAACTTCCTAAAGGAATAGTTTCTAATTCATTAATTTTGTCTTTATGTATGCACAAATCTTTTAGAAACTTTGCATATTTAGGTACCTGTTGAATGACATCAAAAAGGGGAACATTTACCTCAACCTTTTTGAAGATTTCTACCATTTTATGGTCAGGTTCCAACTGCTTCCTGGGCTTCCTTGTAAGTTGTGGAAATGGAATGGGAGTGGTGTTTTCTGCAGTGTCTGTGCCTTTTGGTGCTTCCTCCTGTGGTTGAGCTTCTTCTTTCTCAGTTATGTCCTGTATGTCCTCTTCCTCTTCAACATCTTCTACTTCTACTACCTCTTCAGCTGAGGCGTGTTTCGGTGGGCTTGGCTCCTCCTGATTTCTCTCCTGCAGTGTGGTTCCAGACCTTAGGGTGATGGCATTAATACCACCCTTTGGGTTGGGTAATGGTTGAGAGGGGAGTCCACCAGAGCTTGAGGACTGGTTGTTGGAGTTGTTCATTGATCCAATCTGTGAGACAAGAGTTTGTAAAGTAGAAGTCAAAACATTCATAGTTGCTTTCATACTATTCTCCATAGCCTGATGTCTCTGATCAATGGCTTGTAGTAATTCATCATTAGGAGATGAAGAGAGGCCAGTGCTCTGAGAGGTTTGCTGAGAGGCTTGAGGTTGCCTTAAATGAGGTGCTCTGTAGGATTGAGTCTGATTCTGCTGCCTGAAATTGTTATTGTTATTTCACCTCTGATTTCCATTGTTATCTCTGCCTCCTCTGTTAGAATTGTCCCTCCAATCCAGGTTAGAATTATCTCTCCAGTCTTGGTTAGAGTTATCCTGCCATCTTTGGTTATAGTTGCCACCTTGATTGTACCCTTGATTGGGGCGGTCATGAAAGTTGTGAGTGGCTGCTACAGTATTGTCTTCTGGTTGGAGCTGCGGACACTCATCGGTATAGTTACTATAATCTGTACAGATGCCGCACACTCTTTGGGGAACTAACTGCTGGCTATGCTGTGGTGGGGGAAGGCTGAACTTGCTAAGGTTGTTGTTGATTCAGTTGCATCTGCTTCAGCAAGTTAGTCATTTCACATAGACTCTGGGCTATAGCAGTAGTCTCTGTATTAGTGGATACCTCCGCAACAGCTCTTAACCGACTTTGTCTCTGCCTATGATTCCTAGTAGAGTCAGCTAAGTCTCTGATCAATTGCCATACTTCGTCCGTAGTCTTGTACTTTTTCATAGAACCATTGCAAGCACCTTCCAGTGTGGTCCTATCTTGAGATCTCAAACCCTGTGTAAAGTAACCGAGCAAAACTATCTTGTCAATTATATGATGGGGACATGCATCTCGAAGTGTATTGAAGCATTCCAAGTATTCATAGAGGGTTTCAGATTCATCCTGAACGATCATAGACATGTCCTTCCTCAGCTTATCAGCAACTTCAGCTGGAAAGAATTTATCCAGAAATTCTCTCCTAAGTGTATCCCAGTTGGAAACAGTTTCTCGAGGCTGAGTGTAGTACCATTCTCTTGCCTTTCCCTCCAGAGAAAACGGGAAGGCTTTCAATAGAATAGAGATTTCATCAGCGCCATCACGCTTAACAGTAGAACAAGCAGTCTGGAAATCTCTAAGATGCTTGATAGGCTCTTGAGCAGGTAAGCCATGAAATTTGGGCATCAAGTTGAGTAGTGAAGACTTTATTTCAAAATCTACAGCTACTGCTGGGTGGTGTGCCTGGAATGGTTGGAGCGTAAAATCAGGGGCTCCTTCCTCCTGGATGGTGACTCTTCTGGGCGCTGCCATGTCACCTGCACGTAAATGAACTGGATCAGTAGAAAGGGGGTTATTTCTTCCTTAAATGATGGTTCAGGTTCGTCCTCAAAGAGGAGTCGCCTACGCCTAGCTCGCCTTATATGTGAAAGAATTCTTTTAATTTCAGGGTCAAATGCTGGCAAGCTTGGATTAGGAAGCAAACGCGTCATTTAACGAAAGAAATGTGCAGTTCATATTGATAGAATGAAAAGAAAAAAAATTGCAATAAAAATAAATACCAATCAGTAAATTAACACACTGTTGCAACTTTCCGGCAACGGCGACAAAAATTGATGCGGCGAAAACTGGTGAATTAAAAATTATTAAAATGTGCACGTTGCAAGTATAGTTCTTAACTCACCAGAAATCCACTTATCAATTTAGAAAAGTGTCACAGAAATTTAAATTTTAAAATACTGGGAGTATGAATCCCATGTCGTCTCCCAACGAGTTGCAGAAAAGTGTGCTATTTTATTAATCAGATGTTTTCAAAAAGGGTTGAGTTGAGTAAACAGGAAATAAATTTGGAGAATTTGAATAATATAAATAAAAGCCTTGATTGGAAGTTGATTAGTTGGAAGTTCCGCTATTGTTGGATTACTCTCTAGATTAATTGATAATTAAAGGTTATCCTGTTTAGTTATCCCTTACTAGGTAAGGGAAAGTTAAAAAAGTAGGGATGCTATGCCCATTCACAAGTTGCAATCCACTTAATTAAAAGGGATTAGTGTTAGTGACAAGAGGGCAAGCCAACAATAACCCAATTACAATTTTTCTTTCAAGCTTTCCAACTCAATTGGTTCCTTTCAATCAACTCCCCATCAAGTTGGGGAACTACTCGCTCATTGTGAATGTAAAATTCATAACATATGAAAAGGAATTAAAGAAAGACATTGTAAATAAAATCAAAATAATTAAATAAAAATAGAAGTAATCCTTGTATCAAATAAGTCCTAATAATATTCCAATGGTAAAATTAACAAAGCAAAGGACATGGAAGAGTAAAGCCAAGTAAAGAAAACGAACTAGAATGACGAAGTCTTGATGAGGTAATAACTCTTCTCAATATCCCAATGCTAAAAGTGGTAGAAAAATAAAATCCTAAGATTATCAATGTGTAGAGAAAAACCTAGAGGAGGAGTAAAAACTAGATCTAAAAACTAAAACTGTGTAGAATGAATGTTGTCTCTGGTTTCTGCATGTTCTCTGGTTCTAGTCTACTGTTCTGGGCCGAGAACTAGGTCAAAATAGGGCCAAAATCGCCCCCAGCGGAATCTGCAGATTCTGCAGATCGCGCACGTCACGCGATCGCCTCGTCCATGCGGACGCGTCGTTCGCGTTTTTCCATGCCACGCGTTCGCGTCGTCCACGCCTCCGCGTCACTTGCGCTTTTCCGTTCCACGCGGTCGCGTGAGCCATGCGGCCGCGTCACTATGATTTCTCCTCTTTCACGTGAACGCGTGAGCCATTCGCCCGCGTCACTTCTCGCTGGTTATCTCCTCACTTTCTTGTGTTCCTTCCATTTTTGCTAGCTTCCTTTCCAATCTCCAACTCATCCATGCCCTATAAAGCCTGAAACACTTAACACAGAGATCACGGCATCGAATGGGATAAAGAAGAACTAGAATGCATAATAAAAAAGTCTCTAGGAAGCAGTTTTCACCCATGTAATAATTTCAGGAAGAAAATATAGATGCATGCTAAATTAATGAATAAATGGGTAAGGATCATGATAAAATCACATAATTAAACACAATATAAACCATAAAATAGTGGTTTATCAGTCACTGAAGATAGTAAGCTTTTGAGTTCCCACCTCCCTAGCCAGCATCAAACCAGCTAATAGTGCCTCATATTCTGATTGATTATTTGAGGCAGGAAATTCAAACTTTAATGAGAGTTTGATTTGGATTCCCTGATCACTTTCTATAATTACACCTGCGCCACTTCCGGCTTTGTTCAAAGAGCCATCCACGTAGAGATTCCACTCTATGGGGGTACCCAGGATGTTAGTGTACTCTGCAATGAAATCCGCCAGGTACTGTGATTTTATACCTGTACGAGCTTCGTATTTGAGGTCCTATTCCATTAACTCGACTGTCTATTGTAGGATTCTTTCAGCTAAATCTGTTTTCTGTAGGATACTTTTTATAGGCTGGTTGGTCCGTACTCTGATTGTGTGAGCTTGGAAATATGGGCGAAGTCGTCGAGAAGTGAGTACGAGGGCGTAGGTGAACGTCTCTATCTTTTGATAGTTTAGTTCTGCCCCTTGTAGTGCCTTATTGATGAAGTAAATGGGTTGTTGCCCACTTCCTTCCTCTCTGACTAGTGCTGAGGCTACTGCTCGACTTCCTATGGCGAGGTATAGTATGAGTTCTTCACCTTCTCTTGGTCGAGTAAGGATAGGTGGTTACCCTAGAAATTTCTTGAAATCTTGGAAGACTTGTTCACATTCTGGGATCCATTCAAACCTTTTTCCCTTCCTTAATGTTGCATAGAAGGGGAGAGTTAAGGCTGATCCAGCTAGAAATTTGGATAGGGCTGCTACTCCTCTGTTGAGCTGTTGTACCTCTTTGATGCAGGTCGGGCTTTTCATGTTGAGTATGGCTTGACATTTATCTGGGTTTGCTTTAATTCTTCTGTAGGTGAGCATGAAGTCCAAGAATTTTCCAGTTTCAACCGTAAAGGTGCATTTTGCGGGGTTAAGTCGCATCCCATGCTTTCTTATGGTGTCGAACACTTTGATGAGGTTGAATAACAATGATTCCTTGCTCTGTGTTTTTACCAGCATGTCATCTACATAAACCTCCATTAGCTTTCCAATGTGATCAGCGAAAACTTTGTTCATCAATCTTTGGTATGTGGCTCCTACGTTCTTGAGTCCGAAAGGCATGACTATGTAACAGTAGTTCGCTTTTGGTGTTATGAACAATGTCTTTTCTTGGTTGGGCGGATACATTTGGATTTGATTGTATCCTGAATAAGCGTCCATGAAAGAAAGGTACTTGTACCCCGAAGAGGCATCCACTAGAGTGTCTATATTTGGGAGTGGGTAGGGATCTTTTGGGCAGGCTTTATTGAGGTCGATGTAATCAGTACACATCCGCCATTTTCCAGTTGACTTTTTTTTACCAAAATGACGTTGGCTAGCCATAATGGGTACTGAACCTCCCTTATGAACCCTGCCTCCAGCAAGGCTTGTACCTGCTCTTCCACAGCTTGGGACCTTTCAGGGCCAAGCTTCCTACACTTTTGTTGCACTAGTCGAGATCCAGGATATACTATCAGTTTATGGCACATTAGCTTGGGATCTATACCGGGCATGTCTGCGGCCTTCCATGCAAAGAGGTCGGAATTATCCTTTAGGAACTGTATCAACAACTCCTTTAGGTCTCCTTTTAAGGTTGCCCCTATATTTGTTACTTTGTCTTGAGCATCCCCTATCTGAACTTCCTCAGTCTCACCTTCGGGTTGAGGACGAAGTTCCTCGCGAGCTCGGATTCCCCCGAGTTCGATAGTATTGGTTTTCTTTCCTCTGGGGTTGCCTTTAAGGTTTAGACTTTCGTTGTAACAACGTTGTGCTAGTTTTTGGTCTCCCTTTATGGTGGCGATCCCTTCTGGTATTGGGAATTTCATGCACAGGTGTGGAGTGAAGACTACTGCGGCGAGCTGGTTCAATGTTGTCCAACCTATTAGGCCATTGTACGTTGAGCTCACGTCGATTACAATGTAGTCTATACTTAATGTCCTAGACCGAGTTCCCTTTCCAAAGATTGTATGTAGTGGGATGTACCCTAGTGGCTGAATTGGGGCATCCCTAAGCCCGAATAGGCTATTTGGATATACTCTGAGTTCTTTTTCTTGTACTCTGAGCTTGTCGAAGGCGGATTTGAACAGTATATCTGTAGAGCTTCCTTGATCGACCAATGTTCGGTGAAGGTTGGCGTTGGCTAATATGATAGTAACCACCACAGGGTCATCATGTCCGGGGATGATGCCTGCGGTGTCCTCTTGGGTAAAGATGATAGTAGGGAGGTCTGATGATCTCTCCCCTTTTCCGACATAATACACTTCTTTGAGGTGTCTTTTGCGGGACGATTTAGAGATCCCTCCGCCTGCGAATCCAGCGTTAATCATATAAACATGTCTTTCAGGGGTACTAGGGGGACGTTCAGCTCGTTCACCCTCTTCATCCCTTATTCTCTTTTTTGGTTCGTCCTTATACTGGCAAGGAATTGATATAATCTTCCTTCAATGGCTAGCTGTTCTATGACGTTCTTCAGGTCGTAACATTCGTTGGTAGAGTGCCCGTAAATTCGATGGTATTCACAATACTCTGTTTGACTTCCTCTCCTTTTGTGTTTAATTGGATGAGGTGGCGAGATCTTCTCTGTGTTGCATATCTCTCGATAGACATCCACAAGAGACACCCGGAGAGGGGTGTAGTTATGGTACCTTCTAGGTTTCTCAATAGGTTGGTCCTCTTTTTTTTGGAGTCCTTATCCTTATCCCGAGATGGGTAGGAGAATCCGGATTTTGAGGCTTCCCCTAACCGGAAGTTCTCCTCCATATTGATGTATTTTTCTGCCCACTCTTGTACCTCATTTAGAGATGTGGGATGTTTTTTGGATATAGATGGCTAAAGGGTCCTTCCTGCAGGCCATTGATTAGTCCCATAATGGCTACTTCTGTAGAGAGATTCTGTATGTCGAGGCATGCTTCATTGAATCTTTCCATATAATTACGAAGGCTCTCCCGATCTCCTTGTTTGATCCCTAGCAGGCTTGGAGCATGCTTGGTTTTATCTTTTTGAATGGAGAACCTAGGTAGAAATTTCTTGGTGAGGTCATCGAAGCCTACAATTGACCTTGGTGGCAAGCTGTTGAACCACTTTATTGCTGTCTTGGTCAAGGTAGTCGGGAAAGCTTTGAAACAGGTTGCATCAGAGGCATCTGTGAGGTACATCCGGCTCTTGAAGTTGCTGAGATGATGGCTTGGATCGGACGTGCCATCATAGGGAGTCATGTAAGGAGCTTTAAAGTCTTTTGAGACTTTAGCTTTCATGATTTCCTTTGTAAATGGGTCTTGATCTTTGTGTGGGCTATCTTTGCGATTAGATCGGGTGGTCCTAGTTTTGAGGTCGGCTTCAAGCTTTAGGAGCTTGTCCTCCAGCTCTCAATGCCGTCTTGTCTCTCTCCGGAGATCTCTCGTGGCCTCTCGTTAACGTTTGGCCTCTTGTTTGAGCTGTTTGAGGCGATCCTGCTATTCACGGATGACATTTAATATTTTTGTGTTTTGGGGTTAATTGTCTCCCTTGGATTGAGGTGTATCCTTTGGTGTGGTATCCGTGTTCTTATGCGGCGTTCTGTCCTCCAATCCAGAGTCGTGATCGTCATCAAGGTTGTCTGCCATGATGATGGGATGACTTCTAGGTTCCCCGGCAACGGCGCCAATGTTTCGAGGGTTACCTGAAACTAAAGGTCGATCTCGGATGAGATCTTCTGATGGGGTCGGAGCTGTTGTGTCTGACTTGCTGGATCTAGTGGTGCTGCTGATCCTGGATCACCGGAGGGTGGTGGTATCTGCAAGAGATTCCGATGCTTAAGTTAGCACATGCTTTAGATAGGTTTTTATGTAGAATCAAAGTATGAGTTATACCTAGGGGCTCCAGTGTATTTATGGTAGTGTGGAGTGACCCTTCTTGAGATAAGTTAGTTATTTTATCTTATCTTGGGCGAGGTCACCTATCTTTTAGGCCAACCGCCTTTAGAGTGGGCCACGTGCTTCTGTTTAGGCCTGCATGGGCCTCTATAGCAATTCGGCCGAGCTCTTTAGGAAGAGGTCGGTGATGACCAACCTAGCAAGAAGTTGGTCGCTTTGTCTCCGTCCAACCTGGACCGTATAGCTCGGTCCAGGGTATGAACAGTATCGATATTTACTCATATCAGCAGATATCGAACTTGATAATAATATTATTAACAAAACTCTATTTTTAAATTAAAAATATCAATTTCTCAAGTTAAAATATACTTATAATTTTCATTACTTATAAATTACTAGAATTATAGTTTTAATTAAGTAAAATATTTCATCATAACAAAAATATATATAAGAATATGAATTTGATTGAATTCAAATAGTTATAAAATTAATTTAACTACTTATAATAAAATAATTTCTAAAAAATAAGGAACTCCAATTTATAAAATAATTATAACTTATTTATATTTAGATTTTCAAAAATATGGGTCGTTACATTCTAACCACCTTATAAAAAATTTTGCCCTTGAAAATTGATACAATAAAATAAGTTCGAATTCTAGAAAAAAGAAACTAGATTCATGAGAAAAATACAAGCAACGATAAGAATGAACACTTGAAAAAATTCAAGTGAACATATATGATCACAATCAGGCAAAGATATGCTTGAACGATAAGGTATGGTTGAAAGAAGTAATAAAATCACATTTTAAAGAGGAAATCCGAAACAAAGAATTCCAATAAAAACAATGAAAGAAGAGATGACACCAAGTAACATAGCACGAATAAAGAGATACGTCGAAACAAATCTTTAAAACATAACTTCTAACGTTCTCAAATCCCGTGATTCGCATAACCTATTATTTCTATTTTGTTTATGATAATCCATTAGTGTTTTCGTATACACAAATCATCAGTTTTAAGTTGGCCATACCTACTACCATGAGAGATGCAACGATCAACTAACAACATTAATCAATAGACATTCATGCATATGAAACTCACACTCTTGTCATTAGGATAAGTCCTAATGCATGACAGACACTCAGAGTATGCAGTGAAGCATACTCAGTCGATTCCCAAGGCTCTAATAGGAACGAACTACTCTGATACCATAATGTAACACCCTCACTATCAGAATGTCATGCTTTTGGCTGCGCCACTCTGATAGTAAGAAGTATTATGACTACTTTATATACTTAAAAATAAAATAGGAGCCTTTGACTCAACGTATTGCTGATTTTTTTGAAAATCGAAAAACAACTTTATCTTGAAAACAAACAAAAAACATATATTTATATACAAGATTTATTATATAAGTAGCTAATAAATATAATATACAACATTTTAATAATAAGGGCAAGGAATAAATCTATAACACGGGTAAACAAACAGAAACGACATATCTAAGTACTTAACTAAAACTCCGGAAGTTTCTTCGACCGTCTTGAAAACATAAAGCTGTAGGGGGATGAGAACATCGTCCTCACTGGTTCTCAGTAGATGATTTTGAAGAATTGTTATAAGAAGATACTTTAATAAGAAAACTGTTTTCAAACTCAGTGATTATCGTTGCCTTGTGAATATTTTGAAAATCGACGGTTTAACCACCCAAAAATCAAAATCTTTTTTTTTTTAAAGAAATCAGTTAATTATCCAAGAATGCAAAACTCACTTTTCTTATAAAAGAATCTTAAAAGTTTTCTAATAGTATAAATGACCAACCTATTCCAAACATAGGTTTATTAACTCTATGCTAAACTAGCTTGATATTTCGTACTTTACTAAATCTTTAATCAGGAACCAATCACGGCCTCCGGCCTAAGTAATTCAATCAACAATATCATTAATTCAGCATCAAAATACAATCTCAAAAGTACCAGACCAGAATAAACACAGGCAAAACAGACAAGAAAAATACAGGTATAGATAGCAATTACGGCAAGTAGCTCAGATAGCAGTTAATAATAGTTAAGTAATTAGGCAAACCAAAATAAATTCAAACCTAAACAAAGTATGAAAATGCATATGATTCATGTCTACCCCATGGCTAATGAGCTCATGTATCGGTTATATAGCCAAATCTGACATGTACGGTATCTAATCTGGACACTTTCTCTCTGTTGCACATTAATATCATTAGAGGGAATACGTGCCCTGTCACAATTAGAGGGATTATGTGCCCGTGCCCTATCACCATTAGAGGGATTATGTACCCTATCACCATTGGAGGGAATAGGTGTCCTGTCACTCTTACAACGAGAGAGAAAACATAGACATACTCATCATCAATCAACACAATCATGCCTCGTTTATCATATTCAATTTCATAATCAAACTCAGTTTTTCTCACTGTTTAACTCACTACCTTTGACCTCTCATTAGTTTTTCTTACAAACCTCACCATGTTTGCCTTTTACAATGAGACTCAGACAGATCAAAACTGAGAAAAAGAAAATACTTAATGAACTACATGAGGAGAAGAACTCTAACAGCTTGGGTAGCTATGAGAGTGAACTCTGTGCTTTTCACTTACTCTCCTTGCTTTCAACTTTTGGCTGTTCACTCTTAATATAGAAGAGTGAAGCTTCCAAGGTTGAAACACGTTCAACCCTGCTAACACTGTCTTCTTCTCCAACATCAGAGTAGCAGCGGCTTCATCAGAGAGAAGAGAGAGAACCGAGTCTGTTGCATGCATGCTCATCTTTTCTCTCTCATCTTTTTTCTTCAAGATTCTTCAATCTTGACCATTGAGTTTAACTGTGGCCCCAAGTTTTGATTTTGAGTGTTGATGAGCTTCTAAACCATGTTGACTTCACATTCTCCATGGTTGCTTCTTCTGTGCTTGAGACCTTGTGACTTTATTCTTCGTTCCTCTTCGTAGCACAAATGAGGAAATAAACTTTGTTGTGCTTTAACCGAGAGAGATTAGCTACTTAGTTGTAGCCCCTTTTCTTTGCTTGATTTGGCAATAATCTTATTGCCTTTCTTCAAAACCTTCCTTTTGTGCTTTCCATTTTTCTGCTTTCTTCTTCTTTGAATGAGTGATGTGACCAAAGCAAGAGAGAGAGGAAATAGAAGAGAGAAACTTTTGGTGGAAGTTTCAAGGGAATTAATTGAAATGAATTTCAAGTTCCAGTTACCAAGAGTGAGAGTAACCGAGAAGGCTTTGAAGGACTTGGGCCTTTTTGGTTTTCTTCCTTTTTCTAAGTTCAGCCACTAGATTTGAAACAAATTGATATAAGGCTAAACTTGTTTAGTGATCAAGATGGGCTTCTTAAATTGGTCCAATATGAAACTTAATTTTCTTTTCTGCACACTAAACCAAATACATCAAACAAACAATTTATAATATTTTAATAAATATTTAATTAATATATTAATAATATTTGATCATCATATTAGCTTTTCAAACTCAACAATCTCCTCCTTGATGAAAAACATTATTAAATGAATTTGAAAGATTAGGAGAGAAAACTTCCCTTTGATGATTCACGGATTACTCCAACTTTCTTTTGATCACCGTGCTCCCCCTTAATGTGTGCTTTGATTAACCTGATTAAAACACAGAAATAATACCTATATACAAGCAATGATGTGTTCTTTGATCAGGTAATAAGTGACCTCTTTGAAAATTTTCAAGGATTTAGGATCCTTCAAACAGAGCAAGTTTAAGCCAATCAAGATTAATAACAGGTTCCCAAATGTTTGTCAAAAACTGATCACAATATCAAATTAAAATCTAAAACAAATCATGCAAAATTTACAAGCTAATCATACAGGAGATAAATTATTGGCCAACCATGCAAAAAAATTATCAAAACAATTAGGGCTGAAACCGAGCTCATGAAACCGAGCACAAGCACATGAAACAAAGCACATGAAGCTGTTTCAATTCATTTTATGCTTTCTCCCCCTTTTGGCATCAAGGAGGGTGGTGCACAAAATTGTGATCACACTTTTCACAACTCTGCACAACTAATCAGCAAGTGCACTGGGTCATCCAAGTAATACCTTACGTGAGTAAGGGTCGATCCCACAAAGAATGTCGGCTTGAAGCAAGCTATGGTCATCTTGTAAATCTCAGTCAGGCAGATTTAAATGGTTATGAGATTTTGATAATTAACAGATAAATAAAACATAAAATAAATAGAGATACTTATGTAATTCATTGGTGAGAATTTCAGATAAGCGTTTGGAGATGCTTTGTTGCTTCTGAACCTCTGCTTCCCTATTGCTTCCATCCAATCATGCGCGCTCCCTTCCATGGCAAGCTATATGTTGGTGAATGACCGTTATCAATGGCTACCATCCGTCCTCTCAGTAAAAATGGTCTTACAGTTCTCACCGCAGGGCTAATCATCTGTCAGTTCTCACTTGTGTCGGAATAAGATCCATTGATCCTTTTGTGCACTGTCATTGCGCCCAACAGTCGCGAGTTTGAAGCTCGTCACAGTCATCCCCTCCCAGATCCTACTCGAAATACCAGAAACAAGGTTTAGACTTTCTGGATCTCAGGAATACTGTCAATTGTTTTTAGCCTATACCACGAAGGTTTTGATCTCACTAATTTGAATGCTCTATTGTCAGGAGATGCTAGTCAAACGCATGGATCAGATACCCAAGAGAATATACTCCAGCTGGCATCCAATGACTACGTTGAACATCATGTAGACCGCTTGTGGTTGTCAGACACGCTGATCTCGGCTAAGCGAGTACTGAAGATAGTGGGTGATTGTCACGGGTCACCCTTTCAGTCTGACTTAACTAAATTAAGTACAAGAGTATATCTTGGAGAAGAAGTAGGCATGAATTGAAGGAAAAATAATAGTTCTTGCATTAATTCATGAGAAACAGCAGAGCTCCTCACCTTTAATCTATGAGGTGTAGAAACTCCACCGTTGAAAATACATAAGAGAAAAAGGTCTAGGCATGGCCGAATGGCCAGCCTCCCAAATGGCATAATAGTTCAAAAATAGCGGGAGAAGACTTGATCAAAGGATCGAAAAGTCGTCCAAAGATATTAATAAAATAGTAAAAAGTGCTATTTATACTAAACTAGTAAACTAGGTTTATAGAAAATGAGTAACTAAGTGCAGAAATCCACTTCCGGGGCCCACTTGGTGTGTGCTTGAGCTGAGCATTGAAGCTTTCACGTGCATAGGCTCTTCTTGGAGTTAAACGCCAGCTTGGATGCCAATTTGGGCGTTTAACTCCAGTTCTGGTGCCAGTTCCAGCGTTTTACGCCAGAAAAGAGTCTCTGGTGGGCGTTTGGACGCCAGTTTGGGCCATCAAATCTCAGACAAAGTATTAACTATTATATATTGGTGGAAATCCCAAGATGTCTACTTTCCAACACAATTGAGAGCGTGCCAATTTGGCTTCTGTAGCTCCAGAAAATTCACTTCGAGTGCAGGGAGGTCAGAATCCAACAACATCTGCAGTCCTTTCTCAGCCTCTGAATCAGATTTTTGCTCAAGTCCCTCAATTTCAGCCAGAAAATACCTGAAATCCCAGAAAAACACACAAACTCATAGTAAAGTCCAGAAATGTGAATTTTGCATAAAAACTAATAAAAATATACTAAAAAGTAAATAAAACTTACTAAAAATTACCTAAAAATAATGCCAAAAAGTGTATAAATTATCCGCTCATCACAACACCAAACTTAAATTGTTGCTTGTCCCCAAGCAACCAAAAACAAAATAGGATAAAAAGAAGAGAATATACAATAAATTCCAAAACATCAATGAAGCTTAGTTCCAATTAGATGAGCGGGACTAGTAGCTTTTTGCTTCTGAACACTTTTGGCATCTCACTTTATCCCTTGAAATTCAGAATGATTGGCATCTATAGGAACTCAGAATTAAGATAGTGTTATTGATTCTCCTAGTTCAGTATGTTGATTCTTAAACACAGCTACTTATGAGTCTTGGTTGTGACTCTAAGCATCTTGTTTTCCAGTATTACCACCGGATACATAAATGCCACAGACACATAACATGGTGAACCTTTTCAGATTGTGACTCAGCTTTGCTAGAGTCCCCAATTAGAGGTGTCCAGAGTTCTTAAGCACACTCTTTTTCTTTGGATCACGACTTTAACCACTCAGTCACAAGCTTTTCACTTGGACCTTCATGACACAAGCACATGGTTAGGGACAACTTGATTTAGCCGCTTAGGCCAGAATTTTATTCCTTTGGGCCCTCCTATCACTGATGCTCAAACTCTTGGATCCTCTTTACCCTTGCCTTTTAGTTTAAAGGGTTACTGGCTTTTTGCTCTTGCCTTTTGGGTTTAAGAGCTATTGGCTTTTTCTGCTTGCTTTTTCTTTTTCTTTTTTTTTTCTTTATTTTTCGCCTCTCTCTTTTTTTTCGCAAGCTTTGTGTTTTTCACTGCTTTTTCTTGCTTCAAGAATCAATTTTATGATTTTTCAGATTATCAATAACATTTCTCTTTTTTCATTATTCTTTCAAGCATTCATTTAGAAAACAAAAAGTATTGCCACCACATCAAAATAATTAAACTAATTTCAAGATAGAATTCAAAATTCATGTACTTCTTGTTCTTTTGCAATTAGAAACATTTTTCATTTAAGAAAGGTGAAAGATTTATGGGACATTCATAGCTTCAAGGCATAGACACTAAACACTAATGATTATATAAGACACAAACATTGACAAAACATTAAGCATAGGAAACCAAAAAACAGAAAAATGAGAACAAGAAAATTAAAGAACGGGTCCACCTTAGTGATGGCGGCTAGTTCTTCCTCTTGAAGATCCTATGGAGTGCTTGAGCTCCTCAATATCTCTTCCTTGCCTTTGTTGCTCTTCCCTCATGGCTCTTTGGTCCTCTCTAATTTCATGGAGGATAATGGAATGCTCTTGGTGCTCCATGTTAGAACTCAAATCCCCTAAAGAGGTGTTGAGTTGTTCCCAATAGTTGTGTGAAGAAAAATGCATCCCTTGAGGCATCTCAGGGATTTCTTGATGAAGGACTTCCTCATGCTCTTGTTGAGGTCCATGAGTGGGCTCTCTTGTTTGCTCCATCCTCTTTTTAGTGATGGCCTTTTCCTCTTCAATAAGGATGTCTTCCTCTATGACAATTCCTGCTAAACTGCATAGGTGACAGATGAGATGAGGGAAGGCTAACATTGCCAAAGTGGAGGGCTTGTCAGTCATTTTATATAGTTCTAGAGGTATGATCTCATGAACTTCTACTTCCTCTCCAATCATGATGCTATGGATCATGATAGCCCGATCCACAGTTACCTCGGATTGGTTGCTAGTAGGAATGATAGAGCGTTGGATGAACTCTAACCATCCTCTAGCCATGGGTTTGAGGTCAAGCCTTCTCAGTTGAACCGGCTTGCCTTTGGAGTCTCTCTTCCATTGGGCTCCTTCCACATAGATGTCTATGAGGACTTGGTCCAACCTTTGATCAAAGTTGACCCTTCTTGTGAAAGGATGAAGATCTCCTTGCATCATTGGCAAGTTGAATGCCAACCTCACATTTTTCGGACTAAAATCTAAGTATTTTCCCCGAACCATTGTGAGCCAATTTTTTGGGTTCGGGTTCATACTTTGATCATAGTTCTTAGTGATCCATGCATTAGCATAGAACTCTTGAACCATCAAGATTCTCACTTTTTGGATAGGGTTGGTGAGAGCTTTCCAACCTCTTCTCTGAATCTCTTGTCAAATCTCCGGATGTTCGCCCTTTTTGAGCTTGAAGGGGACCTCGGAGATCACCTTCTTCTTGGCTACAACTTCATAGAAGTGGTCTTGATGGACCTTTGAGATGAACCTCTCCATCTCCCATGACTCGGAGGTGAAAGCTATTGTCTTCCCTTTCCTCTTTCTAGAGGTTTCTCCGGCCTTAGGTGCCATTAATGGTTATTAAAAACAAAAAGCAAAGATTTTTCCAATACCAAACTTAAAAAGTTTGCTCGTCCTCGAGCAAAAGAAGAAAGAAAGGAGTAGGAGAACAAGAAATGGAGGAGATGGAGGTGTGTGGTAAATTCGGCCAAGGGTGGTTAAGGTGTGTGTGATATGTGAAGTTGAAGGGTAAGGGAGAGAGGGTATCCGTGTGGAAGGGGTTGGGTTTGAGGGGAAATTGGTTTGAATTTGAGTGGGTGGGGGTAGGTGGGTTGTATAATGGGAAATAGTAGATGGATGTGAGTGGTGAAGAGGTTATGGGGAAGAGGGTAGGATTTGATAGGTGAATAGTGTTTGGGGAAGGGTGTTATGGAAAGGTGTGAAGGGGAGTGAGAATGAGTTGGGGTAGGTAGGGATCCTATGGGGTCCACAGATCCTGAGGTGTCAAGAATTTCTCATCCTTGCACCTTTCTGGCGTTTAAACGCTCTCTGTGTGGTATTTCTGGCATTAAACACGAGGCTGATACCCATTTTTGGCATTAAACGCCATTCTGGCTGCCAGTTTTGGCGTTTAACACCTAGAATGCTGCCAGACTGGGCATTGAACGCCCATTCTGCTACTCTTACTGGCGTTAAACGCCAGTCTGTGTGCCATTTCTGTCGTTTAACACCCAGAATGGTGACAGGCTGGGTGTTAAACGCCCACTTTGCTAGCCTTACTGGCGTTTAAACGCCAGTAAGCTCGCCCTCCAGGGTGTGCTATTTTTTTTGCTGTTTTTGATTCCTGCTTTAATTCTGCAGCTATTTTTGTGACTCCACATGAATATCAACCTAAAGAAGGCATATAATAACAACAAAAAATAAAATGAAAGAGTAATTAATATAGATAAATAAAATTGGGTTGCCTCCCAATAAGCGCTTCTTTAATGTCAATAGCTTGACAGGAAGCTTTTACAGAGCTTCACAGGTGCTCAGAGCATGGTTGTGCCCTCCCAACACCAAACTTAGAAATTGAGTTTGGGGGCTCTGTCTGACTCTGTATTGAGAGAAGCTTTTCATGCTTCTTCTCCATGTTTACAGAAGAAGATCTTTGAGTCTTAAACACAAGGTAGTCCTCATTCAGTTGAAGGACTAACTCTCTTCTGTCCACATCAATCACAGCCCTTGCTGTGGCTAGGAAAGGTCTTCCAAGGATGATGGATTCATCCTCATCCTTCCCAATGTCTAGGATTATAAAGTCAGAAGGGATGTAAAGACCTTCAACTTTCACTAAGACATCCTCTAAAAGTCCATAAGCCTTTTTCATTGATTTGTCTGCCATCTCTAGGGAGATTCTTGCACCTTGTACCTCAAAGATCCCTAGTTTCTCCATTACAGAGAGCGACATGAGGTTGATACCTGACCCCAGGTCACACAGAGCTTTTTCAAAGGTCATGGTGCCTATGGTGCAAGGTATTAAGAACTTTCCGGGATCCAGTTTCTTTTGAGGCAAGGTCTGCTGAATCCATGTATTCAGTTCATTGATGAGCAATGGAGGTTCATCCTCCCAAGTCTCATTACCAAATAACTTGGCATTCATCTTCATGATTGCTCCCAGATACTGAGCAACTTGCTCTTCAACAATGTCTTCACCCTCTTCGGAGGAAGAATATTCATCAGAGCTTATGAATGGCAACAGTAAGTTTAGTGGAATCTCTATTGTCTCTATATGAGCCTCAGATTCTTTTGGTTCCTTAATAGGTAACTCCTTAATGGTCAGTGGACGTCCCTTGAGGTCTTCCTTACTGGGAATCACTGCCTTTTCACTCTCTCCAGGTTCGGCCACTTTGGATGTGGTTATGGCCTTGCACTCTCTTTTGGGATTCTCTTCTGTATTGCTTGGGAGAGTACTAGGAGGAGTTTCAGTAACTCTTTTACTCAGCTGACCCACTTGTCCCTCCAAATTTCTAATGGAGGATATTGTTTCAGTCATAAAACTGAGAGTGGCCTTAGATAGATCAGAGACTATGTTTGCTAAACCAAAGAGGCTCTGCTTAGAATTCTCTGTCTGCTGCTGAGAAGATGATGGAAAAGGTTTGCTATTGCCAAACCTATTTCTCCCACCATTATTATTGTTGAAGCCTTGTTGAGGCTTCTGTTGATCCTTCCATGAGAAATTTGGATAATTCCTCCATGAAGGATTATAGGTGTTTTCATAGGATTCCTCATGTAATTCACCTCTTCCATTGCAGGATTTTCAGGGTCATAAGCTTCTCCTTCAAAGGAGGCTTCTTTAGCACTGCCAGATGCAGCTTGTAATCCAGTCAGATTCTGAGAAATCATATTGACTTGCTGAGTCAATATTTTGTTCTGAGTTAATATGGCATTCAGAGTATCAATCTCAAGAACTCCTTTCTTCTGAGTCATCCCATTATTTACAGGATTTCTTTCAGAAGTGTACATGAACTGGTTATTTGCAACCATCTCAATGAGTTCCTGGGCTTCTCCAGGGGTTTTCAGATGAAGAGATCCACCAGCAAAATAGTCCAATGACATCTTGGACAATTCAGACAGACCATCATAGAATATACATATGATGCTCCATTCTGAAAGCATGTCCGAAGAACACCTTTTGGTTAATTACTTGTATCTTTCCCAATCTTCATAGAGGGATTCACCTTCCTTCTGTTTGAAGGTTTGGACTTCCACTCTAAGCTTGCTCATCTTTTAAGGTGGAAAGAATTTGGTCAAGAAAGCATGACTAACTTGTCCCAAGAGTTTAGGCTTTCTCTAGGTTGTGAGTCCAACCATGTCCTAGCTCTGTCTCTTACAGCAAAGGAAAAAAGAATAAGTCTGTAGACCTCGGGATCAATCCCATTGGTCTTGACAGTATCACAGATTTGTAAGAATTCAACTAAGAACTGATGAGGATCTTCCGATGGAAGTCCATGAAACTTGCAATTTTGCTGCATTAGAGAAACTAATTGATGCTTCTTCCATAGAAATTGGAAGTTGGTGCAGTATAGTCACCAAGCATCTTCTTTGCATCTCTTGCATTGTTGTTGGGTTCGGCTGCCATGTCTACTTCTTTTTCGAAATTCTCTGAAAGGTCCTCTCCAGAGTGTTGTGCTTTAGCTTCTCTTAGCTTCTTCTTCAGAGTCCTTTCAGGTTCAGGATCAGCTTCAAAAAGAATATTTTTATCCCTATTTCTGCTCATATGAAAAAGAAGAGAACAAAAGGGAGTAGTGGAATCCTCTATGTCACAATTATAGAGATTTTTTGATGTGTTAGAGGAAAAGGAGTAGAAGAATGAGAAGAGTGAAGAGGTGAGTTTGAAATTTTAGATGAGTGGAGGAGGAATGTTAGCGATTAAATAAAATAGAAAGAGAGGAGAGAGAGAGTTTTCGAAAATTTAATAAAGGAATAAAACAAAATTAGAATTTAAAATAATTAGTTAATTAAAAAGATTTTTGAAAAAATGGTTAGTGATTTTCGAAAATTGGAAGTGAAAAAGTGGTTAGGTGGTTTTGAAAAAGATAAGAAATAGTAATTAGTTGAAAAAGATTTGAAAATAATTTTGAAAAGATAAGGAGTTAGAAAAAAATTTTGAAATCAAAATTTTAAAACAAGATATGATTGAAAAAGATTTGATTGAAAAAGATATAATTTGAAAAGATATGATTGAAAAAGAAATTAAAAAGATTTGATTTTAAAAAGATATGATTGAAAAGATATGATTGAAAAAGATTTAATTTTTAAAATTGATGACTTGACTAACAAGAAACAAAAAGATATGATTCTAAAATTCAAAGATTGATCCCTTCTTAACAAGAAAGTAACAAACTTGAAATTTTTGAATCAAAACATTAATTGTTAGCAAGGATTTTGGAAAATATGGAAAGATAAGATTTTAAAATTATGATTTAAAACATGAAAATTTGAAAAAAAATTGAATTTGAAAGGAAATTACCACCCCTGTGTCATCCTGGCGTTAAACGCCCAGGATACTATCCATTCTGGCGTTTAACGCCCAGAATGCTACCTCTTTGGGCGTTTAACACCCAGCCAGATACCCTGACTGGCGTTTAATGCCAGAATTCCTTCCTTACTGGGCGTTTTTCTAAACGCCCAGCTTTTCTCTGTGATTCCTCTGCTGTATGTTCTGAACCTTCATTTCTCTGTATTATTTACTTGAAAAGTGACATTTTTTATTTTGGAATTTTTAATGAAGAGAGAGAAAAATAACAAAATGAAATAAAACATAAAAATGCAAGATCAAAATAAGTAATGCATGCAAGGATACTTTGAATGTCAAGATGAACACCAAGAACACTTTGTAGATCATAATGAACATCAAGAACATATTTTTGAAAATTTTTAAGAAAAGAAATATATGTAAGACACCAAACTTAGAAATATTTAATGTTTAGACACTATGATTTTGAAAATGCTTTTGAAAAATAAGAAAAGACACAAAATAGGAGAATTTAAAGATCAGAACAAGAAAAATCATCAAGAACAACTCGAAGATCACAGAAGAACACAATGCATATACTTTTGAAAATTCAAGAAGAATTAGAAATATGCAACTGACACCAAACTTAGGATTTGACACTAGACTGAAACAAGAAACACAATATACATATATATATATATATATATATATATATATATATATATAAATTTTTTTGTATTTTTTTCGAAAATAAAAATAAAAGAGAGCTTAAACATAAAATAAAATTACCTAATCTAAGCAACAAGATGAACCGTCAGTTGTCCAAAATCGAACGATTCCCAGCAACGGCGCCAAAAACTTGGTGCACGATATTGTGATCACACTTTTCACAACTCCGCACAACTAACCAGCAAGTGCACTGGGTCGTCCAAGTAATACCTTACGTGAGTAAGGGTCGATCCCACGGAGATTGTCGGCTTGAAGCAAACTATGGTCATCTTGTAAATCTCAGTCAAGCGGATTCAAATGGTTATGAGATTTTGATAATTAACATATAAATAAAACATAAAATAAAATAGAGATACTTATGTCAGAATAAGATCCATTGATCCTTTTGCGCACTGTCACTGTGCCCAACAGTCGCGAGTTCGAAGCTCGTCACAGTCATCCCCTCCCAGATCCTACTCGGAATACCACAGACAAGATTTAGACTTTCCGGATCTCAGGAATGCTGCCAATATTTCTAGCCTATACCATGAAGGTTCTGATCTCATTGATTTGAATGCTCTGTTGTCAGGAGATGCTAGTCAAACGCATGGATTAGAGACCCAAGAAAATATACTTCAGCTGGCATCCAATGATTACGCTGAACATCATGTAGACCGCTTGTGGTTGTTAGGCACACGGATCTTGGCTAAGCGAGTACTGAAGATAGTGGGTGATTGTCACGGGTCACCCCTTCAGTCTGACTTAACTGAATTAAGTACAAGAGTATATCTTGGAGAAGAAATAGGCGTGAATTAAAGGAAAAACAATAGTACTTACATTAATTCATGAGGAACAGCAGAGCTCCTCACCTTAATCTATGAGGTGTAGAAACTCCACCGTTGAAAATACATAAGAGAAAAAGGTCTAGGCATGGCCGAATGGCCAGCCTCTCAAATAGCATAATAGTTTGAAAACAGGGGGAGACGACCTGATCAAAGGATCGAAATGTCGTCCAAAGATATGAATACAATAGTAAAAAGTGCTATTTATACTAAACTAGGTTTACAGAAAATGAGTAACTAAGTGTAAAAATCCACTTTCGGGGCCCACTTGGTGTGTTCTTGGGCTAAGAATTGAAGCTTTTACGTGAATAGGCTCTTCTTGGAGTTAAACACCAGCTTGGATGCCAGTTTGGGCGTTTACCTCCAGTTCTGGTGCCAGTTCCGGTGTTTTACGCCAGAAAAAGGTCTCTGGTGGGTGTTTGGACGCCAGTTTGGGCCATCAAATATCGGACAAAGTATGAACTATTATACATTGATGGAAAGCCCAAGATGTCTACTTTCCAACTCAATTGAGAGCGCGCCAATTGGGCTTCTGTAGCTCTAGAAAATCCACTTCGAGTGCAAGGAGATCAGAATCTAACAGCATCTGCAGTCCTTTCTCAGTCTCTGAATCAGATTGTTGCTCAGGTCCCTCAATTTCAGCCAGAAAATACCTGAAATCACAGAAAAACACACAAACTCAGTAAAGTCCAGAAATGTAAATTTTGCATAAAAACTAATAAAAATATACTAAAAAATAACTAAAACTTACTAAAAACTACCTAAAAATAATGCCAAAAAGCGTATAAATTATTCGCTCATCAGAGGGACACCTGCAAGCATAAAATATCAAGTAATGTAGCCAAAATGTTAAGTCATGCAAACCAAAGAAATTGTACCAAATAAAGTTAAGGTTATTACACTCATCCAATAGAAAATAAAATTCAAGATAATAGTATCAAAGTTCAAGAAAACAGAGTCAGAGTTCCATATCCAAAGCTAATAGAGAAGAGATCAGTCGGAAGTAGCAAGAAGCAAACTAGGCATTAGATTCCTCTTCTTCAGATTCTTGGGATTCATCCTCCTTTTCGGATGGTGTCATATCCTCATCAAATGAGTCCAGATGCTTGAGAAGCACAGCCACCCTGTCATGAGATTTTATCCATGATTTTTCATTTTCTATTGCAAGTTTTCGAGCTTCCTTACTTGATTTAACCATTTGCTTGGTCATTAAAGCAAATTTCAACAGGATATCTTTAACCATTCCAGAGAATAAGTACTTGTAGGAATCAGATGTACCAGCAACCGAAGAAGAAGGGAGGCTTTCATCCTCACTTTCAAACATGGCTGAAGCCTTAGTACCTTTGACATTTTTACCTTTTGTTTGCTGTGATACACCACCACCTTTGATAGTATACACTTTGTTTTCAACCGGCTCATTGCTCAAATCAATATTAAAGTATTCAAACAAGTAAGTTAAAAACATGCCATAGGGTAAAGAACTCTTTTTGTCACTTTTCACACAATCCCACATGTAGCGTATCATAAGATATGCAAAAGAGATGGAGATGGAGTTTAAAACAGCATAAAGCACAAGAGTGTCACAAACAGTTATCCTTTGATATAAACCACTTTGAAGCATGATAATATGAGTAATGATGCGATGTAACAGAGCCCTAACAGGTCCTATGGCCTTATGAATAGGAGTTGTGCCATCCAGAGAAGAAAAGTTTTCACAGACCCCAGTCAAGGCCTCTTGATGAGAGATGCAAACATTGTTATCCCATTTACCAGACATATACACCTTTACCCCTGTGTCCACATAACCCAGGGCAGCGCCAATGGTTTCGGCATTCAAGACAAACTGAGTGTTTTTAACAAAAGAGTGAAGTTCTCCATCATGAAAAAGTGAATTCGCATAAAACTTGTGCACTAAATTCAGGTAGACAGGTTTTCTGATTTTGAAAATGGGAGTCCATTTCAGATCATGAAAATTATTTTTAAAATCAATCCCTTTTTCAGATAAAACATTGAGGTCAACCACAAAGGAAGAAAAAAGAGTTTGGTTTGCAAGAATTTGATTATGAAACTCATAATCAGCACAAGATGTAAATCGGTGAGGATCATAGTGAGAGTGAGTTTTACCATACTTTTGTTTGAAGTCAAGAGAGTCAAGATTGAGGGGCTCTCTAGTGTTTTGAAGGACAGTTCGTTTTGTATCTCTCAAAGGACGGTTGCTTGGAGCAGAGTGACCAGTGGGGTGAGGAGTAGAACAGCGAGGAGGTGATGATGGATGGTCTTTCTCTTCACGCATAGGCCTCTTCCCCTTTTCTCCTTTACCACGAGAGAATTCAGACTCCTTTTGTGCAGAAGATGCTTTTGGATGAATAACCTTCCTTGCTATGGATTCGGATGAGTGAGATGAATGAGAAGAAGATGAATGGGAGTGAATGTGTATATGTGTGTGTGACTGGGGGTTGTTTGGAGTGAGAAGGATTTTTGGTTGGTATGAAGGCTCCTGTGCTTCTTCGGGTTGCAATCTTCTTTAATGCTGAGTGAAAACCGTCTCTTTTAAAGCAAAAATATTTAATGAACCAATTTTCAAGAATTTTAAAATTTAAAAACATGAAATATGAAAAGCCAAGTCATGAGTAATGGTAAAAGGATTAAGACTGACATGACTTGAAATAGAATGAAATGATAACACAATTTTTAAGAAATTGATGATTTAAAATAATGAACCCATATCATATGAACAAAGCTTGTCTTATATAGGCCCAAAGGTGGTGATAGAATGCTGAACTTTTGGGCATAGATTTCCATTTTTCAATCAAGAAATTTTCTGGGCTTAGCACAAGCTTTTCTTTTGAAGAGTTTATCACTTGTCCAGTTTTGTCTCCCTGCTACATACGAGACAAAACAACACAGAGACTAGAAAATCATTATTAAACAACAGAATTAATATCAAACATTCCCAGTACAGTTCTTAGCTTGCAAAATATTTCTTCACACAGTGACTTAGCGAAAATGTCACCCAATTGTTCTTCAAATTTTATAAATTAAATATCAATAGTTCTCTTTTGCACATGTTTTCTAATGAAATGATGTCTCACTTCAATGTGCTTAGTTCTTGAGTACAACACAGGATTATTTGAAATGTTTATTGCACTCATAGTATCACACAGTAAGGGAATACTATTAATTTTCAATTTGTAATCCTCAAGTTGAGTTTTAAGCCAAATTAGTTGTAAATAACAAGCAAATGCAGAGATGTATTTAGCTTTGGCTATGGATAAAGCAACAATGGTTTGCTTTTTGCTTGACCAAACATTCAGAGAATTTCCAAGAAAGTAACACATTCCCAAAGTGCTTCTTCTATCCACTCTATCACCCGCATAATCTGCATCACAATAACCCACTACACCAAATTCATTAGTTCTAGGATACCATAAGCCAAAATCAGATGTGCCTTTTATGTATCTAATAATTCTTTTAACGGCTGAAAGATGTGATTCCTTAGGGAGAGATTGAAATCTTGAGCACACACCCACATTTTGAACTATGTCCGGCCTAGAGGATGTAAGATACATAAGTAATTCTATCATTCCTCTATACCTAGTTTTATCAACATTTTTGCCATTCTCATCCTTGTCAAGTTTAGTATTTAGATGCATGGGAGTACCAATTGGTTTGGAGTTTTCTAAACCAAATTTCTTTATTAATTCCTTGGCATATTTTCCTTCGTGAATAAAAATGCCACTAGGAGTTTGCTTGATTTAAAGTCTAAGAAAGAATGTTAGTTCTCCCATTCAACTCATTTCAAACTCACTAGTCATTAGGTTTCCAAACTCTTTACACAAGGATTCATTTGCTGATCCAAACACAATATCATCCACATAAACTTGAACAAGCAAGAGATCATTATTAGATTCCTTAATGAATAAAATAGTATCGATAGTACCCCTTTGAAAATCATTTTGTAATAAGAAGGTGCTAAGCCTTTCATACCAAGCTCTATGAGCTTGCCTAAGGCCATAAAGAGCCTTGGATAGTTTAAAAATATGATTAGAAATTTTTTTTCCAAACTGGGGAATTGAGCAATAAATACTTCTCTATCAATAAATCCATTCAAAAAGGCACATTTGACATCCATTTAAAATATTTTAAAACTTTTGTGGGCAGCGTAGGCAAGTAGCAACCGAATTGCTTCTATTTTTGCTACCGGTGCAATAGATTCATCAAAATCAATACTCGCTTCTTGATCGTAACCTTGGGCCACTAATCTAGCCCTTAACAAACAACACTACCATCCTCACCTAATTTATTTCTAAAAATCCATTTTGTACCCGTTACCTTCTTATCATTTGGGTAAGGTACAAGAGACCAAACCTCATTCTTTTCAAATTGACTCAATTCTTCTTCCATGGCTTTTACCCATGAGGAATCTTCAAGAGTTTGCTTCACATTTTGAGGTTCTAGATGGGATAAGAAAGCAACATTGTTAGTTTTGGCTTTCTTTCTTGAGGATCTTGTGGTGACTCCATGAGATGGATCTCCAATGATAAACTTGTGAGGGTAGTTCTTCAAGAACTTCCATTCCGATCCCTTGGCTTTTGAGAAGAGGTTATAGCTTGGCTTTGACTTGGTTCTGCTTCATTCATTGTTTTGACTTCTCTGGCATCATTAGGAGACAAAACAAAAATGTCTCATTCATTCTGAGGAGCAAGTATAGAACTGACAGTTTTCATAGAGGGACCTGAATTGATATTTTCTTGATTCACTTGAGGACTTCCCTCAGCTTCATTTCTTGCATCATCATCTAAGACAACACTTGGTATAAAGTTAGTATCGCAAAAAGACACATGTATGGATTCCTCAATAGTTCTATGTTCTTTGAGATAGATTCTATAAGCTTTACTTGTAGTTGAGTATCCTACAAACATATCTTCATAAGACTTTGGATCAAAATTTTCAAGGTTATCTTTGTTATTTAATACAAAATATTTGCATCCAAATATGTGAAAGTATTTGAGATTTGGAGGGGTTCCTTTTCATAGTTCATAGGGGGTTTTCTTCAAATGCTTTCTAATTATGGTTCTATTTAAAATATGGCAAGCTGTATTTACAGCCTTTGCCCATAAGAATTCAGGAACCTCATTTTCAAAAAGCATTGCCCTAGTTATTTATTGGAGACTTCGATTTTTTCTTTCAACAACCCCATTTTGTTGGGATGTCCTAGGACATGAAAAGTTATGAAAAATTCCAAATTCATCATAAAAATTTTCAAAATCTTGATTCTCAAATTCTTTACCATGATCGCTTCTTATATGGGTAATGATGAGCGGATAATTTATACGCTTTTTGGCATTGTTTTTAGGTAGTTTTTAGTAAGTTCAAGCTACTTTAAGGGACGTTTCCATTAGTTTTTATGTTAAATTCACATTTCTGGACTTTACTATGAGTTTGTGTGTTTTTTTGTGATTTCAGGTAATTTCTGGCTAAAATTGAGGGACTTAAGCAAAACTCTGAAAAAGGCTAACAAAAGGACTGCTGATGCTGTTGGAATCTGACCTCCCTTCACTCAAAATGGATTTTCTGGAGTTATAGAACTCCATATGGCGCGCTCTTAACGTCGTTGAAAAGTAGACATCCAGATCTTTCCAGCAATATATAATAGTCCATACCTTATTCGGAAATTGACGACGTAACTTGGCGTTGAACGCCAAGTACACGCTGCTGTCTGGAGTTAAACGCCAGAAACACGTCATGATCCGGAGTTGAACGCCCAAAACACGTTATAACTTGGAGTTCAACTCCAAGAAAAGCCTCAGCTCGTGGATAGATCAAGCTCAGCCCAAGTATACACTAAGTGGGCCCCGGAAGTGGATTTATGCATCAATTGCTTACTCATGTAAACCCTAGTAGCTAGTCTAGCATAAATAGGATAAGTTACTATTGTATTAGACGTCTTATCTTTTGACAGTTTAATCTTGTGACTGTTTAGTCTTTGATCATTCGGTCTTTTGATCATTCAGGGGGCTGGCCATTCGGCCATGCCTGAACTTTTCACTTATGTATTTTCAATGGTGGAGTTTCTGCACACCATAGATTAAGGGTGTGGAGCTCTGCTGTACCTCAAGTTTCAATACAATCACTATTACTTTCTATTCAATTCTCTCTTATTCTTATTCCAAGATATACGTTGCACAACACTTTGATGAATGTGATGATCCGTGACACTCATCATCATTCTCACTTATGAACGCGCGTGACTGACAACCACTTCCGTTCTACCTTAGGCCGGGAGCATATCTCTTAGATTCCCCAACAGAATCTTCGTGGTATAAGCTAGATAGATGGAGGAATTCATGGGGATCCGGAAAGTCTAACCTTGTCTGTGGTATTCCGAGTAGGATTCCGGGAATCCGGAAAGTCTAACCTTGTCTGTGGTATTCCGAGTAGGATTCCGGTATTGAATGACTGTGACGAGCTTCAAACTCCTGAAGGCTGGGCGTGATGACAAATGCAAAAGAATCAATGGATTCTACTCCAACCTGATTGAGAATCGACAGATGATTAGCCGTGCCGTGACAGAGCATTTGGACCATTTTCACTGAGAGGATGGGATGTAGCTATCAACAAGGGTGATGCCTCCAGACGATTAGCCGTGCAATGACAGCGCATAGGACCATTTTCCCGAGAGGATTAAAAGTAGCCATTGATGATGGTGATGCCCTACATACAGCTTGCCATGGAAAGGAGTAAGAAGGATTGGATGAAAGCAATAAGAAAGTAGAGATTCGAAAGGATTCTAGCATCTCCACACGCCTATCTGAAATTCCCACGTTTGATTTACATAAGTATTTCTATCCCTTTTTATTTTCTATTTATTATTAATTTTCGAAACCCATAACCATTTAATCAGCCTAACTGAGATTTACAAGGTGATCATAGCTTGCTTCATACCAACAATCTCTGTGGGATCGACCCTTACTCACGTAAGGTATTACTTGGATGACCCAGTACACTTGCTGGTTAAGTTGAACGGAGTTGTGTCCACACATAGCCAAGAGCCATAATAATGATTCCATACAATAACAAAGAGTACTACATTGATGTGATCACAATTTCGTCCACCAAGTTTTTGGCGCCATTGCCGGGGATTGTTCGAGTATGGACAACTGACGGTTCATCTTGTTGCTCAGATTAGGTAATTTTCTTTTTAAAAATCTTTTTCAAAAATTTTCTTTTCTTTTTCGTTTTTCCTAACTTTATTTTCGAAAAAATTAATAAAAATCCAAAAAAATTAATAAAATCATAAAAATCAAAAATATTTTGTGTTTCTTGTTTGAGTCTTGAGTCAATTTTTGAGTTTGGTGTCAATTGCATGTTTTAAAAAAATTTTCTTGCATTTTTCGAAAATTCATGCATTCATGGTGTTCTTCATGATCTTCAAGTTGTTCTTGATAAGTCTTCTTGTTTGATCTTGATGTTTTCTTGTTTTGTGTTGTTTGTTGTTTTTCATGTGCATTTTTCGTTTGTTAGAGTCCATGCATTAAAGATTTCTAAGTTTGGTGTCTTGCATGTTTTCTTTGCATCAAAAATTTTTCAAAAATATGTTATTGATGTTCATCATGATCTTCAAAGTATTCTTGGTGTTCATCTTAACATTCATAGTGTTCTTGCATGCATTATGTGTTTGATCCAAAATTTTCATATTTTGGGTCATTTTTATGTTTTTCTCTCTCATCTTTAAAATTTCAAAAATCAAAAAAATATCTTTTCCTTATTTCCCTCCAAATTTTCGAAATTTTGGGTTGACTTGGTCAAAAATTTTTAAAAATTAGTTGTTTCTTACAAGTCAAGTCAAAATTTCAATTTTAAAAATCTTATCTTTTTAAAATCTTTTTCAAAAATCATATCTTTTTCATTTTTTTTCTAATTCTCAAAAATTTCAAAATTATTTTTCAAATTATTTTCAAAATCTTTTTCTTATCTTTATATCAAATTTTCGAAAATTAGCTAACAATTAATGTGATTGATTCAAAAATTTGAAGTTTGTTACTTGCTTGTTAAGAAAGGTTCAATCTTTAAGTTCTAGAATCTTATCTTTTAGTTTCTTGTTAGTAATTAATTTTATTTTAAAATTAAATCTTTTTCAAAATATCTTTTTCTTATCTTTTTATCTTATCCTTTTCAAAATTTTATCTTTTTCAAAATTTGATTTCAAAATATCTTATCTAACCTCTTATCTTCTTATCTTTTTAAAATTTGATTTCAAATCTTTTTCAATCAACTAACTAACTTTTTGTTTGTTTTCTATCTTTTTCAAAACCACCTAACTACTTTTCCCTCTCTAATTTTCGAAAATATCTCACCTCTTTTTTTTCAAAAATTCTTATTGTTTCATGTTTTAACTTTAATTACACCTTATCTCTAATTTTCGAAAATCACTAACCCTTTTTTAAAATTATTTTCGAATTCTCTTTCTCTTCTCTTCTTCTATTTAATTATTTAATTACTAACACTTCTCTTCACCTCTCTCCATCTAAATATCCGAATCCCCTCTTCTACATTCTTCTCCCCTTTCTTTTTCTACTAACATAAAAGAATCTCTATACTGTGACATAGAAGATTCCTCTTCTTTTCTTGTTTTCTTCTCTTTCATATGAGCAGGAACAGGAAAAAAGGCACTCTTGTTGAAATCGATCCTGAACCTAAAAGGACTCTGAAAAGGAAACTAAGAGAAACTAAATTACAACAATCCAGAAACAACCTTTCAGAAATTTTCGAACAAGAGAAGGAGATGGCAGCCGAAAATAATAATGCAAGGAGAATGCTTGGTGACTTCACAAAGCCAACGTCCAAATTTGATGGAAGAAGCATCTCCGTTCCTGCCATTGGAGCCAATAATTTTGAGCTGAAACCTCAGCTAGTTGCATTAATGCAACAAAACTGCAAGTTTTATGGACTTCCATCTAAAGATCCTTATCAGTTTTTAACTGAGTTCTTGCAGATCTGTGAGACTGTAAAGACGAATGGAGTTGATCCTGAAGTCTACAGACTCATGCTTTTTCCTTTTGCTGTAAGAGACAGAGCTAGAATATGGTTGGATTCATAACCTAAGGATAGCTTGGACTCCTGGGATAAGCTGGTCACAGCCTTCTTGGATAAACTATTTCCTCCTCAAAAGCTGAGCAAGCTGAGAGTGGATGTTCAAACCTTCAAACAAAAAGATGGTGAATCCCTCTATGAAGCTTGGGAAAGATACAAGCAGCTGACCAAAAGATGTCCATCTGACATGTTTTCAGAATGGACCATATTAGATATATTCTATTATGGTCTCTCTGAATTTTCGAAAATGTCATTGGACCATTCTGCAGATGGATCTATTCACCTAAAGAAAATGCCTGAAGAGGCTCAAGAACTCATTGATATGGTTGCAAACAACCAATTCATGTACACTTCTGAGAGGAATTCCGTGAATAATGGGATACCTCAGAAGAAAGGAGTTCTTGAAATTGATGCTCTGAATGCCATATTGGCTCAGAACAAAGTGTTGACTCAATAGGTCAACATGATCTCTCAAAATCTGAATGGATGGCAACATGCATCCAACAGTACTAAAGAGGCAGCTTCTGAAGAAGCTTATGATCCTGAGAACCCTGCCATGGCAGAGGTTAATTACATGGGTGAACCTTATAGAAACACCTATAACTCATCATGGAGAAATCATCCAAATTTCTCATGGAAGGATCAACAAAAGCCTCAACAAGGCTTTAACAATGGTGGACGCAATAGGCTGAGCAATAGCAAGCCTTTTCCATCATCTTCTCAGCAACAGACAGAGAATTCTGAACAAAACACTTCTAATTTAGCCAATCTAGTCTCTGATCTGTCAAAGGCCACTTTCAGTTTCATGAGTGAAACAAGATCCTCCATCAGAAATCTGGAGGCACAAGTAGGCCAGCTGAGTAAGAAAGTCATTGAAACCCCTCTCAGTATTCTCCCAAGCAATACAGAAGAGAATCCAAAAGGAGAGTGCAAGGCCATTGATGTGATCAATATGGACGAATGCACAAGGGAGGAGGAGGACGAAAATCCTAGTGAGGAAGACCTCCTGGGACGTCCCTCAAGCAAGAAGGAGTTTCCTATTAAGGATCCAAAGGAATCTGAGGCTCATATAGAGACCATAGAGATTCCATTAGATCTCCTTCTGCCATTCATGAGCTCTGAAAACTATTCTTCCTCTGAAGAGGATGAGGATGTGACTGGAGAGCAAGTTGCTCAATATTTAGGAGCTATCATGAAGCTGAATGCCAAGTTGTTTGGTAATGAGACTTGGGAAAGTAAACCTCCCTTGCTCATTAGTGAACTGGATACCTGGATTCAGCAAATTTTACCTCAAAAGAAACAAGATCCTGGCAAGTTTTTGATACCTTGTACCATAGGCACCATGACCTTTGCAAAAGCTCTGTGTGATCTGGGGTCAGGGATAAATCTTATGCCACTCTCTGTAATGGAGAAGCTGGGGATCATTGAGGTACAACCTGCCTTGTTCTCATTACAATTGGCAGACAAGTCATTGAGACAAGCTTATGGAATAGTGGAGGACGTGTTAGTAAAGGTTGAAGGCCTTTACATCCCTGTTGATTTTATAATCTTAGACACTAGGAAGGAAGAGGATGAATGCATCATCCTTGGAAGACCTTTCCTAGCCACAGCAGGAGCTGTGATAGATGTCAACAGAGGTGAATTAGTCCTTCAATTGAATGGGGACTACCTTGTGTTTAAGGCACATGGCCATCCCTCTGTGACAAAAGAGAGTAAGCATGAAGAGCTTCTCTCAGTTCAGAGTCAAGAAGAGCCCCCACAGTCAAACTCTAAGTTTGGTGTTGGGAGGCCACAACCAAACTCTAAGTTTGGTGTTAAGACCCCATATCCAAACTCTAAGTTTGGTGTTGGGACTATACAACATTGACCTGATCACCTTGTGGCTCCATGAGAGCCACTGTCAAGCTATTGACATTAAAGAAGCGCTTGTTGGGAGGCAACCCAATTTTATTTATCTAATTTTTATTTTATTTTATTTTATTGTTATTTTGTGTTTTATTAGGTACATGATCATGTGGAGTCACAAAAAAAAATATAAAAATTAAAAACAGAATCAAAAACAGCAGAAGAAAAATCACACCCTGGAGGAAGCACAGGCTGGCGTTCAACGCCAGTAAGGAGCATCTAGCTGGCGTTCAATGCCAGAACAGAGCATGAATCTGGCGCTGAACGCCAGAAACAAGCAACATTCTGGCGCTAAACGCCAGGAATCTGCCTAGAAGAAAAGCTGGCAGTGAACGCCAGTAACAAGCATGAAACTGGCGTTCAACGCCAGAAACATGCTTTACATGGGCGTTGAACGCCCAGAACGTGCATCACTCGGCGTTTAAACGCCAGAATGGTGTGCAAAGGCATTTTACATGCCTATTTGGTGCAGGGATGGAATTCCTTGACACCTCAGGATTTGTGGACCCCACAGGATCACCTCAGGATCTGTGGACCCCACAGGATCCCCACCTAACATATTCCCACCTTACCTCCTAATCCTAGTTTTACTCTTTCCCATATTACACTTCCCAAAAACCCTTCACCAATCACCTCAATCTCTCTTCCCAATCACTTATTCACCACTCACATCCATCCACTATTCCCCATAAACCCCACCTACCTTCAAAATTCAAAAACATTTTCCCACCCAATCCCACCCTAAATGGCCGAACCTACCCTCTCCCCTCTCCCTATATATACCCTTCCATTCTACTTCATTTTCACACAACACTACCCCCTCTACTATACCTTGGCCGAATCCATCTCCCCTCACTCTCCTCCATTTTCTTCTTCTTCTTCTTCTTCTCTTCTTTCTCCTCTTGCTCGAGGGCGAGCAATATTTTAAGTTTGGTGTGATAAAAGCATAAGCTTTTTGTTTTTCCATTACCATCAATGGCACCTAAGGCCAGAGAATCCTCTAGAAAAGGAAAAGGGAAGACAAAAGCTTCCACCTCCGAGTCATGGGAGATGGAAAGATTCATCTCCAAGAGCCATCAAGACCACTTCTATGATGTTGTGGCAAAGAAGAAGGTGATCCCTGAGGTCCCTTTCAAGCTCAAGAAAAATGAGTATCCGAAGATCCGACATGAAATCCGAAGAAGAGGTTGGGAAGTCCTAACCAACCCCATGCAACAAGTCGGAATCTTAATGATTCAAGAGTTCTATGCCAATGCATGGATCACTAGGAACCATGATCAAAGTATGAACCCGAGTCCAAAGAATTACCTCACAATGGTTCGGGGGAAATACTTAGATTTTAGTTCGGAGAATGTGAGGTTGGCATTCCACTTGCCCATGATGCAAGGAGATGAACGCCCCTACACTAGAAGGGTCAACTTTAATCAAAGGTTGGACCAAGTCCTTATGGACATATGTGTGGAAGGAGCTCAATGGAAGAGAGACTCCAAAGGCAAGCCAGTCCAACTAAGAAGACTGGACCTCAAGCCTGTAGCTAGAGGATGGTTGGAGTTCATTCAACGCTCCATCATTCCCACTAGCAACCGATCTGAAGTTACTGTGGATCAGGCCATCATGATTCATAGCATCATGATTAGAGAGGAAGTAGAAGTTCATGAGGTCATCTCCAATGAAATCTACAAAATAGCCGAAAAGCCCTCCACTATGGCAAGGCTAGCTTTTCCTCACCTTATTTGCCATCTATGTTACTCAGCTGGAGTTATCAAAGAAGGAGACATCTCCATTGAAGAGGATGGAGCAAGCAAGAGAGACCCTTCACGGTTCTCAAAAGATGCATGAGGAAGCTCATCATCAAGAAATCCCTGAGATGCCTCAAGGGATGCACTTTCCTCCCAATAACTATTGGGAACAACTCAACACTTCCTTAGAAGATTTGAGCCACAATGTGGAACAATTAAAGGTGGAACATCATGAGCACTCCATCATTCTCCAAGAAATAAGAGAAGATCAAAGAGCAATAAGGGAGGAGCAACAAAGGCAAGGAAGGGACATAGAAGAGCTTAAGAACATTGTTAGTCCTTCAAGAAGAAGACGCCACTAAGGTGGATTCATTCCTTGTTCTTATTTCTTTCTGCTTTTTGGTTTTTTTTTTATGTTGAGTTTATCTATGTTTTGTGTCTCTACTTCATGATCATTAGTATGTAGTAACTATGTCTTAAAGCTATGAATAAAATCCATTAATCCTTCACCTCTCTTAAATGAAATACGTTTTAATTCAAAAGAACAAGAAGTACATAAATTTCGAATTTATCCTTGAATTTAGTTTAATTATATTGATGTGGTGACAATACTTTTTGTTTTCTGAATGAATGCTTGAACAGTGCATAATTTTGATCTTGTTGTTTATGAATGTTAAAACTGTTGGCTCTTGAAAGAATGATGAACAAAGAAAAATGTTATTGATGATCTGAAAAATCATGAAATTGATTCTTGAAGCAAGAAAAAGCAGTGAAAAATCAAAAGCTTGCGAAAAAAAAAAGAGAAAGAGAAATTGGCGAAAAAAATAGAAAGAAAAAGAAAAAGCCAATAGCCCTTAAAACCAAAAGGCAAGGGTAAAAAAGATCCAAGGCTTTGAGCATCAATGGATAGGAGGGCCCAAGGAAATAAAATCCAAGCCTAAGCGGCTAAATCAAGCTGTCCCTAACCATGTGCTTGTATCATGAAGGTCCAAGTGAAAAGCTTGAGACTGAGTGGTTAAAGTCGTAATCCAAAGCAAAAAGAGTGTGCTTAAGAGCTCTGGACACCTCTAACTGGGGACTCTAGCAAAGCTGAGTCACAATCTGAAAAGGTTCACCCAGTCATGTGTCTATGGCATTTATGTATCCGGTGGTAATACTGGAAAACAAAATGCTTAGAGCCACGGCCAAGACTCATAAGTAGCTGTGTTCAAGAATCAACATGCTTAACTAGGAAAATCAATAACACTATCCAAAATTCTAAGTTCCTAGAGAAGCCAATCATTCTAAACTTCAAAGGAAAAAGTGAGATGCCAAAACTGTTCAGAAGCAAAAAGCTACAAGTCCCGCTCATCTAAGTAGAATTAATATTCATTGATATTTTGAAATTCACAGTATATTCTCTTCTTTTTATCCTAATTGATTTTCAGTTGCTTGGGGACAAGAAACAATTTAAGTTTGGTGTTGTGATGAGCGGATAATTTATACACTTTTTGGCATTGTTTTTAGGTAGTTTTTAGTAAGTTCAAGCTACTTTTAGGAACGTTTTCATTAGTTTTTATGTTAAATTCACATTTCTGGACTTTACTATGAGTTTGTGTGTTTTTCTGTGATTTCAGGTAATTTTTGGCTGAAATTGAGGGACTTGAGCAAAACTCTAAAAAAGGCTGACAAAAGGACTGCTGATGCTGTTGGAATCTGACCTCCCTGCACTCAAAATGGATTTTCTGGAGCTACAGAACTCCATATGGCGTGCTCTCAACATCGTTGGAAAGTAGACATCCAGAGCTTTCTAGCAATATATAATAGTTCATACCTTATTCGGAAATTGACGACGTAACTTGGCGTTGAACGCCAAGTACACGCTGCTGTCTGGAGTTAAACGCCAGAAACACGTCATGATCCGGAGTTGAACGCCCAAAACACGTTATAACTTGGAGTTCAACTCCAAGAAAAGCCTCAGCTCGTGGATAGATCAAGCTCAGCCCAAGTATACACTAAGTGGGCCCCGGAAGTGGATTTATGCATCAATTGCTTACTCATGTAAACCCTAGTAGCTAGTCTAGCATAAATAGGATAAGTTACTATTGTATTAGACATCTTATCTTTTGACAGTTTAATCTTGTGACTGTTTAGTCTTTGATCATTCGGTCTTTTGATCATTCAGGGGGCTGGCCATTCGGCCATGCCTGAACCTTTCACTTATGTATTTTCAACGGTGGAGTTTCTGCACACCATAGATTAAGGGTGTGGAGCTCTGCTGTACCTCAAGTTTCAATACAATCACTATTACTTTCTATTCAATTCTCTCTTATTCTTATTCCAAGATATACGTTGCACAACACTTTGATGAATGTGATGATCCGTGACACTCATCATCATTCTCACTTATGAACGTGCATGACTGACAACCACTTCCGTTCTACCTTAGGCCGGGCGCATATCTCTTAGATTCTCTAACAGAATCTTCGTGGTATAAGCTAGATAGATAGCGGCATTCATGGGGATCCGGAAAGTCTAACCTTGTCTGTGGTATTCCGAGTAGGATCCCAGGAATCCGGAAAGTCTAACCTTGTCTGTGGTATTCCGAGTAGGATTCCGGTATTGAATGACTGTGACAAGCTTCAAACTCCAGAAGGCTGGGCGTGATGACAAACGCAAAAGAATCAATGGATTCTACTCCAACCTGATTGAGAATCGACAGATGATTAGCCGTGCCGTGACAGAGCATTTGGACCATTTTCACTGAGAGGATGGGATGTAGCTATCAATAAGGGTGATGCCTCCAGACGATTAGCCGTGCAGTGACAGCGCATAGGACCATTTTTCCGAGAGGATTAAAAGTAGCCATTGATGATGGTGATGCCCTACATACAGCTTGCCATGGAAAGGAGTAAGAAGGATTGGATGAAAGCAATAAGAAAGTAGAGATTCGAAAGGATTCTAGCATCTCCACACGCCTATCTGAAATTCCCACATTTTATTTACATAAGTATTTCTATCCCTTTTTATTTTCTATTTATTATTAATTTTCGAAACCCATAACCATTTAATCTGCCTAACTGAGATTTACAAGGTGACCATAACTTGCTTCATACCAACAATCTCTGTGGGATCGACCCTTACTCACGTAAGGTATTACTTGGATGACCCAGTACACTTGCTGGTTAAGTTGAACGGAGTTGTGTCCACACATAGCCAAGAGTCATAATAATGATTCCATACAATAACAAAGAGTACTACATTGATGTGATCACAATTTCGTCCACCAGGTAATTTTCAAATCTTTTTCATTTTGAATTCTTTTACAAAGAGATGAAAAAGCATTGAAAGCATCATTTTTGTGAACTAAGAAGAGTACACATCCAAATCTAGAGTAGTCATCAACTACAACCAAGCCATAATGTTTACCTCCAAAACTTTGAGTTCTAGTGGGACCAAAAAGATCAATGTGTAACATTTCTAATAGCCTTTTAGTAGAGATTTCATCTTTGGGCTTGAAAAAAGATTTTATTTGTTTGTCCAATTGACAAGCATCACAAGTGAAACCCTTATCAAATTTTATTTTAGGAATTTCTCTAACCAAATTTTTTTTAAGTTTTGAAATTTGGTACATGCTAGCATTCCCAATTTCTTATGCCAAAGCCATTTTTTAGATTTTATGGAAGTAAAACAGGTTACATTCTGATCTTTTAAATCCTCTAACGTTATTCCATACATATTGTTGCACATTTTTGCTTCAAACAAAATTACACCTGATTTTTCACAAATGACTAAGCAATCCACTCTTCTAAAAACAACCAAATATCCAAGATCACATAATTGGCTAATGCTTAGCAAGTTGTGTTTCAAACCATCAACAAGAAAAACATCATTTATGAAGGATGAGAAATTCTTATCCACTTTACCTATGACCACTATCTTTCTTTTGCCATTGTCACCGAAGGTTACAAACCCTCCATCATACTTGTCTAGCTTGATGAAGAATGTAGACCTTCCAGTCATATGCCTAGAGCATCTGCTGTCCAAATACCACATGTTGTCCTTTCTTTTGGATGCTAGGCAAACCTACAAAAATTCTGAAGTGACCTTAGGCATCCGAATCTTTCTGGATCCTTTAATGTCAAACTATCTTTTTTGTCCAAGACCATTGTAGTTTCCAATTATTTTGTACACTTTATCTCTAATCATTCTTTCACTCATGAAACATTGAATAGAAAAATGCCCATTCCGATTGCATAGCCGACAAAATCTTTTTGGTTGCTATTTTTTAGATTTGTTGGATTTTAAAATTTTATGTCATTTGAAGTGGAAGCCATATTTGAAAAAGGAGATTTTTCAATGAATATTTCAGATTTCTTGTGAAAACACAAACCAACTTTATCATAGAGAGATTTTTGACTAGTCAAAAGTTGATTCAAGTTTTCAGAACTTTGAGCAAAGTTAGCTAGGTCCTCTTTTAGGATTTTTACCTTTTTGTGCAACCTTTCATTTTCTTCAAAATAATTTAAGTATGCAATCACAAAATGTTGTTTCTCATAGCCCTTAAGTTCAGCTTTTAGCCTCTTATTTTCTTCAATAAGATCAACAGCGGTTTTAGTTTCCTTTAATTTATCTTTGAGAAAACCATTTTCTGCCTTTAGAATGATATTTTGAGACTCTAGTTCATAATTTTCATTCAAGAAGCATCTAAGTTTTTCAGTGAGATGATCGATCATAAGATGAAGATCTTCAGTGGTAGGTTCAATGAAACGTACCTCATCAGTTTGATCGGCCATGAGACAGGTTTGGAATTTGCTGTCTGATTCTTCCTCATCTTCAAAATCATTTTCCAGATCTTCCCAAGAGGCCATCATCCCTTTCTTCTTTTCCTTCTTGGTCTTGTCTTCTTTTCTTAACTTCGGACAGTCAAACTTGTAATGTCCAGCTTCTTTGCAGTTGTGGCATATGATCTTGCTTAAGTCTCTCTTTAATTTTCTTGAGCTGCTTCCTTGCTTCGTTCTTTTTGCTTCATCATTTTCCTGAAATTCTTAGTAAATAAAACAAACTCATCGTTAGATACATTATCACTGGATTCATCATTTAGGGACTTAGTGAATGATTTGAGAGCAATTTCTTTCTTCTTTGAATCATTTTTCAAATAAGTTATTTTAAAAGCAAGTAAATTTCCTCTCAGATCATCATATGTCATTTGATCAATACACTACTCTCAGCTATAACTATAGCTTTTGTTTCACACTCTTTAGTGAGACTTCTTAGAACTTTCCTCACTAGCACAGGTTCATGGTGAGTGATTCCAAAGCATCCAGGCCATTAATTATGACATTGAATCGTTTAAAGACTTCATCAATCATCTCCCCTTCCTTCATGGAGAACATTTTATATTCTTTGCTCATCAGGTCTATTATGGTCCGCTTGACTAGTGTAGTGCCTTCATGAGTCACTTGAAGCTTGTCCCAGATTTTCTTTGCTGTTTTGCATCTAGATACCCTTTGGAACTCCTCGAAGCTAATAGCACAGTTAAGCAAGTTGACAGCTTTGGCATTGAGCTCTATTTTCTTTTTATCTTCCTCATTCCATTCGGCCTCAGTCTTAGGAGTGACCACGCCATCTGCTCTTGTTTTGGTTGGGACTTGGGAGCCATTCAAAATGATCTTTCAGATGTTGTAATCTATTGATTGAACAAAGATCTTCATTCTCTCTTTCCAGTAGCTGTAATTATTTCCATTGAAGAACGGAGGTTTGTTGCTGGATTGCCCTTTTGTCAGAGTGTAGGCCACCATATTAGAACCACTGTTGTTTGCTATCAGGACCTTTTCTCCAAGCTACAAAGCTTAATCTCTTTGAGACCAAGCTTTGATACCAATTGATGGTTATTAGTGGCTAAGAGAAGGGGGGTTGAATCTTAGCTTCTTTTTCTACTATATAGTAATTTTACTTTATCAAAAAAACTTAGGAGATATTTTTATTTTTGTCTCGTATCAAGTTAAGAGACATTTTCATTTTGTCTCCTAAGTAACAGAAATAGAATTGAAGTAGGGAAGAAGAAATAACACCAGATGTATCCTGGTTCAGCTACTTGGTGTAATGTAGCCTACATCCAGTCTCCATCACAATGATGATGGAATTTCACTATCTCTTTTTTAAGATTACAAACACCAATGCTTCCCTAAGATCTATCTAATCCTATCTGGGACAAATCTAAATTCTAAACCCAATCCAAATTTGACTAGACCTCAATCTAGCTTTCAATAGCAAAGTGCTAATCCAACTTGCAAGGAAATTTCTACAGGATCATGATACAAAACAGAAAGATGTACAAAGCAAACCTGAGACATCTTATGGCTTTTTTTCACTGTTTAACTCACTATCTTTTACCTCTCATTGGCTTTTTCTTACAAACCTCACCATGTTTGCTTTTTACAACGAGACTCAAACAGATCAAAACTAAGAAAAAGAAAATACTTAATGAACTACATGAAGGAGAAGAACTCTAACAGTTTGGGTAGCTATGAGAGTGAATTCTGTGCTTTTCACTTACTCCTCTAACATCAGAGTAGTAGCGGCTTCATCAGAGAGAGGAGAGAGAACCGAGTCTGTTGCATGCATGCTCACCATTTCTTTCTCATCTTTTTTCTTCAAGCTTCTTTAATCTTGACCATTAAGCTTGACTTTGGCCCCAAGTTTTGATTCTAAGCGTTGATAAGCTTCTGAACCATGTTGACTTCACATTATATTCTCCATGGTTACTTCTTCTGTGCTTAAGACCTTGTGACTTTCTTCTTCGTTCCTCGTCGTAGCAAAAATGAGGAAATAAACTTTTGTTGTACTTTGACCGAGAGAGACTAGCTACTTAGTTGTAGCCCCTTTTCTTTGCTTTGATTTGGCAAAAATCTTGTTGTCTTTCTTCAAAACCTTCCTTCTGTTCTTTCCATTTTTTTGCTTTCTTCTTCTTTGAATGAGTGACGTGACCGAAGCGAGAGAGAGAGAGAGGAAAGGGAAGAGTGAAGCTTTTGGTGGAAGTTTCAAGGGAATTAATTGAAATGAATTTCAAGTTCTAGTTACCAAGAGTGGGAGTAATCGAGGGGGCTTTGAAAGACTTGAGCCTTTTTGGTTTTCTTTCTTTTTCAAAGTTCAGCCACTAGATTTGAAACAAATTGGTATAAGGCTAAACTTGTTTAGTGATCAAGATGGGCTTGTTAAATTGGGCCAATATGAAACTTAATTTTCTTTCCTACACACTAAATCAAATACATCAAACAAACAATTTGTAATATTTTAATAATGTTTGATCATCATATTAGCTTTCTAAACTCAACAGCATAAATTATTGGTAGCTCCGATGAACCCAGAGCAGACTATCTGGTGAGAAAGGGTGAGGTTTGCTCTGACAGAACCAGAGCAAATTATCTGGTGAGAAGGAGGAACGTGTGGGGTAGGGACGCTTATCGGAAAAGTTGTTTCTCTTCTAGGCGCATACCTTTGAGTTGCATTACTGAATGAGTTGAGAAACCATATCCGAGCGTAACCTCGGGTAATGTCGGATGCGGATAGACAACCGACGTATGAGCTCATGGTCTGCACTAGGAATAGGCATGCATCATATTGTTTACACATTTGCATTTAATTGTGTTTGCTTATTTTATTTTATTGTAATTGTGTTGTTTGTCTCATTGCGACCTATTTATGTATTGATTTGAGTTTCTTACTTGTGCTGTTGGTCGTGAATGTATTGAGGTAATTGAGAATTGATTTATGTGTTTAAGGAATGGTTAGTATGGTTGAGAAATTTTTAGGAACGTAATTTAAAGGGATTTAAAATTGTGTAAGACTTAAGAAATTTTTAGGTTTGATAAAGAAATTTATTTTGGGGAATACGAGTTAACTATTTGCATTTAATCTAGAGAGGCTAAAGCATTTGCAAGACCAGATAGAGGTGGACAACAAGCAGATGCTCACTGGAGGCAACGGCGCTTCTGGTACCAGGGCGATGCTATTGGTGGGGCACTGACATCAGCACCTAGTCCGCCACCTCAATAAGGGAAAGACGACGACGACGACGATTATCGGGATTCGTAGGGTTTAGAGAATTTAATTTATTTTATGTCTATTTCATTATATTTTACTTCTTTGACTTTTTATTATATTCAAACCCTTGATATTTAATAAAATCATTAGTTGATTTCTAGTAATTTTGAATTTGTGCCCTAATTTTGTAAACAAAAATTTTAATCGAACTACTAATTGTGCACTAATTGTACAAAAAAAAAGCATTCCGGTGGAATAATTCGACAGTAATTGAGTGCCACAACATAATATAGCGTTAAAGTTACCGTAAAAAAATTTCGACGGTAACCAACCGCTTATTTTCGTCGTATTAATTGCAAAATCCGATGCAAAATCTGCCGGTAATTAGTGTCAAACGAAATAATCCGCCAATAAAATTTTTTTGGCACCATTTATACCATCAAATTCAATCCAATAATAAACTAATTACCGACAGATTTATTTGATAAAGCTGTCAATGAATCTAACAATACTTAACATTTTTTTATAATAATAATTAATATATGTATTATTCATAAATAAATTAAAAAATTAAATAATTTCCCACCAAGAATATCTAAATTTCATCCTGGACACCTTGTACTCTAAGACTTGAGCCAATCTTGTTGCTCTCTATCCTCCTTTACACATTTTTTTTTCGAAAAATTAACTTTCACATCTCTTCTATTTATAAGATGTAAAATTTCTTCCTTGTAAGATTAAAATAACATATACTTATTAGTGCATTTGACAAAAATCCATCAATATAATTATACTTATATATAGCTGTTAGTGATAATTATTTTATTGATTAAGATTATAATAATAATATAAAATATATATTTGTTATTGTAATACGTAATTACAAAAATATTTAATTATTTATATTTTATGATTAATGATAAAATATCAAAATCAAAATAAATAAAAATATTACATTAATAATCATGAAATATATAAAAATTAAATAAAGCATTTTTAAAACAAGTTAAAATATTAAAAATAAATAAAATTTATTACATTAATACATGAAATATATGAAAGTTTTAAATTAAATATTTTATAACAAGTTAAATTATTATTATATAAACTCAAAAGCACTTCTAATCGTGATTAATTAATTATTCAGAAGAATATTTAATGTTTTTCACAGTCAGTGATCATAAAGAAAAGCTTTCAAACATTCTTGTGTGTTTTGACTGTTATGTTAACTTATTTCTAACCATTTTGTCCATACATACAACAGGGACTGCCTGCTACACACGCCAACTTAATTTTCAGCTGTACCAAACTACCCAAGAGCTTATTATTAGGTCATATAAACTTTGCACCGTAACTAATTATTAAGTAGTTAATTGAGTAAACAACCATCGTACCTTTTTGGCTTTTTCCTATAAAAATTCAAAAGGCTTTTATATATATGTTACGGAGTTAAGAACATATTCACATATGATCATATTGAGTTTATGGAATACGTACGTACTTGGTGAATTGATTTGGCAGCTTATAATATTATAATAGCAGAATATATTAACATCATTAGTAGTAGTCATTAGTCAACAATGTGCAAAGATACACAATGCAAGAATATACGTCAACATGCTACATAGACATGACTACTTAGGAGTTCTTCTGGTTAATTTGTAATTAATTAAATGGGTAAAGTATTGTTTTTATTCTGAATATTTTGGCTAAATTTTAAAATTATTTTTAATATTTTAAATATTTTATTTAAATTATTAATATTTTAAAATTATTATAATATTATTTTATTATTAACTCTGTTAACAATTCTATAACTAACAAAGATTCACACATAGATATTATAATTTACTGTGATAAACTGATCTTATATTACTATTAGTAAAAAGAATAAAAGATTAAATAAATAAAGAAAATAACACTAACAATACAAAATTCTAATAATTATATTTCGTTCTCTCGTATGCAAGTGTAACCCTAATTATTAGATCCGGCAACACCACTTCATATATATTCCTTAGCTTGTTATCGATCTGAGTATAACTTTCTCACCCATAGATATTGCTATTTGCTATACATACACGTGCTTGGAAAATCTTGCACGTTATCCGAATTGAATGCACCTATTCTTTTTTCTTTTAAATAAAACATTTACTCATCTAAACTTAGAGCATGTTTTACGCATTGATTTAATTTGTTTGTCTGACAAATTCTCGTAATGGCAGAGAAGAACATTCGAATGAACGTTCTTTAGGATATGTTTTGAACTTTTGTCATTTTTCTCGGCTCTTTTTAGTTGAATGCACTTATTCTATATATCCTTTTTTGAATAAATTATTAAAACTTGATTATTTCTAAGAAAAATATTAGATGGCAAAATACTTTTTGTATTTAAATTATTCCTAACCAATTTTCTATTTTTCTTCTACTAAAAAATGGTAGTTCCTTAATATTCTCCTGTAATTTTCATTATTATATGAGGAGTGCTAGGGACAGTAGAAATTGTGATATATAACTATCAATTAGTTATCATAAGTGTGTTTAACGGTGAAAGATTATATCCAATAGTACATGATTACTTATTTTACTTTTGATGACTAATTAATGGCTATATATCACAATTTCTGCTGCCCCTAAACTTTCTCTTATTATATATGTGCATTTTTCTTATCAACACTCCAAAATAATTGCCCTTACAAACAAAATGAAAGACTTGATTAATATTGATAAACGTTTCTTTGTTGAGATCTATTGGTTTTATAAACACGCTATATATCAATTAAGAATTTGGTAGTGACGTGCGTAAAAATTGGTCTTGTATATATCTATATTTTATGATATGATATATGATTCGGATAATATAAGCAAGTTTAGTTTGATTGGTTAAATACACTTACCAGTTACCACTACAAGGATGTAGAATTGTTGGTTTTGACTGTCAGTTGGAATCAACTACAATAATCTATTGTACAGCAAATTCTAATTTTCGTAAGTATAGAAGTCTCTTCATGTAAAGAATTAGTTAATGTGTAACTGGTTTGTTGACAATATTAGTATCTCCAACAGTATCAGTATAAAGGAAATATATACGGTGAACCAAATAATAATTATAATATAGAAATGCTATTTAAAAATTTTTATTTTTTTATAAATAAGTGATATATATTTTTTGATTATTTATTCCTTTTATTATCTATTTTTTTAAGTGTTTGGAGTCATTAATATTTTTTTTAAAATGAATTTCAGTTTTTTTCAAATCAAATTCATAATTTTTTTTAATCACATTATTACTCATTAAAATATAATTTTTCTGCAAAAATTATGAAGATTAAATTAAAAAAAATTAATAACTTTTACTATACAACTCATATTTTACATATAGACTATTAGAAAATAAAATACAAAAAAATAAAATATAAACAAAAATTAAAAAATAAATTTTTAAAAATAATTAGTAACTCGTCATATTAAAATCAATAAATAAGCAAACATATGAATATTAAAAAAAATTAAAATAATTAAAATCATAACTTATTAGTGCACATATGAGATAATTTGAAGAATATAATAAGACACATAGTTCAAAATTTGGTAATATTAATTATAAAAATTTATTAATTATATATATTATATGTATGAAATTATGAATATTATGAGTATAAAATTATGGATGTTATTAATATAAAACTATGGATGTTATGTGTATGAATATATGGATGTTATGAGTAAATTTATCAATTGAATAAATTAATTTAAAAATTTGACATTTTTTCAAATTTAATTATGATAAAATTTAAAACATTTGTGTTAACTTGATAGTTACTTACGCAATAACTAAAAAGTAATATGTGTATAGATGTAATATCTAATAAATATGAATTTAATTTTTAGATGTTAATTGTATGTAATTATAGATGTTATATGGACTTATGAATGTTATGTGTATGAACTTAGTTAGTACACTATAATTATAAATGCACATAAAACACAAGAAAAAAAATAAATTAAATCAGTATATTACCATACCTCATCAAAGTTAGTGTGGGTTTTCATATTTTCGAAAATTGGTTGACTTACAACAATATTATTGGGTGAGTCTGTATGTTGTTCAAATTATTCTTCAACTCTCTTTGACATAGATACCGTGTTAAGATCGAATTCAAATATCATACTATTTGTAATGATAATAAAGGCGACTTCTTGTAAATTTTTTTAGCATATCCTAATTGTGCTTATAATTGAACTAGAATTGTGATTTTTGGACTCTGAGAAAGTACGAGACCTTCAAGATTCTTCTAACAATGAAAAACCTATTACACAATGCCTTCATGTTTGCTAACTCAATTGAATGATAAAAAATGAATTATAATTAAAGTCATTTAATGCATATTATTACCGTTATTTATTATTATTAGTCTTTATTATATTCTTAAATAAAAAATTCAAATTATAAAAAAAATATTAAGTAGTGATTACAATAAAGTCTAATAATTAGGGATATGATATTATAATTAATCTCATTAATAAATGAAGCTGATAAGAATATGATAAGTGGTTGGATTGAAAGGAGAGTAAGATAAAAAAAATTTAATTTGTTATTAAGTTATAGAGAAAATGATAAATCGGTCCCTAACTTTTTAGTCTGCAGATATTTAAGTCCCTGCAAATTTAAAAATACATTTAAATCATTGACCTCTTTAAAATCTGGACATATTATTGATCCCTAAATCTAATTTTTCCAATTTTAAAAACTCTCTCACGTGTGCATCTGTATCAATTATACCAGTACAACGAAAGTTATGTTTGATTTTTCTGTTGAGTCTGACAGACCCAAGTGAACATCGAGATCAATTTGTCTATATTTTAAAAAGGTTAGAGACTTAAATGCATAAAAACCTATTTGTTTTTTTTTTAAGTTATATATGTAAAGTAAATTATAGAAAATTTTGGCTAATTATGACTGAAAATTTTGTTACCAAACTTGTTCCTTATATATATTTATGCGTATTGTGTCATACAATTTTTTAATAAATGATCAATTATCAAAATAATTACTTTTTTTAATAAAATAATCAAATTTTTCATAAAAATAAAAGATTAATTATTACTGTATTTTTATATTTTTATCAATATTTTAATTTTAAATATAAATCTAATTATTATATTATTTATAAAAATGGACTATTACAAAATTTAACTATAAATATAAATATGTAATTATTTCGGATTTCAATATGTATTACTACACAAATATTTTTTTATTGATTTTTAGCTTCTATGTAGGTAGTTATTGATAGCATATCTAATATTAATATTTATAAGAAATAAGTTTTAACAATTTCTTAGTCTTACTTCGTACGATTATTTTTTATAATTTAATTATATATACAATCCATCCATCTGAGTTGTTATTTTTCCTTTTCAAAATTAGCTATTTGAAGGAATTTTACTCAATTTGTTAGCTATATCACACTATCATTGCCAATCGTTTTAGGAGGGCCGTCACTCTTTGTTGCCAATTTGTTAATGGATTAACATGTGAAATAAAAATGGTAAAAAATGGTGGCACATTAATTGTTAAGTAACGTACGAATTAGCATGCGGTAGCTAGTAGCTGCTAGCAATAACAAACATTCATCTCAACACGAAAATCTGCCTGTGTTTTCACACATATTACCTGTACCAAAATATAAATCGAACATTATCCTTTCAAAAACAATAAGTAGATATGTGTGCCATGCCATGTTATTAATTGCAAAAAGAAAAAGTATAGGTAGATAACATCAAAATTAAATAATAGTGAGGTGACGCTAAGATTTTTTTTTTTTTTTTTTTGGTCTTATCTCAAAGGTGATATTACATTAATTATTAAGAAAATTAAAGCATTTTTATTCAAATGCATAATAAGCGAACCGTTGTCTCTCTACTCATACAAATACAATTTCTTTTAATTTCGTTAATCAATAAATTATTACGGGCATAGAATAAAATTTAAATTATAATATTTATTAAAATATATAAATAAATTAATTATTCGACTAATTTAAATTAATTTTTACTCGAATAAATTTAAATATTCAATTAAGGAATTCATTTGATATAAAGAAGTAATTCTCCATTTTTAAATTAATTAAGAGATTGATTTTATCATTGTTACAATGTAGTATTTACACTACATTAATAATAAAAATATTTAATAATAAAAAAAATTAACTAAAAATAGTCCTTACTTATTTTGTTTAAAATTTATTAATGATTATAATAATTAATAAATACTAAATAAAATAAAATTTAATTATTTTTTTTAGTTTTGCTATTATGTGTTTTAAGGATATTGGTTAAATATACTATAAAAAATATTTTAATATTATTTATTACAAAAATAATTTTTTATGTTTTTAATGCATTAAATATATCAAAAACATTAAAACATTTTCTTCTATAATATGCTTAACTAATGCTATTAAAGTACAAAATAGCGAAACTCATTGTTTTCTAACATTACAATAATAGATATGCTACACATTCAAGCATTATTATTGCCATCCAAATTTAACCAAATAAACTCAACATCAACAAAAATCACTCTCATTAAAAGAACGTGATTATATGCGCGGGCTTTACGTTATCGTCGTCGTCGTCGTCGTCATCTTCTTCTTTGCGTTTCTCCTCCTCCTCCTTTTTCTCCTCCTTCTCCTTCTCCTTCTCCTTCTTCTTCTTCTTTTTCTTCGCGTTTCTTCTTCTTTGCGTGATTTTTCTTCATCGTCATTCTTTTGTTGCTGATATTGTTGTTGCCATTTTTTTCTTTCCTCCTCCTCTCCTTGGTGATTTCGCAGTAAAAGACGAATAGGAAGAATTTTGAATTGTATAGAACAACGAGACAAATTAAATGCACCTTAATTCCCTCAGAAATGAATCGAAGTAAATTACATCCAAAATGAACCAAAAATTAAATTTCGAATGAACCGAAATTGTTTAATGATGACGATACACAAACAAACTCGTTTCAAAACAAAGACATACCAAGTGCACCTTATTTAAATTCAGAATGAATTGAAATTACTCAATGATTGTGTTTGAAAACAAGCACATAAACAAAATTAAATGATTAAAAATTCACTCAGAAATGAACCAAAATTATACCTAGAATGAACTAAAAATTAAATTTTGAATTAACCGAAATTACTTAATGATGACGATACACAAACAAACTCGTTTCAAAACAAGCACAGACCAAGTGCACCTTATTTAAATCCAGAATGAACCGAAATTACTTAATGATTGTGTTTGAAAACAAGCACACAAACAAAATTGAATCATGAACAAAAATACATCCAAATCTATCAAGTGATTTTACAACATTATGCATTTCTTGTTCTTTGTTTGATTTTTTCATATTTTTATTGTTGTTAAGAGGGTAAAATAAGAAGAATTATGAGAAGAAAAAAGAAGAAGGAGAAGATGAATAAGACAAGAAGAAGAAACATATGATGAGGATTTTTGAGGAGTTTTTATTCTTGTTTCTTTTTTTTTGTTTAATTTTTCTTCTCTTTTTCTTGGTTTTATTCCTTTCAAGAGAGAATGTGAGGAGGAAGAATTTTGAATTGTGCAGAATAATAAGACTAAATCCACCTTAATTCACTCAGAAATAAATCAAAATTACATTAAGAATGAACTGAAAATTAAATTTTGAATCAATTGAAATTATTTAATGATGACGATACACAAACAAACTTGTTTCAAAATTAAGCACAGACCAAGTGCACCTTATTTAAATCCAGAATGAACCGAAATTACTTAATGATTGCGTTCAAAAACAAGCACACAAATAAAATTGAATGATTAGAAATTCACTCAGAAATAAACCGAAATTACATCCAGAACAAACTGAAAATTAAATTCTGAATGAACCGAAATTACTTAATGATAGTGATACATAAACAAGCTCGTTTCAAAACAAGCACAGACCAAGTCAATTTGAACAAAAACACATCTAAATCAATTTTTGAATCAAACAATGTTATCAATATGACAAAAATTTGATGATAACAATAACGACGATACGTATTAGAAGAAGACAATGACGATAACGATGATGGTCATGATGAAGATGATGGAGAAGAATGACGAAAAGAAAGGAGGAGAAGAAATTCTAATAAAAAAAGGAGGAGGAGGAGGAGGAGGAGGAGGAGGAGGAGGAGGAGATGAAGAAGAGATGCTATTGGTGAAGACACTAACAAAATTGAAAAATAATAAAAAAGAAGAAGAAGAAGAATACGTAGTATCACGGATAAAAAAGAACGTGCGTGTCTGAATTTAAAAAGTGAAAAAGAAGAAAAAAAAACTAATGCGTAAATATAAAAAACTTGATTAATTTTAGTTGGTTAAATTACTTAGACCTAGAATTTTATTGGATTAATAAATATATACATCTATTTTATACATAAAAGTTTAGATGAACCCAACGTTAAATAAATATACTATCTTTTACAATAAAATTAGAAAGATATAAAAGAAACTATTTAAATTTATTTTATTTAATATTTATTAATTTAGTAATAATTAATAAATATTAAATAAAATAAATTTTGATTATTTTTATATAATTTTTTTATTATAAAATATTTCTATATCTATTAAATTAAAAGATAATGTACGTTAACAAAAACCCAAAACCTACTCCACAAACATGCGAATTCGTTATTACATAACTTTTTATCTGAGAAGAAATAAGTAACAAGAATAAATGTAGCAGTAGTGCTCATTTACTTATTAGAGGCAAAAATATGTATTAGGCAACTAATTCGTAGAAGAGTTTTGTTTATTAAAAGTGAAAACACGTAAAATTGAAGTTGCTAATGGAAAATTATTAGATAATATTTTATCAAATATGTTAAATTATTTAATAATTTTTAACTAATAATATTACATAAAAATAACTACTGTATATGAATTTTTGTTTTATTATAATTACTCACCGCCATTTGATTGCTCATATTATAATTATTTTTTTCATAGCACCTATTCAATAAAAATATCAAAAATATTTAACAATAATGATATTTGTTTAGTCATACTTAAAAATATAATAATTTAAAAAGAATAGTAATATTTTTAGATAAAAATAACTATTTTATAACATTAATTCACCATTCAACGGTAAAAAATATATTTTTTATATAAAGATAATTATAAAATTTTTATTAAAATATCTATCTTTTTTATTATTTAGGTATCCTATATATCTCTATATCAACTATGCTAGTTTTACGTAAAAATTAATCAACAATATAAAATATAATTAAAATACAAAATTCAAATATGTTATAACTGTTTTAGTGGCTGATTTTTAATGTATAAATAGATTTTTTTTTTGTCATGTATATTGATTATATTCACATGGTCAAGTACTCATCAAATGTGACGGTAGTAATTAAATAAAGAATCTCGCTAGGGAGACAATAGATTATTTGTACAATGTGTACAATGGATTATTGAGTTATAAAATGAACATCCTGATTTTGAAATTCGCTTTAATACCATGTCATGATACCACTCATTCCAAAAATTTCAACTATTGAAAAAAGATAACATTAATAGTTATATCTTTAATACTCCATAAACCTTTATTATGCACATTGTATAAATATATTTTATTGGCTTCTGATACTTTCTCTTAAATTAAACTTCGTGATCGAAGAACATAAGACATTTTGGGCATTCTGCATGTGAATATATTTGGTATATATGATATCACTTTCTTGCAGAATTAGCCTTCTTCCTTCAATTCTTCCACACCTAGCACCAGAACTCATAGCATTCATTCTAATCATATTCACAAGCTAAGCAATTTTTTTCAACTTCTCTTCTTATTAATTCCCCTTGGCAGAGTAGTACTAATAATCCTTTCTCTCCATACAAACCATTATGAAATTATTATGATCTACAAATATGCATGTGAACCCCACATAATAATTGATTAAACCAACAATATCATTATTTCTTTCAATGGCTTGTGATAATAACAACTTCCCTGATGTGTTTTCTTGGATTCAGAACCTTAAACCAATATCTGAATGGGAAACAGATTCCATGTCCATAACCATATCTTCTTCTTCATTCCAAGAACCATATCTTAAGCTTACAATACCCAAAAACTATAATCATCATAACCAATCCTCACTCTCTTTTGCTATCATTGCAGATTTCAACAACATCCACGTCCCTCTTTGGAACTCAAAACCAATGAAACCTAACAACAATAACTTATTATTACTGGATCAAGAAACAATTTCAGATCTCTTCATCAATTTCATTCAGGCAATTCTCCACTACGGATCCAACAAGAACAGCCCTTTCATCAGGTTCCCCAAACTCGATTACATCCCAAACTTCTCCGAAATATTCAACGTATCCTTCTTCACTCTCTCCTTCCTCGTCTCCATCTACGAAGCGCCGGCGAATCTTCGCTCCGGATCGATCCAGACTCTGAAGGGTTACTTGACAAGCAATCAACAAAGCGAGGCCTCGAATTTGCTCATGAAACTGCTGGGATCAAACTTGGAAGAACAATGGATGCGGTCCGTGAACCTTGGGGTCACAAATTGGATTGGGGAGATGCAAGAAACGGTTAAAGAAAAGATTATGAGGATGCCGTGTTCTTTGTTCTCGCATTGGTTTTCGACGTATGGGTTATGGAAGGTGCAACTGTATTGTCCTGTTATAGTTATGGATATTGAGAGTTCATCAAAGAGTCATTTGCCGAATGAGAAGCTTCAATTCTCTCTCAAGTATCACCAGCTTCAAGGTGTTATTCAGTTCAATTACAGTGTCTCCATCAAGGACAAGTGGGTTGAAATTGTCGCCAACATTGATAACATAAGGTATTCAATATTTATGATGTAATAGGATTTGTTTCGATGAATTTTTAAAAAAATATTTGTTTTAGTTATTTTTTAGATTTTAAAAAAAATAAAAATAATTTTATATTTAGTTATTTTATACAAAAAAATTTTATATTTATTAATTATATTTGAGTATAATAATATAAAAAAATTTAATTTATTTATTATGTAAAAATATATTTTTTTAAAATTATCTTTTTAAAAAAGATTATAAATTTTAGGTTCTCAAATTTTTTTTAATATTTTATTTTTATTACTAAACACATTAAAAAATAAAAAATTATCTTTTTTATTAAATTTTTTTTATCAATTTAATAATATCTAAATAAACACAATATTGTTAGTTGTTTTAGTTAGCAACATTATATTTTTAATTTAATAATTTTTATATTAATTAAGGAACTTTGAATAAGTAATTGTTTTCTTCTTAACTGTATTTAATAAATTTATGAAACAAAAACATGTTTGATATAAATTATATCAAAATATGAACGTATATGATATATTTATGATAAAAATTATTAAATGATTAATATTTTTTCTTACATTTACTTTATATTCAAATCAACACTAACTAACTTTTTATATTTTCACTAAAAATATTAACTCTTAGTATTGTCATTTATAAACTGAAATATTTGGTAACTAAAAAATTTAATCAAAATTAACTAGAACTTATTTTATTTACTATTTATTAATTGTTACATAATGAATAAATATTAAATAAGATAAATTTTAATTTTTTGTGTGTCTTTCTAATATTACTTTTTATAAAAATGGGCGACATCAAACTTTATATTATTGTGGTTATATTATTGTGGTGGGGAAGGATAGGATTATATTTGCACTTAAATCAGAAACTTGGGTTTATATGCTTTTTTATATAACATAATAAATAATTAAATTGAATACTTTTGTGGTTATATATATATGTTCACTACACGTATATGCAAATTACATCTATAGTCTCCATCATCATTGTATAAGCTTTTTAGACTCGAATTAGAGAATATCGCTCCAAAGTCCAAATAGTAGGGTAGAGAGAGAGAGCGGTGAGAGCTTTAATCATGATTATCATATCAAAATCAACTCCGTTATGAGTATTACAAATTAACTATATCAAATCAATAATCATATATAATATATATTAAAATATAAAATATATATTAAAAATATATAAAATAATACTACATATAATATAAAGATACACAAATATATACAAATATATGACAACTATTTAGTAGTTGATTTTAAGTTTTACGTAGTATTTTTTGTTTTTTAATTTCAGATAGTCTTACACTTTACGTATATTATACACTTGACTTAGTTCCTGATGTGATCTTCCCGTTTCTATGAAGCAATAAGTTTCTATATAGAATCCTCTCTTTGGAATTGATGGGTTGTTTTTGCAATCTATTTCTTATCTTTTAAGATTCTTATCTAGCTCCTCGTCTAAATTTAAAATTTGTTAACTATTATTGTAGAGAATTTTTTTCATTCAAAATATAATATCAGTCCTTTCTTTTGAATATGTCACTATAGACTCATTATTTACCTTTTTTTTTCTTTTAGATTTTTAACTAATTAATTGAATATTTGACGTTCAAGTTGAATGAAATAGATGTTATTAACTTATTATACAAATATTTTATTTTCAAAAAAAAAATGCAAGACACATAATTTATTATTTTATGGATAGGTGTGATGTTATGAAATTGGTGAAGAACTCCCTTCTAAGGGAAAGAGGTGCGGGTGCAACTGAAAAACACTTCCCTTCAAGAATCTCTCTACAACTCACACCAACTCTACAAACCCAAGTATTAAGTGTCTCTGTTGGAAAATCCTCAGATAATCCAACAAGAGAAATTGGTACGGAAAAAAACATAGAAGCCTCATTTGACCCACCAAATCCCTTGGGGCTCAAGGTATCCGCCGGCGAATCCATGACCGTTAGTTTAAAGCCATGGAAATTCGAGGAATCCATTTACGGCTATAGCGCAAATTTAAATTGGTTCCTTCACGATAGCATGGATGGTAAAGAGGTTTTTTCGTCCAAGCCTTCGAAATTGGCTCTGATTAACCCTAAGTCATGGTTCAAGAACCGGTACTCTAGAGCTTATAGACCGTTCACTAGGCAAGGAGGTGTTATTTTTGCTGGTGATGAATATGGAGATAAAGTGTTATGGAAAGTGGAGAAAGATGCTATTGGGAAAACTATGGAGTGGGAGATAAGGGGTTGGATTTGGTTAACTTATTGGCCTAACAAGCACAAAACTTTCTACAATGAAACTAGGAGGTTTGAGTTTGGAGAAATAGTCCATCTCCATGTTGCTTAGCTTTAGCGTATATATGATTTCTTCAATTTAATTTGTATTGATATATAGAAACTAACTAGATTCACTAGTTTGGATGGGGACAGAGTGAAACAAGTGTATTATTATCATTATTTGAAAAATGTTGTAAAAGTATGATTCCTCTATTTCAATAAATGACAAACGTCACAATTATTAAGGGCTAATGTTCAAATTCGTCCCTAAAACATCACGCGATTTTTATTTTTGTTTTCGAATGATTTTTTTAATCAAATTAGTCCTTGAAAGATAAACTGTTAGTCAAATTAGTCATTTCGTCAATTGGATGATGATGTGTCACGTTAAATGCCACGTGGCATGATGACGTGACACGCCACGTGGCAGGTCAGTAACACGTGGCACGCCACGTGACAGGTCAGTGACACGTGGCATCACTTGACATATAAAAAAGTTTTCTATTAGTCAAAATAGTCCTTAAAAGTTCAGACGTAAATCATTTTCATCCCTCAAATTTTAAAAATTAGTCAAACTAATCCTTATATAATTTTTTTAATATTTTTTTATACTACTAATTTTAATATTATTTTTAAACCTTAATAAACAAAATTCTCTTTATATAAAATAATAAAAATAATTAAATTTTTATAAAGTTATTTTGTCATTTGTATTTTAAAATTTTACATTTTCAAATTATAATTTTTTATGTGAATTTTTTTATTTAAATGAGTTTATCAAATTATTGTTGATTATATATTTAAAATTTAATATTTTAAATTTTACTAAATAATATAGTAATTATTTTAAATTTTAAATTTTTTAAATTTTTTAAAATTATAACTTTTATTATTATTTAATTTATATAGTAAAACTCAATAATTGAAAAACTGGTTCATGGAATCATTTTTGAATCTTAATATTCTAATATAATTTTTTAAATATTTCATTTAAAACAAAAGGAATTTTATTTTAATACGAAGCATATCTATTTATATAATGTACTAGTGTGGAGTAGCCTATGTTATGCATAGGTATAATGTTTCCTATTTCATTTTATCTCATCAATTTGTGAAATTAAAAGAAAAATTATATAATCTATCTCAAACATATAAAACACACAAAAATTTATTATGATTTTTGCACGTATTACGCTTAAGAAGCACTTCATTTATAATAATAATAATAATAATAATAATAATTAACCAACAAATTTTTAATATTTATAAAGTTTGTAATTGAAGCAAAATTTGTGAATCTTCTTGAATTTTGACTCTAAGTATCACTACCATTACTTCCTATATATAAGTAATACCGTAATGGAAAAAAAAGATGTAGTAGAAAAAAAATAGTGGTATAACTTTGTTTAGGTTAACATACATAAATTTTGATTTTGAGCATATAACTTTGTTTAGATTAATAAATACATACATTTTAATTTTGAGTATATATATATATATATATATATATATATTCCAGCAAAATGTAGTAATGTAACAAAAAGGTTTTAGAATAGAAAAGAATAAGAGAGATTTTGAGAAGAATTAAAGGAGAGGGATAATTTTATGAAAAAAAAAATTATATAAGGACTAGTTTGACTAATTTTTAAAATTTGAGGGATGAAAATGACTTACGTCTGGACTTTCAAAGACTATTTTGACTAATTGAAAACTTTTTTATATGTCAAGTGACACGTGTTATTAACCTATCACGTGGCGTGCCACATGTTACTGGCCTGCCACGTGGCGTGTCACGTCATTATACCACATGGCACTTAACATGACACGTCATCATCCAATTGACGGAAAGACTAATTTGACTAACAGTTTATCTTTCAGGGACTGATTTGATTAAAAAAATCATTTGGAGATGAAAATGAAGATTGCGTGATCTTTCAGGGACAAATTTAAACATTAACCCCAATTATTAGTGTACGTGTTAGTGTGTCCCTGTTGCCTTGCAATGCATCTTTCAAACTAACAATTTTCAAGTCCATGGATTTCTTGACCAAAAACATGAAAGAATCCATGGGTTTGTTTGAGCTCTTGACTTACAAGAATTATTATTATTATTATTATTATTATTATGTCATACAACCAGTCTCACTTATATTTGAATTTTTTGCATCAATAAAGTAAAATATATAAAAACAAAAGGAAAAATATAGTAACCAAGTCTCTAATCAACCAATTTGAACAACTCAATTAATTATTATAATTTTAATTTATTTTATTAAATTATAAATTGAATAATTTATATTAATTATTGGTTTTGAAAAATTAGGATTTGTGTAATAACACTGTCAATGAATAACGTAAATCATGGTTCCCGTTACATCACCATCTTCCTCCACGCATTGAGTGCATTTTGGCACTACGCCAATGTTCTCCATTTACTTAACACGGCGTTGTTGTTCCTCAGTTCTCTGCTGTGTGTCGCCATTAGCGTTGCTATTCGTGAACGTGATGCAAGTATTGTTCACGATTCGATCACGTCGTCGTTTCACCGCAAAGACTATCACGCTGAGCTGTTTTACGCAAAGAAGTTATTGTTGTGGTGAAAGGCTTCTGGCAGAGAGCATCGTCCGTAGAGTTTTCAATTTTGGAAGGAGGATTAAATAACACATTGATTGATGTTCATGAAAATAATTCAACGAAAGACAATGAATAATTGAGTGTGAGTGATGTTGTTATTCAACAGGGGTCAAAGGTACGTTGGAGAGGGTGGTTGTTTCGTAAATTTTTTTTCTTTTGGATTTTGTATTGCATTATAATGAATTGTATGACAATGTGTTATGTGAATGTTTCTTATATATGCTAACTAGATGTTTTTTTAATCAATTTATTTGAAAAAAATATGGTACAATATTGTGGTTATCTAAGAGATTATTGAACAGATATTTCTTTTCTTGAACATATTACCTGTTTTGTTCATTACACAGTTGTATTGTTTCTTTGTCGTTGTTGATTAATAACTTTTTTTCCTTTAAAGCGAGTTAAACTCTTTTCAACGAGTGCGGTTTTTTGTTTTAATTTAGTTAACGCTAGTTCATATCTCGGTATGAGTGAATATCTCTTGGTATAAATGCTCGAATAACTATTTTGCTCGATCCCCATTTGTGTTTGCACTATTTTTTATTTTTTAATGAAGTAGTTCATTATATATTAATAATCATAAGTTGATAAAGGTTTTTTTTGGGTGTCTTTGATTGAAGGTCGACGAAGTTACGGATGTCATTGTGCTGGAAAATGATGAGTTGGAATTGAGACATGAGGTTTGAATTATTCTTTGTTGTTGTTACCACTGTATAATTAGTGAGTTTATGCTAGTTTTAATTGGTTGTGCCATTGAACCTTTGGTTTTATCAATTGCTTTACAGTTGCTAGATCATAGTGGGATCAGTCAAGAGAAAATTCCAAGCATAGGAATGCGTTTTAATTCATTGTCTCTGGCACAGAAATTTTATGCAAATTATGCAAAGAAATTTGGGTTCGTAACTAAAGTCGAGAATACGAATTTCGACAAGACAAAGAAGAAATTAAAGATACCCATTAATCAATCTATTCACTACAACTGAGAAGGTTATCGGAAGTCTCGGGTGAAGGTAGTAACTCGGCAAATAAAATAACAGCCACGAGAAGCAAAGCAAGGATGTATGTCATGTTAAATAGGGAGAAGAAAAGTTAGATTGTGTCAAGATTAGAATTGAGGCATTCCCACCCCTGTTCTGCTAAGAAATAAGTCCACTATCATGAGTACAGGGAGTTGACCATGCATGATAAGTACATGATTACGGATAACGATGAGGCTGTCATAAGACCTAACAAGACGTACGTTGCATTGGCTAATGAGGTTGGTGGGTCTTCGAACCTGAGTTTTTCAGAAAAGGATGTCAGAAATTACATCACGAGCAAACTCCGTTGTGCTAATGGGAATGCGGACTTTAGGGAGATGATAAATTATTTCGTGCGAATGAAAGATATCAATCCAAACTTCTTTTATGCGATAGATGTTGATGATGCTAACAAGTTCAGGAGCGTACTCTAGGTAGATGCAAGGTGCAGGGCTTCATATGAATATTATAGAAATGTGGTGTTGTTTGAAACCACGTATAGAAGAAACATGTATGTATACTTATGGGTCAATTGTAAAAGCCTTTATATTTTGATTTTGTTTTTGCGTTCATCATTGTTGTTGGTATTTTCGCAGGCATAGACTACCATTTGCATCCTTTGTCAGTGTCAACCACGATGGAAAGTCTACTCTTTTTGGTTGTGCTTTACTGGAGAATGAGGAGATCCCTAATTTTGAGTGGATGTTCATGCAATGGGTGAGATGCATGAGAACTACGCCAATGGGGATCATCACTGACTAGTGCAAGGTCATGTCCAATTCTATTAAGAAGGTCCTACCAAATACTATCCACTAATAGTGCATCTGGCACATACTGAAGAAGACATCTGCAAAGCTTGGGGTAATGCTAGGTACAAAGAATTGAATGTTAAAATGAGCCACATTATGTGAAATTCTCTTTCTGTGGACTCTTTCAATGTTGATTGGGCTGAATTCATCAAAGAATTCGACCTAGGTCACAATAGATGGTTATCAGGTCCATTACCGTTAACTTACTTCAGGTTTATTTGCTGTATATGGTTTATTTAGTTACTTATGGGAGGTTTTTCAGTTTATCTTGGATGTTGTTTTGTTTTAGGAGTGTAGTCATTGATTCTTTTTATCTGTTAGTGGATGTTCTTTTAAAAAAGAAATAGATGGTTTCTCTCATTAGAAAACTGGATTTTTTGGTTTTTTTTATCGTATCTTATTTTATTATAGGGTACTTTGGATGTGGTTATCTTGTTTTGTCTAAGAGAAACTCTTTTGCTGGTCTATTTTTATGTAGACCTTTATGACAATCGACAAAAGTGGATTCTAATATTCTTTAAGGGTGAATTTTGGGCCAGTATAAAGAGTACGTAGAGGAGTAAAAGTATGCACACATTTTATGGGGTTTCTACATTGCAAGAGTGGTTTCAGTTTGTCCATGAATACGACAATATGTTTGAAAACAAGGAGTAGAAGGAGCCGGAATATGATGTTGTGGACTTGAAAGGAGTCATCCCATGTGTATCAAGCACTACCATCGAGAGATAGTTTCAGCGGGAATATACCAGGAATATATTCAGGGATGTTCAACTGGAGTTAAGGAAAAAAGCTGATTGCGTTGTTCGGTCAATTGAACACTAGGGTGATTCTATTTATGTGAAAGTGGATGAGCAGAAGATAGTTTGGGAGAAGAATGTGTACCGTACTTTCATAGTAGATTTTGACCCGTTAACTCACGAGGTTCGATACAAGTGCAACATATTTGAATCCACCAGTATACTGTGTTGTCACACCCTTATTGTGTTGTCATACTACAGAGTTGACAGAGTACCAAGCTGCTATGTTCTTTCTCGATGGAGTAAGAACGTAATGCGCAAGGACACCTATATTAGGAGTAGCCATGATGTGGTTCGTTCCGATGAAAGTCATAACTTGTTTAGGTGTTTGTATTCAGAGTTCTATAATATTGCTTAGGAGTTCGTTACTTGTGATGTTGAAGCAGCCATATTGCAATCGGCTCTCTGGGACACAAAGTCCAAGCTGACTGATTACCGTGTCAGCAAGCATTCCAATACTATTACTGCATCTCAGAATAGCATGCTCACATAAAGCACAGATGATGTTATTGTACATGACATGCAGGGGCCTTCAAAAGTTGTAACTAAAGGACGGTCCAATTCTATTATAATTTAATTGATTAATATAATTATTTAATTAATTATTATTTTAATAATTATATTGAATTATGGTTAATATTATTAAAATAATTAAATTATAATTAATCATAATAAATAATTATATTATTATTTAATTAATAATTTATATTAATGATTTAAATCATAATTAAAATAATTATATTCAATTATAATTAATTAAATTTATTTACATAAAAAAGTAAATTTAATTTTTTATACATTATAAAATAATTTTTTTGTGAATTATTTATTTTTATTTATAAAATTTAAAGTGTTAACAACATTACAAAATAATAGAATTTAACTATATTTTTTTTATATTAAATAATTTTACAAATTAATATAATTTCGAATTATATTGTGTATTATTTTTATATATGAATTTATTTAATATTAATATCTTTTAAATGTGAATTTTTTTAAAATTTATAAATTTAAATTATATTATTAAAAAAATTAATTACATTAATTTTAAGTATTTTAATTAATTAATTAAGTGGGATCACAACAGAGACTAAAGTTAGTTCCTCCTAATAGAGAAGAGAGAGATGCTTTGACTTCTTATTTATTGTTTACGATGCAAAAGCTGATATGGAGTTACTTTTTATAATAGGTGAGTCATAATCAGGAATGAGTTTTCTAGTAGAGATGGTCTTAAGTGTTGTCCTTAAATATATATAAAGATGCATAAAAGGTGACGTGTCATTTTTAGAAGTTTTGTAGTTTACTTACAAATGCCATAAGAAGCTAATTGAACATTATTTTGTCATTAATTAAAGGCTTTCTAAGATAAATAATTTTTTCGTGGCTTTATTAGCTTTTTGTTCCTAAATAGACACGAGGTGTGTTTTGAGATATCTAAATTTATTTCTAAACCAGCTCAGTAACTTTTAAGGGGGTCATGTGTTAGAATTTGGTTGAATTAGTCCCAAATTACTTAGGATAGCAAATGGAGTGGGTGGCCTAGGCTATAAATATGAGGCTAAGTTTTCCATATTTTTTGCACCAGTCAGAAACACTTAAAGCTTGTATCTGACTTTTCTTTTCCTCTATACCTTTTGATTAGAGAGTGTTGTGAGGTGTAGTTAAATATTTGTTTTGAGAGTGTGGGTGTATTGGGGTGCCGGTGTTAGAGAGAAAGAAGTCTATGTGTTGTAACAATTTTCACATAGTGATATTCTCTGGTTGTCATTTGGCAACGGCTGTGGTTTTTTCTCCAGTAATTGGAGTTTCCACGTTAAATTCTTGTGTTGTAATTGTGTCTATTTTATTTCTTTGTAAAAGGTATTTTCTCAAGGGAAAATGGTGTATTATTCCCAACAAGTGGTATCAGAGCTTCGGTTCGATGAGATTTATTCTTAGTATGCTCTGTGGTTGTAGCCTAGTCTGACATTCCACATCAGAAAAGAATTTTGTCCTGTAGCTTGAGGTTGATCTTTGGTTGCTGTTGTTGTTGCTGGAAGGCAGTGTGACACTATGAGAGTGCAGTTTGGAAAGGTTCTGGCTAAGGAAAGACCTGGTATTTAAGTGTGTCTATTGTGATCCACCTCTCTTTCCTGGAGACCCTTCCTAGTGTACGGTCTACAATTGAGTTATACTATTCTAGTATACGGTTGCAACAATGTCAGGATATTCAAGTGCTGTGAAGTTTTAAATAGAAAAATTTGATGGAAGAATCAATTTTGTCTAGTGGCAAATACAAGTCAAGGATGTGTTGATACAATCAGGTTTGCACAAGGCGTTGAAGGAGAAGATCTCTGGTATGAAGGATGAAGAATGAGAGGAACTAGATTTGAGAGCTGCAAGTGCTATTCGCCTGTGTTTGGCTAAGAATGTTCTTGCAAATGTGTAAGGAATGAAAACAGCCAAAGAACTTTGGGATAAACTCGAAGGGTTGTATCAGGCAAATGGCATCTCAAATCGGTTGTTATTGAAGGAGCAGTTCCATAATTTACGCATGGATCACAATGTGAAAATTTCCGACCATCTTAGTGCTACTAATGGTATTGTCTCTGAATTAGAGGCAATTGGAGTGAAAATTGATGATGAAGATAAGGCACTGAGGCTCATATTGTCTCTCCCTTCTTCCTATGAGTATATCAAACTTGTTTTAATGTATGGGAAGGAAACTCTGAATTTTGAAGAAGTTGCCAGTAAGTTCATTACTGAAGAAAGAAGAATGAAAAATGAGGGTAGCACTTCATCAGATTTGGCGCTTGTAACTAGAAGTGACAATTATGGAAAAGAAAATCGTGGAAGGAGTGTAACATGCTGGAAATGTAAAAAGCCTGGGCATGTAAAGAGAAATTGTCTAGGTAATGCGATTTCAGAAAAAGGCTCTCAATCTGATACTTGCAATATTGCTCTCTCTATGAGAGAAGATGATGTTCTCTAGAAGACAAGAAGTATCTTCATGGTATTGCCGCACTGCCATGGATAAGGATAAGTTGTGGCAATCGGGTCCACAATTGCACACGGGCATTGGTTGGCGTTGAGATGCAAGGTGTGTGGCGGAGTTATGTCGATGGCTGAAGAACTTCCAGGAAAAGCCAATTTGGAAGTTGCACCATGAATTTTCAGCAAGGTTTCGATCTGTACCAAGGCGAAATGCTTGGAGTGCTCTAATTCCAAGTGAGTATACTTTCATGGTGGAGTATGATAGTTCTCTGAACTATGATTGTCGGTATAGACAATGGCAGCAAAGAATTGTCGGTGTTGACTATGGAAGCTAAAGATGTGTGACTATTTCAATCAAGGTGGAGATTGTTAGAATTTGGTTGAATTAGTCCCGCATTGCTTAGGATAGCAAATGGTGTAACACCCTACCATACAAAGTCTTATGCTTAAGTCATAATTCAGAGATGGCAAGGTATTACGACCTCTAAAATAAAAATTTAGTACGTATAGTAGTATGAATGATTGATTATAACTAGGAGCCTTTGTAGAAAAAGGGGTAAACAAAAACCGCAACTCAAAAGCGCAACACTCCGATCGATAACGTAACGAACAAGGATAAACCAACGCGAGATCGTATATATACAAAAGAGTGTCAAAAACAGGAATATCAAGACTCAAGATCCGGCTGCGAAGATAACCGGTCCGAGCATAGCAATATATACATATGATAAAATAAGGAAAACCCCAAGGAAACCCAAAGGGACACAAATACATAAAACCTATTCTCCAAAATCTCCCATAAGAGGAGTCATCACAGTTTGTATTATTTAATGGAGATAAAAGTATCTAAACAAAACATATAAACCAAGACATAGCCCCGAGAACAAAGGATCTTCGCAATATAGAAGTCTCCAGCATGCATCAGCGGGACACCTCACGTCCTGCATCTGAAAACCACAAAATCCGCATGGGTGAGAACCAGAGGTCCCCAGCATGGTAACAGCTTCCACATATATAATATATAATAATAGAGGAAAGCCAAAGGCAATCCTATAACTCCCTCCAGATAATATCAAAGCTTATAAACAAGCTAAACCATGTAAGGGCATCTGACTAAAGATTCTTCAGTCTAACTAATACTTCCCTTTCCAATTCCTTCAAACCTCCCAACCACCAGCAGGAGTATATTATAGCAAACACAGATATATCAAACCAAGAATATACAAATAGTAGCAGTTAAGACATTTAGACAATTAGCAAGTAATATGCAGTCATATAGGCAATCTCAAACAATTCACATAGTATGCATATGATGAATGCCTGTCCCTAGTGGCCGATGATATCATCTTGTCGGTTATAGAGCCAACCCGACAAGTCCTGGTCGCTAACCATTGGACTGTCCCTCTGTCGTGCATCCCCAAACTCGAGTTATACTCGTTATAAACGTGATCATAAACATGATCCATATCCTTCACCCTCACTGGTGAATATTTATGGGGGTTCGAGCTCATCCGGGCCTTTCACAGTGTCCGGCCACACTTACAACATAGGGTTAACAGAGCTTCGAGTCTCAACCTGGAGCACGTGGTGGCTAGCCACTGCTACTACCCAAGGAAACTCGTACTCAGATAGTGGAAGTGCAATTTCACAATTATCAATAATTCAGCATCAACATGCATGAATTCTCATCCATGGATCAACATCCATACCAGCCATTCCGGCTCACGGTTCAATCCAGAACCAGCCAATATTCATAGCATACACAGCTATTCCGGCTCATGGTTAAATCCATAACCAGCCATTTCATTAACAATTATAGCCTTTCGGCCCATGGCATAACAAACACTTCCACCACCATCCTCCGCATCTCACATAGTCATCTTGATCCTCATTGATCATACATTTTTCCCTTGCTTCACTCGCAAGTTATCACAGTCACTAGCCCCTTTCTAATAGCTAGGCATATTATGATGATTTAAGACATGAATGGTGAGATCGGAGGCTTAGAAGTATGAGATTTGGCTTTTAAAACTCAAAAATCAACTTTGGGATGAAAACAAGGCCACGCGTACGCGCACTCCACGCGCACGCGTGGATGGCCTCAAAAACTCATCGGCGCGCAAGCGTCGTGCACGCTAACGCGTGGATTCCAAACTTGCCCATCGACGCGCACGCGTCAACCACGCGTACGCGCGGGTGTTCTCGTGCCCCAGGCACAACACCGGCACAGTTCTGGCATAACTCTCGGGAACATGGCTGGGCATTGGGCGCAGCACAATCGGCGCGCCCGCGCACATCACGCGTACGCGTGGATGGCACTTTTCGGAAGATCGGCGCGTACGCGCCAGGTGCGCCCACGCGCAAGGGATCATTCTGCTAAAAATTTTCTAAGTTAAAAGCTGCAGAATTTCACAGATTTAGACCCCAATCTTCCAACGGACATAACTTCCTCATTTTAAATCGTTTTTCACCCGTTCTTCGAACGGCATGGACATCCCGGATCCAATTTCATTTCTAAACAGATTTGATACAAAACGGAGATCCGTAGTCCAAGTTATGTCCCGTCAAAGTATGCCCAAAAACCATATTTTCATACAAAACCACAATATGCCATTTTCAAAACAAACCATTTTCAACTCCTTTTAAAGTCAATCAAAACATGCCAATTTCATCCCTTTTCTTTGAAATCAATCAATTCAAAATGTATCAAATTCAACATCAAGCCTCCTCAACTCACACATTGACACATTACCACAGTATACACAATCACTATCTCATCATTTTAGCCCACTTCACCCAAGTGGCTCAAACTCAAACATATTGACATATCATATACTATTCCTCATGCCAATTTTCAACAACACCAATTCCAATAAATCATTAGTGTACACAATCAACATCATACTCACCATCAACATGGTCCAACCCTCAATTCAACCATAACCAATCATCAAGCATATATCACAACATGCATATTTCTCATACATCATACCACCAAGGCATCAATAATCATCATCACATATATGACCACATCATATATCTCAATCATTTAACAACATCAACCATTCAATGCCTATCTTAGGGCCTCTAGCCTAAGTATTTCCTACCACATTACATATTAGATACGGGAAACCGAAACCATACCTTAGCCGAATTTCCCAAGCTCCACCGGAGCACTTCTAAACCACTTATCCTCAAGCTCACAAGGCCTCAACACCTCCAAGAGCAGATTTTTCACCACCAAACCTTTTCCAAGCTTTTCAAAGTCACCAATCAAACTCCAATATTCACATATACACAACCTAAGCCACAATCATCATACCCATACACAACATCTCAAAACCCAAGCATCATAAAACAACAAAATACACTAGGGTTGAGAATCTTACCACACCCAAGGTCCAAGGAGACAAGATTAACCTTCTCCTTCAAGAGAGTTGGGTCCTATAACATCAAAGAACCCAAAATCTCAACATTTAACCCATGAAACTCGAAAATAAGGGCTGAGATGTCGAACAGCAACACGTGGCTTACCTCAAGATTGATTATATGGGTTTTGTAGAGCTCTCCGCGGTGAACGCGTGGCCGCAAACGGGGCGGCAATCGGAGCTCTAGATCAAAAGTTATGGTGGTTTGAAGATCAACCAAGGGAGAGAACTTGAGAGAGTGTTCTTCCTCCCTTTCTTTCTAATTTTCAGCTTGTGTGTAACAAATGAGGAGAGAGAGTGCTGAAAACTAGGGTTTTGGTTAAGTTATGTTGGGGCAAGGGCCCACTTTGGGTCCGGTTGGCCCGGTTTGGCCCGTTCGGTCCAATCTTGGTCCGAATTCTACAAAATTGGTACCAAAATTCTCGTCTCAGTCTCCTCTATCACATTTAGCCATAAAAATCACATTTTAGGCTTTCTAGAATAAATTCTCATTTATGGGTTAATTAGCCGTTAATTAACCGGGTTTTACAAATGGAGTGGGTGGCCTAGGCTATAAATATGAGGCTAAGTTCTCCATATTTTTTGCACCAGTCGGAAACACTTAAAGCTTGTATCTGACTTTTCTTTTCCTCTATACATTTTGATTAGAGAGTGTTGTGAGATGTAGTTAAATATTTGCTTTGAGAGTGTGGGTGTACTAGGGTGCCGGCATTAGAGAGAAAGAAGTTTATGTGTTGTAACAATTTTCACATAGTGATATTCTCTGGTTGTTATTTGGCAATGGCTGTGATTTTTTCTCCAGTAATTGGAGTTTCCACATTAAATTCTTGTGTTGTAATTGTGTCTATTTTATTTCTCTGTAAAAAATATTTTCTTAAGGGAGAATGATGTATTATTCCCAACATCATGTTATTCAGTTTAACTTCTAAGGTTGTTCTTATATATATTTTAACTTTTTCAAATTTATAAAATATCTAGTTTATTTATTATGTAAAGAGAGTTTCTTAGTACGTTAACATACTTGAATAAACATTAATTAGAACATGATTAAAATTATTAACTTATATTTAATTTTATTGAAAAATATTATTTGTACATTAAAATTTGTCACTAAAATTAGTCACTAATATATTTCTGTATAAATATAGGTGTAGTTTAATTTATTTTTAATGTATATTTTATATTCTAACATATATTTTATAGTAGTAGTTCACTTTAATAGCTGATTTTGGTATACATGCAGCATAATTTTTTTTATTAATTATCAAAATTTAATTTAAAATATTTTGGAGTTAACAAATTCTAATAGTAGGGGTGTTATTATTGTTAGGGGAAAAAAAGGGGGCGAATGATAGTATTGAATTTCGATTTTGTAGATAATTTTATGAATATTCGAATGGCAGCATATTCCCCCACGTAGCTTATTCTTATGCATTTCACGCATTTGATCCCAATATTCGAAATTTTGAGCCTTTTGCTTACATTTATGAAGAAAAAATTGATCAAGCACAGAAAATTGCGAGAACCTACCAGGCTACCACACGCCACAAGGAGCAGAGAAATCGAACGGCAGAGTGCAAGAGATGCGCGTAGGTTAATATTACAACCCGGCGCAGGTTAGCCTCGGGTAGGTCCGAAATTAGAACGGAGAAAGTAATGAGGGGGGCGGAAATCTCAAAGACATAGCAGCTACTAAGACTGATTTATCCACTCTCCTTTTCTCTTCTCTGCTCAACACCTCAACTACGCAGACTTTCTCACTTCTTTAAGACTCTAACCGTTTTCTCTTCTCCTTTCCTCACTCGTCACGCTTTTTCCATTGGTTTTCCCTCCCATTTCATTTCCTCTCTTTCACCCTGCGCGATTATTTCGATCTCTCTCGCTTTCTTCCATGGAGGCTTCCGCAGCTATTCGATCCTTGAACTGTATTCTCTCTCTCTCTCTCTCTCTCTCTCTCTCTCTCTTTCTCTTGCTCTTTGTATTTTTGATTCTGCTGTGTGCTTTGCTGAATGCGATATCTGTTACTGTGTTTACGATCTCTAATCTCGCTGTTGCTGTGTGTTGCGTTGCTTTTCTTTGTTTGCGTGAATGTGATATGTTAGCGAAATCGGAAATGTTTAAGAGTTTGTGTTCGATTTTTCGAGATTGTGCTGAGGCCAGGTTACGTGGAATCAGGGTTATAGAATTTGGATTAGGTCGTGATTTTCCGAACAAGTAACTAGGAGATGAATCTAAGGAGCTAATGGTTTTTAGTTTTGTAGCAATGTCTAGAGAGTAGAGGCACTTTGTGGATTTTCCGAAGCTTTTTAAAGTGTAAATTATAGTCAAATTAATTGTTGAACTTTAGGATGAAGCTTCTGGTTCTTGTGATTTAACTTTTATGAGAAATTAAATCATGCTTACTTACAAGGATAATACTGTATATACATCGCTCTTTTGGATTTTGATTAACCTTTGAAATTTCGTAGTTGAATCTTGCTTGACTAGTTGGTGACTTCTGTTAAATTAAGCTTTTATATATTTAGATTAGACTTTTGAAGAGGTAACTCTGGAAAGGTGTAAAGAACCAATCTAACACATATCTTAATTAAGGAAATTGAATTTAAATTTATTCCTTTTTGATGTTTCAAATCAAGCACATGGTTGAAGTTTGTTTTAATTGGATGGCCATAGTAAAATATAAAAAATTAGTGTAATCAGATATTCAGATGTCTAATGTTTACTGCTGGATTTCAGATCCCATAGGCTCTATGGCCCCTATGCGATGCTCACTTGAGAAGCCAGCTATAGTTCCCAGCCATAATATAAGGTGGAACTCCAAAAGTAGGCTTTTTGTTCAGCGGTTGGTGAATGGTGAGAAATACAAAGGGAATAAAACCTTAGTGTTGTGTGCAAAAACTGCTGACACCATCAACACAACCAAGTCTGAGGGTGAGTTATTAAGATTGTGAAATGAACTATGTAATTATGCTTTTTTCTTTTGGCTATTGTTTTACTTAAGCTTTTGAAAGACTATTCACTTGCAAACATTTTATAAATAGGTTTATAGTATTTTTGTAGATGTAATCCCAAATTTATTTCCAAAACCTTCTATATGTATTAGAAAGAAGAAGGTCCAAGAGACCTATGCTCCCAAACAAAATCTGTGCCATCTTGTTAATGTGCTTAATTTTCAACTATTATGTTGTTTACATGGATATGTAATAGTAAGAACCAGGAATCATTTACTTCTGTTGCTGTTATTATGATGGTATTTTTGAAACTCGATGTGGAGGTTAAAAGCATTACCTAATGTTCTTATTGATTTAAATTATTATTTATGATGCAGCTTCTTCAGATACCACTTCACAGGATTCATTGGAGAAAAAGCCTTTGCAAAATGCCACTTTTCCTAATGGGTTCGAGGTTTATAGCTATCCTTTTTCTTTTTGTCGCTTGCAATCTCTACTCCATCTTTATCTTGTTGGGAATTAGCAATAGTATCCAGTGATTCTGAAAATTCACCTAGCTATTATAGTATAATCATAGTTGTTAGTATCGTATGATTTGCGATTGATCATCCCAGCAATACAAAAGCAAGACTGAATTGAACATGGCTATGAATCGCAAACGAATCATTAGAATCAATCCGATTCTGTATCAGTGATATGAATAGCTGATATGAGCGATACAAAAAACAAGACATTTTTTCCCGTGTTCTACCCCCAAGAACCATGATAACAGCCACGTCTCATTGCTGTTGGTGGACACAACTGCTTCTGTTAGCCTTTGTGATCTCTTCTCTTCTTTGTCGTGGTTGGAATGATGGAGAAAGGAAGATAAACAGAGGCTGTGCAACTAGTTGATGCGTCTTCACTTCATTTTTGTTAAGTGCAGCACTGCAACTAGTTGTCTTGTTCATTAGGAGTTTCTGTTTGTTTTTTCTTTATGGGTTATCGGTGAAATGTATTTTTGGGCTAATTGAATGAGTTCTAGGTTTTTCCTCCCATTTCTTAGTTGGGCTTCCTCCTTTGTCAAAAATATATAACGGGTCTATATCAATGGATATTTAGTAGCTTAAATTTTCTCGGGGCCTGGTGGCGTATTTGTTTTTTACCCCTTATGACTTTTTCTTAAATGTTAAACCTTATTCAATTTTTTATAGCATTTTCTTTATGTTTAAGGTATGACATTTTGTAGCTTTTTTTTAACATGTTTCTGTATTGTACAATTGGAAACGATTCTCAATTCCCGATTCTAAAATTGGGCAAGTGATTCACGCAACTATTTATGATTTGTTAACTATGAGTTAATTAGAAGAGATAGACAATTATGGCCATGTTTTTGAATGTGAATTGATTAACTCCTACTTGTGTCTGGTTTCCTTGTCCTCAGGCTTTGGTATTAGAAGTCTGTGATGAGACTGAAATTGCTGAACTGAAAGTAAAGGTGATTTCTCTAGTCTCTTCTTTGTTACTTTTGCAAAATTTGTGTTACTTGAAAGGTGAAATATAACAGCAAGGATGCAAAGAAACTTCAAGTATATGCTTTAAAACAATAGGTTCACAGTTCACAGTTTGCACACACAAACACACATCAAATAGTTTAGCTGTATGTGTCCATAGCACTGTGATATAATATGCTGTGTGAATCTTTAGTCAAAGCAATGAATTTGATTATTCAAGATATGTCTTAGGCTTATCTTTATATTCGATCATAAAGATTTCTACCAATTTAGTTTTTAGTGATACAACAATGTAGACTGTACCAATAATTTTAATATAACCACATTTAATTTCTGTTGTGACCTTCATAAAAACACTCGTACAGGTTGGAGAGTTTGAGATGCATCTTAAGAGAAACATTGGAGCAACAAAAGCTCCTCTCTCTAACATTTCACCAACTACACCACCACCTATTCCAAGTGAACCCATGGTTGAATTGGCAGCTGGTACACCACCACCATCACCACCAAAGTCATCTCCAGAAAAGACCAACCCATTTGTAAATGTTTCTTTAGAGAAGTCATCAAAGTTGGCAGCATTGGAGGCTTCTGGTAACAATACCTATGTGTTGGTATCATCTCCCACGGTATTTCACCCCTCAATATATTTAATAAGCTCTGTTTTCACTAATTATCTACGACAATAGCTATGTGACATTTTTGATAGCTTCTGTCTTTTCTTCTCTCTTTTTTCAGGTTGGCTTATTCCGAAGGGGTAGAACAG